>NC_029772.3:31253571-31315299 GCF_000817695.3 Arachis duranensis | reverse complement strand
ACCTTAGCATGTCCTCATGCTAAAATAAGAAGGAACTAAGGGGTATGACATTTATTAAATGTAACTAAACTATATGAACCTATCTAAATGCAACTACCTAAGGTGAATGCAAATACTTAGTCCAAACAACTCAATTTCCAAGGAAACATGTGTAAGCACAAGAACTAGAGCAATAGGAATCAAGTCCAAACCACAATTGTATTGAATTATCAAAAGAAATTCATGCTTGCAAGAATATAGATAATATGAGTGAACACATGCGATTGAACTTTTGAACCCTCACCGGATGTGTATCCGCTCTATTCACTCAAGTGTTTAAGGGTTAATTCACTCAATTCTCTTCTAGTCATGCTTTCCAAAAGTTGATTTTCTTCTAACAATCAACACCTATTCAATGCATGCATACATTCATCATGAGGTCTTTCATTTAGGTTGTAATGGGGTTAGGGTCAAGGTAGGATCATTTATGGTTAAGTGGACTAGAGATTAGATCTTTGATTAGCATAGACTTTCCCACCTAACTATATAATGACCTATACAAATTCAAACTACTCTAACTACCCATTCTTCACTTTTTCTTGCATATTCATGCATCTTATTTCTTGATTCGTAACACTTATGCATTGATTCCCTTTTATTGAACTCCACTTTGAGGCATTTTGTCCCATTTTATTATTTTTTTTCTTCTCTTTTTTTTCTATATTCTTTTTTTTCCATTTTATTTTTCTCTTCTTTTTTTTTCTTTTTATACTTTGTACAAGGATATCAATTGCATAAGGTCTTATACGTTCAATCAATACATGAATATGTTTCCAATTCCTAAATATGGAAGTGTACTACCCTTTTTATCCTATCCAATGTTCCCAAGCCTTACCAACTTTGAATAATAAACACTCTCACTAGCCTAGGCTAATCAAAGATCCAAACAAGGGACTTTCATTGGTTTTTCGCCTTGGGCTTGTAATGAGCTAAAATGAGAATAAGTTGGTTAAGCGTAAGCTCAAAAATTGGCTAACAATGGAGATTAAAAGGTAGGCTATTTGGGTATGTGGGCTAATGAAATAATGGCCTCAATCATACAAATGCATGAATACAAGAAATAAATGGACATAAAGAATCAAGCAAATCAAGGATCACAATCATAGAAAGAGAACAATTGCACATAAGAATGGAAAATAAGTGGTTATAAAATGTAACCACACTATTAGGCTCAAGTCTCACAAGCTTGTGTTCTTAGCTCAATACATGCTTCACAAAATATGAAATTCAAGCAAGTTACCTCAAAATATTTTTCTTCAATCAATTGGGTTGGTGCCCTATAATTAAGTTTCTTGGAGAATCTCAATATTTGACTAAGCATTGTTGTGATTGAGAAATTCAAAAATTTTCTTAGTTTACCCTTTCCTTTTTCACTTAAAACCAATTTCTTATGCGAAAAGGGTGACTAAGTTTTAACAATTCACAAACAATTTCTCATCACAACCATAAACTAAAAAGAAAGATATACAAAAGAAGATATGCAAAAATGTATAAAGAAAAATCCAACTAAAAGTATGGAATCTATCATCCAAAACATCTAAAAATCCAAAATAAGCAGCAAAGGTATCCAAAACGAACCAAAATTGTAAGAGTATCCAGAATAAACTCAAAATGCATCAAATATATACAAAGGTATGCAAAGTACGATAACTAGGAACGTATAACTAAAATGTTCACCGGTCCTCTAATGATGCTACCGGTGACCTCCCCACACTTAAAATCGAGCATCGTCCTCGATGCTAAACCGGCGGATCAGGGGAAGGTACACTGGTAGGTGCTGACTCTGTCTGAGGCTATGAGACCGGCTCCTCATGGGGCTGCGGAGTCTCTGTGGCATCAGGTACAGCTGGAGGTGCATCCTACTGAGTCGGCTCATTAACATCCTCCCCCTAATGATCCTGCTCATCGGAGGCTGAAGAGTCTGGAAGTGGAGGTAACTCAGCGCCCAGGGAGATGAGTGCCTGATCCATCCGATCCAGTCGGCGCCTGATGTGGCGCTTCTCGCGCTCCAAAAATCGAAACAGACGCTGAACCAGTAGATATGTCGGCTCAGGAGCTGAAGAAGGGGCTGTCGAAGAAGATGGAGCTGCTGTAGAAGAAGATGGGGCTGCTGAAGGTCCAGCTGTCCCTACCACTGCTCTAGCCCTAGATCGGCGTCTAGCCGGGGGCTTCTTGTGCACCCAACCACCCCAAGGAATAGTAACCTCCTTGTCAACGTTATCTGGGGGTGGTGGTGTCACATCATCGTCCAACCAGGGGACCTCAGCCAAGGCGGCCATACTGGTGACCAAGGTGGGAAACGGAAGTAGGCCACGAATATGTGCTCGCCACATACACTGCCGAATAAGTCGAGGAAAATAAACCTCCTTTCCCTCCATAACAAAGCCAACCAAAAGTAGCATCTCCATAGGGATCTCAGAAAAGTGAGTGGTGGGTAAGACATAGTGGGCAAATATTATCTGCCAAGTCTTGGCCTCTCCAGTCAGATGAGCAAAGAGCATCCCTTTAGGCTTAGTGTTGGTCGCATCCATGACCCAAGTGGCATCCGGTAAACCAATCACGCGCCTAAGCGCCTCATAGTCAAAGGTCATGTTGTGAATAGCTATCTCAGCCTGCTGATGAGCGCAGGTGCCATCAGTAAGGTGTCGGCACTGCAATGCCTCCTCTATGGCTGACTCAGTGATCATAATCTCTCTACCCCTCACCTGAACTGAATCCAAAGTGGGACGGAAGAAGTTGCAATAGAATTCCTTAACCCAAAAAATGTTGATATCTCCCAAATCTCTATCAACAAAGTCCATACCCAACTCTAGGATGCGACTAGTAATGGCTCGTCTCACATCATTAGGTAGGAGTAATTTCTTCTCAGTATTCAGCTTCGTCGTCCGATACTTTTGGAAGCGAAGCTCACAGTAAAGATTGGAAAACTTGGTTGGATCGGTAGAAGGTAGCAACTGATTTTCCTTTTCTTCATCATTCAATGGATTCTTAGCATAATTCTTGTAAACGGAGGGGATAGAGGGTGTAGAATGTTTTCTTTTCTTGGAGGTAGTGGCTATGGCTTTTCCTTTATCCGACATCCTGAAAAATATGATAGAATATAAGGAATGAAACACTTAGCATGTAGCAAGGAAAGCATGTTCAGGATATCAATTGGCTAACAAACAATCATGATGTGAACTGAACTTGAAAAGAATTGGTAAACAAGTAAGCATAAGTGAACAAGTAAACCAAGAATGCAATGTTTACTAAAGTTAACAACTCTTACTCATTACGCAATAAAATCATCATACTTTTGAAAGAATGGTCAAAGAGGGTTAAATGTGAGTAGAAGTTAAATGGTTAAAGAAATTAGGAAGTTAGAAAAGTGGATTAGTGGTATGATGATATTTAGGCTCAAATAAAAGAGAAGTTGTGGTTCATGCTCACAATGATTGGTGCAAATTTGGAAAGTTGAAAGGAAACAGAAATTAGCCCAAATTACAATAGAGATTAAGATGAAAACAGATTTATTGAAAATTGGACAGCATTCCGGCTTAAAATTGGACGTTCCCGGAGAGCAACATAGCAAAAGCAGCAAGAATACAACATCAATCAAGCATGGCAGCAGTGGTACAGTACTCAGCAACACAAATTGCATAAAATAGCAACCCAAAATCAGCATACAACACCCAAGTAAACAAACAGCAAATCATGCACAAACGGAGCACTTATCAGGCCTAGAATCCTCTATCCAGTCCTAGCTACCTAACCACAATTATTTCTAACTAACCTAACATGCAAAATTTCAATTCTAACTAACTAACAGAAAACTAATAGTAGCTAACAGAAACAAAAAATTAATAGAGAACAGAGTTGGAGCAGGAACCTGGGAGCAGAGTAAAAAGGAATGGAAATGGGAAGTAGGGGCGGCAGAGAAATGAGCTGGGTAGAGCACCGCCGTGGAGGATGGCGGTCACAGCGAAGCAGTGGTAGTGCTCGGTGGAGTGACGGTGGAGCTGGCGGCGGTGAGAGAGGGAGAGTAAGAGGGGAAGTGTTGATTGATGGAGAAAGAGAGAGAGGGGGGACCGGCCTCGCGGTGCTTGTCACCGGCGGTGACGGCAGAGTGACGGGGTATGGGAAGGAGAGGGAGATGGCGAAAGGGAGAAGAAGAGGGGTGCGCGACTGCGCAGTGCTCTTCGCGCATTAGGGTTATCCCCTTTTTTTAATTTGGCGCGGGCGCGAATAGGGTGCGTCCGCGCACATTGGCGAAATTAGAGACCTACGCGTGCGCGTATAGCGCGCTCACGCGTGGATGGGGAAATTATGCATCGGCGCGTACGCGTATATTACGTGCACGCGTACATGGGGTTGGGTTGGAGGCTTAGAGTGGGTTTGACGCACGCCCAACTCTCTGGACAAAGGCCTGCAGTGGCGGCATCAGCTAGGTGATGCGCACGCGGCAAGTGCGCGTTCGCGTACGTTGGTAGTGCAACATAAAGCGCGCAAGCGCGATGCGTGCGCTCGCGTCCTTTCCTCCTTTTGGCAGATGGGTGCGCACACGGCGAGTGCGCGTCCGTGCGAGATGAGTTGGGCTGGGGGCTTATAGTTGGCCCAGATCCAGCGCAACTCTCTAGATAGTGGCTCAGAAGTTGCAGCAGCAGATCGACAGGGACGCGGCAGTTGTGCGTCCGCGTGCACTTCCTTGTAGCTGAATGGACGTGCACGCACGTAGTGCGCGTCAGCATGGAATGAGTTGGGCTCGAGGCTTAAGGTTGGCCTAGGAGAGGCCCAACTCTCTGGAATTTGGGTGATGATGTAGTGACTCAAGGACGCGTGCGCATACATCGTGCGCGCGCATCTAACCCCTTTTTTTTATTGCTCCAAAAGCAGAAAAGTTGTGCTCAGGTGCTCCCTATACTGCTCTCAACTCTTTATTCAATCAACCATCATACAATTCACAAAAAATGCAATTTGATATTATTCATCTACTACTAAACATAACATACATGTGACTATGCTAACAATTAAGTTGTACAAACAAATCTATATGAGACATCTACCTACAATGGCAACTCAAATCACTTATTAAGCAAAATTAAAAGCGAATGGAAAGAGTTTACCATGGTGGGGTGTCTCCCACCTAGCACTTTTATTTATTGTCCTTAAGTTGGACATGTGAGAAGCTTATTGTCATGGTGGCTTGTGTTTGTACTCATCCTTGAATCTCCAAGGATCTTTACTTCTCAATTGGTTGACAGAATTTCCAACCATCTTCACCAATCTAGGGTAGAGTTCTACCCAAGATATGAGTCCCCATAGTTGGTCTTCACATAGCGAACCGGGATCCCATATCTTATCTTCACACCCATCCGTGAGTTGAGTTTCATGATTTTTCCGTACGGGTGGTTGACATAAGGGCGGTCGACACATAGAATCCTCTTTAGTCCACCAATTCTTCCTTCTAGACCCATACGAAGTAGTTCTTGTCCCATCATAATCCCTATACCTTAAAGCTTGGACCTTAGTGAGCTTTATACCAAATTTCCAACCACTACACAATTCTCTTTTTCCTTTGAGTCCACAAAGAGCTCTAAGTTGTCCATCCGTTTCAATCAAACCATATTCAAGTGAGAAAGTAAAGCTTAGGGATAAGAATTTTACCCACTTGAATGTTGTGTTGGATGGTGACTTGGGAAGGGAGACCTCCCCACACTTAGACAATGCAAGGTCTACTTCCTTGTGCTCTTCTTTGTGTATTTCAACCTCTTTGTGAGCTTCCTCAATTTCAACCTTTTTCCTTTTTATCACTTGGCTTGGTGTTGTCTTCAAGAATCTTGATTTCTTGCCCAGTAGGAGGTGATTCAATTTTGGATAGGAATTCATTGATGAATAAATCCATCTCTTGATCAACCTCTTCATATTCTTCAATTTCGATATACACCATGCCAACGTGTTCCTCTTGGTAGTTCTCTTTCTCATTGCTCACCAAGGGTATGAGAGATTGTGCACACTCTTCTATAATTCCAACTCCATGTCCAATGGGGGATGGTTCCATTGTAGAGAGAAATTTATCCATGATTGAATCCATCTCTTGATAAGCCTCTTCCAAGTCTCCAACTATGATATGCCTTGGAGGTTGCGCACCCTCCGCAACGTCAATATCAAGCTTCTTGGAAGAGTCCTCCATGATGCTACATTCCCATGGACTTTCAACATCTCCCAAATCTTCAACCACTTCTTCCTTTTCTTCAATGATCATAGGCTCCTCCAATTGTTCTAACACAAAACTTGGTTCTCCCTTCTCTACCGGATTGTCCAATTTCTCCTTCATACTTTGCTCTTCTTTAGATTTTTCGCATGTGGTCACGGAAGTACCTTGAGTATTCAAGCATTGGTGGGCTAAAGTGTGCACCATCTTGGTCAAATTGGTCACAAACTCAAGTGTATCCCGCTTCATGGCTTCTTGTCCTTGGAGTAACAAAGTGAGAGGATCGTCTATTGGGGCTTGGGGCGAGTAGGAAGGTTCATTATTTTGGAGAGAGGGCTCATGGTAGGAAGGTGGTTCCTCTTGGTAAAATTGTGGAGAGGATGTACATTGAGGTGGTTCTTAGTAGTAATCTTGATGGGGTTGTGGTGGTTCTAAAGGTTCTTGCTCATAATGATCACAAAGATGTGGTATGGGTGATTGGTTATATGATGGATAAGGGTCACATAAAGGTACTTGGTAGAAAGGGGCTTGTGAGTATGATTGAGCATCATGTTGAGGATAAGATTCATAGGTATATGGTGGTGGTTGATTGTCATAAAAGGAATCACCATAACCATTGAATTGACATGCATTAGGATGAGAATTATACCTATAAGTGTCCGGAGGTTGATGCCAATAGGAGTGATCAATTCCTTGAGGCTCCTCCCATCTTGGAGTGTTCCATCCTTGGTACATGCTAGCATTGAAGTTCACATTCCCTACAACACAATTAGAGCCAAACTCATAGCCAAAGTGACAATTCATGGTAGCAAGAGAAAATAAGAAGCAAAAACTAATAAGAAATAATGAAACAAAATACTAAGACTAGCAAAAACTAACAAGCAATCCAAAAATCAAGCTATTCACAATATTCACATATATACAATAACCAATAACATAACACCATTGCAATTCCCCGGCAACGGCGCCATTTTGATGATTAGATTTTTGACGGTTTAGAATTTCACAATTGAATTCTCGTTGCAAGTATAGTTTCTAAACCAATCACTAATCCTTTCATACAAAAAGTTGTTTGTCACTAAAACAAACCCTTAAAATTTACAAACCGAAGTATTCAAACCTCGGGTCGTTCTCCCTAGGAATTACAATAAAGTGCCTTGTTATTGGTTGTGAGTTATATTTGGGGTTTTTAAGATTTTAGACAAGAAATATAAATGGCAAAGAAAATAAACTAACAACTAGCAAAGCTCTTGACAAGATATGAGAACTAGAAGTCCTATCCTAGTTATCCTCCTCAATTATGATGACAAGTTGTCCATTACTCCCACTTAGTTAACCTCTAACCATGGAGGAAAGTCAAGTGGATGAATCAATTTGATTCCTCAAGACTAGGTTTAGAGGCATTCAAATCAATTAGCAACTTCTAATTATCAATCAACAAAGGAATTAGATAACTCAAGAGTCACTAATTACTCTACCTAGGCCAAGAGGAACAAAACCTACACTAAAATCCAACCAAGCATTTCATCAAACACTTGAAAGGCACAAAAAAACAACAACAATTCAAGGAAACCACAATTATCATGAATTACCTCAAATTGCATTATTGAAAGAAAATAAAGGAACAACAATCTATCCAAAACAAAGTGAAGAATTACAATTATTAAAGCACATAACTAGAAAGAGGAAGATGAGAAGAGTAAGAATTGATAAAGGAAAAGTGAATTAAAGCATGCATTAAACCTAGATCTAAGAAGAGTGATTAACCTAAACCTAATCCTAATTCTAGAGAGAAGTGAGAGCTTCTCTCTCTAGAAACTAACTAATCCTAATCCTAATGATGCTAAAAATGATTCCAAGATTTTTTTCCCTTTCAATCCTTGATCCTTTTATTCCTTTCTATCAGCAATTGGCGCCAAAATGGGTTCAGAAACCCTTCTAAATCGCCAGGCACGTGTTGCTTTAATGAAGTCATGTGCCGACTGCGACGCGTGTGTGCACGGTACGCGTGCGTGCCTCTGGCCGATTCTGCAATGTGCGCGCGAGCGCCTTGTGCGCGTGCGCGTGCTTGGCCGATTTCACTTCTTTGACTTTTCATGCTTCTCTCCACTTGTATGCTTCCTTCCTTGCTCCCTTTGATCCATGCCTAGCCTATTTCAATCCTGGAATTACTAGCAAACACATCAAGGCATCTTGTGGAATCAAAGAAGAATTAGAATTCATCAAAATAAGGCTTAAAAAGCATGTTTTTACACTTAAGCACAAATACGGGAGAGATTACAAAACCATGCTAATTCATAGGTTAAATGCGAGAAAAGGTCATCAAAATATCCTAAATTCAATACAAGATAAACCGTCAAATTGGGGTTTATCACTCACCGCTCCTCTTCCCCACTCACGGCTCCACTTCCTCACTCGACGCTAACCACTCGAGAGCCATCAGTCGTCTTCGCTACGTGCTCACATCGATCATCAGCATCATCCTCCCATCGCTCACCACATGGTGGAGAAGGTATATATTCAAAGGGTTAGGGTTCCAATTTTAGGGCTTTCAATTTTAGGGTTTGGGTATGTTGCGGCGCGGGTGAACTGTACCCTCATTTCTCCTTTTGTTCCACTTGATTTTCTTTGGTGCTACTGTTGTTAGAACCGCTTCCATTAAAATGAAGCAGGTTTCTCAAGAACTCAAATGACTCGCTTCAATTTCTTCCAAACAAAGAGCACCTTCTTCTTCTTCTGATGCTGCTGCTGCAAGAAGAGAACACTACAATAGGACTAAGTCCGCGGC
Organism: Arachis duranensis; assembly: GCF_000817695.3. Taxonomy (NCBI): domain Eukaryota; kingdom Viridiplantae; phylum Streptophyta; class Magnoliopsida; order Fabales; family Fabaceae; genus Arachis; species Arachis duranensis. The sequence goes on along the minus strand of NC_029772.3, from coordinate 31,306,282 downwards.
TTTGAGTGCTCTCAAGGGACTTAAGTTCATCGCTAAGGGTGGTGGTGGTGGTGGTGGCGGCGGTGGTGCAGGGTGGCATGAAGTGGAGAAGCAGTTTGATGTTCTTACTGCTTCAACTGATGGATGGCTTCATCGTTCTCTCTTTGGAAAATGCATAATAGTTAAAATTGAAGAGTTTATAACAAATCTGCACTATTTTTTTGTTGTTGCTTTCCAAGTGTTTGTGAAATTATTTGTGTGTGTGTGTGAGTGAGTGAAATAAGGACTTGTTCTGAGTAGTTTTCTTTTAGGAAGTGTTTGGATAACTATGGTTCGGATTTGTTGAATTGTTTGTATGTAGGGATAAGCAAGGAATCTGAGGCATTTTCTGCTGTGCTTTTTGGTTCTTTGGCTAGGAGGAGGGATATTCATGGGGATTCAATTAACAAGGCTAAATTGAAGGACTTTTGGGACCAAATTTCTGACCAGAGTTTTGATTCCAGGCTCAGAACCTTCTTTAACATGTAACTAATTCATTACCTCTTTACTTAATTTTAGAACTAGGAAAAGAAATTGGTTGGTATTTTCTTTAATTCCCACCATTAAGTATGTTAACCTTCATTTGGAATAATGCAGGGTTGATAAAGATGCAAATGGAAGAATCACCGAGGAAGAAATTAAAGAGGTTTATATGAATTTTCTTTTTAAATTAATCAACAAAAAAAATAGAATGAAGATAGTGAAGTAGTTTTTATCGACAACCTTCTTTCTTTTCCTAGCTTTGCATTTTGTTCCCATGAGAATAAGAGTTTCCTTGATCACAAATGATCAATTCTGTTTTTAGATCATCTGCCTTAGTGCCACAACAAACAAACTCTCAAATATACAGCAGCAGGCTGAAGAATATGCAGCTTTGATAATGGAAAAACTAGACCCTGAAGAGACAAGATTTATCATGGTATTTACATCATCCTATTTCAGATTGTTTTAGTATAAAACTTATCAAAATTAAATAAAATTAGTCACTATTACAGTTTCACATACAGATAAGTACTTATATTTCAAATCATAAGTCTGAAGTTGATTTATATTTAAGATGATAAGAGGGATTGATTTCACTTGTATTTAGGAAATTAGATCAAATCCATAAGAAAACTTTGACGTAGACCAAAATCATAAATAGCTAACTCTAGAAGTGACTAGAAATTTATTTGAAAAGAAAAACAAAAACTCCATATTACTTATGTTAATCTCATTTATTTGGCCAATTGGTGATTATTATTACTGCTTCATCAGTTGGATAGCTTAGAGATGCTCTTATTGTATGGACCAAGTCATTCTACAAGAGGTGATAGCAAGTACCTATGCCAAATGCTAAGCTTGAAACTGAAGCCTACATATGAAGACAGTGCTGTTAGGAGGTGCTATACAAATACCAAGTGCTTCATACAGGACAAGTGGCAAAGAACTTGGGTTATGGCATTATGGATTTGTGTGATGTTAGGTTTATTTGCCTACAAATCCATACACTATAGAAGGAGAAAAGATGTATCCTGTTATGGGGTATTGTGTATGCATGGCCAAAGGTGCAGCTGAGACACTTAAATTGAACATGGCTATTATCTTGTTACCAGTTTGCCGGAACACTATTACTTGGATGAGGAATAAGACCAAGCTTGGCATCATGGTTCCTTTTGATGACAACCTTAACTTCCACAAGGTAATATTTTTTACTTGCCCCAAATTTTTGTTGGAATTTGTGTATTTTTCACAAGTCAAATTGCCAAAAGGGTATGAAGAATATTTGGAGTGTTTCATGAATTAGAAGTGGCAAATTTGCTTCTCAAGGAACATATTTGTCACCATTTAAATAAAGTTAGTAGTACAAATAAAGTGAAGGTATATATGTTGTTGTTCTTGCAGGTGATAGATGTGGCAGTAGCAATTCATGTTGGAATACATGCAATTTTTCATCTTTCTTGCGACTTCCCTCGCCTCCTTCGTGCAACCCCTCAAAAGTACAAGCCACACCTTAGTTCAGGAGAAATAGGGTTAAGCTTCTTAAACCACTCAACAGTCTAACTGGCTTCAATGCATTTTGGTACTCACATAATCTCTTTGTCATTGTCTACGCCTTGTTGATTGTTCATGGAATCAAACTTTTCTTGACCAAAGAGTGGTACGAGAAAATGGTTAGTAACTTTAATCCCTTTTCCTTTATATAAATTGCACTGACACTTTCTTGAGGTTAAAGTTAAATTATATACAACACTTTATTTTTTTAATGGTTGCATTGACTTTGTTAGTGTTGTGTTATAAAAGAAATTAATACCACAGCTTACAATCTATAGAAATATTAAGTATTATATAACTTTAATTTGCATTAGAAATTCATTAAAAATTTAAAATATACTATTGCAAATATCAAAACAGAGAAGTATTATGTGTATTATTGTCTAATATCAAGACTAGAGAGAAGCCATCACAATTTACCCTTTTTTCTATTTAGAATAAATTATCATTTTTAATCATAAAAGATCTAAGTGCTGACAATTTTATGTAGTGTGGACAAACCTTACCTGGATTTCTTTGAAAGTTATTTTATTTACTATTCTTACTCTGATGGAAAGCAACTTTGAAATTCTGCTTCTGTATGTTGTGACGTCAATGTCAATAAGTTGCCACTGGTCATGTCTAGTTTGTATCAATCAGATGCATTTTGATCTGGTTTTCTGCAATTATCGCTTAAATTTTAATTAATTTAATTGATTCATTCTATTTTGAATGCTCTCGTGGATGATAGTTGATGAATGAATTTTTGACGGTTTAGAATTTCACAAATAAATCCTCGTTGCAAGTATAGTTTCTAAACCAACTAAAATCCTTTCATACAAAAATTGTTTGTCACAAGTTAACAAACCCAATAAAAATAAACCGAAGTATTTAAACCTCAGGTCGTCTCTCAAGGAATTACAGGAAAGTGTTTTTACTATTGGTTATGGAAAAGTATCTTTTTGGGTTTTTGAAATAAAGAACAAGGAAATAAAATGGCAAGAAATTAAATTAATAACTAAGAAAACTCTTAACTAGGATTGAGAACTAGAAGTCATGTCCTTGTTATCATCTTCAATTGTGATGATAATTGTATTTCGCTTTCACTTAGTTAACCTCTACAATGAAGGTAAGTCAAGTGAGCAAAATCAACTTAGGTTCATAAGTCCTAATCAAAGACTAGAGCTAGTGAAGCCTAAGCCAATCAGCTATTTTTAATTATCCTTCAACAAGAGAATTTGATAACTCTATAGCATCAACTAATCAATCCAAGTCAAGAATATAAAAAGCTACTTTAAAATCCTTCCAAGCATTTCACCAAACACTTGGAAGGCACAAAATAAAAGCATAGAAAAGCAATAAGAGAATATAAAATATGGAACCAACAATTGCAAGAGGGAATAATAACAATAAATTGAAGAAAGAAACAATAAATATGAAATACCTCAACTTGCATTAAAAAGAAATTGAATCTAACATGGAGTTCATAAACCAAATTGGGGAAATAAATAAATCAACAAGAGAAATAAATAAACCAAAGTATTAGAACAATTAAAGTAGAAGAAACCTAAATTGAAGCAAGGTAGAATTCTGAAATTGAGAAGAAATAAACCTAAAAACCTAAAACCTATAGAAATCTACATCTAAAAACCTAAAATTATGTGAATGAAAGTTGGATCCTTGATTCCCCCACTCTGCAGCCTCTGATCTGTGTTTTTGGGCTTGAAACTGGGCCAAAAATCGCCCTACGTACAGCACGTGGCTCCGTCACGCGTACGTGTTGCCCACGCATACGCATCACCTAACAGCAAGGCAACTATGGCAAATTGTATATCATTTCGAAGCCCCGAATGTTAGCTTTCCAATGCAACTGGAACCGTCTCATTCAGACCTCTATAGCTCAAGTTATGATCGATTTAGTACGAAGAGGTCAGGCTTGACAGCTTTGCCATTCCTTCAATTTCTTGTATTCCTTCCACTTTTGCATGCTTCCTTTCCATCCTCTAAGCCATTCCTGCCCTATAAACCCTGAAATCACTTAACACACATATCACGGCATCGAATGGTAATAAGAGAGGATTATAAATAGCAAATTTAAGGCCAAAGAAGCATGTTTTTAATCATAGCACAAAATTAGGAAGAAAAATGTAAAACATGCGATTTCTATGAATAAGTGTGAGAATAATGGTTAAAATCTACTGAATTAAGCACAAGATATACTGTAAAATAGCGGTTTATCAATCTCTCCACACTTAAACATTAGCATGTCCTCATGTTAAGCTCAAGAGAAGCTATAAAGAGTGAAGGCAAAATGGTAGAATGTATGAAATGCAACCTATCTATATGAATGCAACAATATGCTAAAATGCTTCTACTTACTTAGTTAAAAATAGATAAACCCTTTCAAGAACAAATATGAACTAGATTTCACTAGTTCAAATCATAAAAATGAAGTACAAATAGACTTGCAAGAAGAAGATAGCTCATGAAAGCCGGGAACAAAGAATCGAGCATCGAACCCTCACTGGAAGTGTATACACTCTAATCGCTCAGATGTTTAAGGTTTGATTCTCTCAATTCTCTACTAATCTTGCTTTCTAAGACTTGCTCTTCATCTAACAATAAAAAAAAATTTAATACACTAATACACATATCAAGAGGTCTTTTATTGTAATGGGGTTTGGGTCAAGGTAGGATTATATTTGGTTAAGTGGACTAAAATCTGAATCCTTGACTAATCTAAACTTTCCACCTAACTTAAGCCAAACCATATAATCAGAATATAAAATCTAACTACCCATTAACTGTGTTTACTACATATTCATGCATCCCAAATTTGAGTATAGCACATATGCATTGCTATCACTATTTACTTTGGGGCATTTTTTCCACTTTTATTATTTTTTCTTTTTTTTTCTCAATGCATATGATTAAGGTATTGAATGCATGAACGTGTCCTTAACATTCTTTTCACAAATTCACCAAAAATATACAATATCCAATTCTCAAACCAAATGTTTCCAGACCTAATTTCCCCACACTTAGTTTATGAGCACTCTCACTAGTTTAAGCTAACCAAGGATTCAAATTAAGGACATTATTGTTTTTCACTTAGAGTTAGTGATGAGCTAAAGTAAAGAACAAATGGGAAAAATAGGCTCAACTTCGGTTTACAAATGATAATGAAAAGGTTAAGGCCATATGGGTATGTAAGCTCAGTGAAACAGAGGTCTCAATCATATAAGTGCATGCATACATCAAATAATGGAAATATAGAATTAAGCAAGACAAAGGATTCACAATTTTAGAGAGAACAACAGACACCAAAATTAAAACATTGGTTGATAAGATGCAACCAATCGATTAGGCTCAAAATCTCACGGGTTTTGTGTGTTCGAGCTCTAAACCATGTTCTAAAATAAATTTTCTCAAGCAAGTTTAACAAAATTTTAATTCAAATTAGTGAAATGCTATAGGAAGTTTCTTAAAAAAGAATTCATCACTTCAACCAAGTAATGGTAAAATATGCACAAAATCAAACAAACATGCAATCAATCATGCAAATGCGACAACTAAATAACAAAGAAAATTAAATATTGGTGTTAAGACGGGAAGTAGTTACCCGCGGAAGTTGGTATCGACCTCCCCACACTTAAAGATTGCATCGTCCTAGATGCATGCAAAGATGTAGAAGTGGGCGGGTGGCTCCAACTGAAGCATTTCTCCAGGGATTGTGCAGATGGACTTGTTTGTTGGCCCATTGAGAAGCTTTTCCTTTCCCTTCTCGATGGCCATCCTGAAAGAAGAGGAAAATGAGGGAAAAGTAACCCAGAAATAGAGATAAGAAAACAAATAAAATATAGATGGGTTAATTCCAAATAATGAGGATCTTAACTACATAGTAGTTACAACATGCGAGTGAGAAAACAGTAAAAGCAAACGGCGTATCAATAGTGCAAAAATTACAACAATGTGGGAGAGAGAGTGGGTAATGAAAGACAGTATAAGTTCATATCAATGCAAAAGGAATACAAGTATTATAAAAGATTAGCATTGACTTATAAATAATATCACCCAACAATATAAAACAAGTCACTAAGTAACAAAATAATGCAAGAAAATATCCACAGTTGAATAAGAACATGTAACACCAATGATAAAATAGGAAATTAGAAAAGAAGATAAAAACATAAAAAAAATTAAAATGTAACGAAGGAAAGTATGCAAATGTAATATGTAAAAGAGAATGAAAGAGAATAACGATGAGAAGGGAGGAGAAGAAAGTAAGAAAGGATGAGGATATAAGAAAAGGAGAGAAAAAAGAAGTAAGAAATGAAAAACAGGATGCAACGCGCGCACACGCGTGCGCGTGAAAACAGAAACTACCATGTGATGCGTAAGCGTCGTCCACGCGTACGCGTGACCTCTGGTCGTGCGAAATGCACGTTGCCAGCACCAAGGCAGTACAACTCTCGGCTAAATCCCTTATTGATGCCGATTTTCATCCCACGCGTACGCGTGGGCAGGCACCGTTTCTGCACAGGTCCAGCGCAACTCGCTGCCTATTTTCTTATTTTTGCGCACCTACGCACGCACGACGCTTGCACGTCGTAAGCTTTTTATATATATATATCAACACCAGAAATTATTAAACAACTAAACCATAAATTAAATGAAATAAACATAACTAAAAATAATAATTTAACTTATTACTAATATAAGCAAAAGAGAAAATATGAAGAATATACCATGGTTGGGTGTCTCCCACCTAGCACTTTTAGTTAAAGTCCTTAAGTTAGACATTTGGCGAGCTCCTTGTCATGGTGGCTTGTGCTTGAACTCGTCTTGAAATTTTCACCAACGCTTGGACTTCTAATAAGCTCTATCAATCATAAGTAAATTCCCCAAGCCTTGATGAAGTTCTTCATAAGCTTTGAGCTCTCAAAATTGATCCTCTTGTATGCCGAGATCCCAAATCTTGTTTCTACACCCGTCTTTGAGTGGATCTTCATTATTCCAACCAGGTGAAAAGCAGTCTGAATTCTTAATGAAGTACCAAACTCGTCTCTTAGACCCATCTAATTGATCACCAACCCGACCCTTGCATCTAGCTCTCGAAATCTCAACCTTGATCAGTCTTGATTTGCAACTCCAACCACTAAACATCCTTCTCTTATGCTTAATTCCACAAAGCCTCCTAAGTTGGCCATCCGTTTCTAGTATACCATACTCAAGTGGGACAATAAAGCGAATGGAGATAAATTTTACCCACTCAGATGAAGGAGTAAATGGCCACCTAGGTAGAGAAGTTTCCAACGATCTCGACAGAGCATACTCAACTCCCGTCCATCCTTTTTGAAGGACTTCCACCTTTTGAAGAGATTTTTCAACTTCAAGTTCTTCCTCACCGGATTCATCCAACTATTCTCCGTTACTCAAATCATAAATATGAGGTTGAGAGAGATCTACCTCAATGTTGCTGTCAATTTTGTCGAGAGAAGGCTCTTCTAACTCAAGGATTTCACTTGTGGGTGCAAAGTCATTACTAGGAGGGCTTGATTCATGATCATCATCACCAAGGGAACTTGCTTCTTGCTCTATTCCGTCCAATTCTTCATAGGGAACAAGCCTTGGAGGTTGTGCACTGGCTTCCTCAACATCAAATTCAATCCTTTTGGAGGAATACTCTACAACTCTAGATTCTCATGGAAGTTCAGCATCTCCTAAGTCTTCAACCACTTCTTCCTCTTCTTTGACAAGCATAGCTTCTTCCAATTATTCTAACACAAAGTCGCATTCCTCACTTTCTACCGGAATTTCTAGCTTCTCCTTCATGCTACATTCTTCATGAGATTCTCCACATGTAGCCATGGGAGTTCCTTGAGTGTCCAAATGTTGGGAGGCTATTCGATTTATTACCTCGTCCAAGGCGGTCGTGAATTTTAGCACATCCCTTTTCATCTCCTCTTGCCCTTGAAGAAGATCACGAAGGATGTCATCCATTGGAGGTGGGGGTGGATATAAGGGTTCACTGTATGGAAGGAAGGGTTCATGATAGGAAGGAGGTTCATAAAATGGAGATGGTTCATCTTGATAGGGATATGGAGGTGGTGTATATTGAGGTGGTGGTTCTTGGGAGTAATTGTGTTGAAATGGGGGTGGTCTAAGTATGGTTCACAGGGCTCATAAGGCTCTTGGTATGGGGAATATGGGTTAGGGTCATATGGGAGTGTTTGGTAACATGGGGCTTGTGAGTGTGGCGGCTCAAAATTATGTTGAGGAGGGGGTTCATAGGTATATGGTGCGGCTTGTTGCTAACTGATGAGCAAATATTTTATACACTTTTTGGAGGTAATTTCATGTAGTTTTTAGTATGTTTTAGTTAGTTTTTAGTATATTTATATTAGTTTTTAGGCAAAATTCATATTTTTGAATTTTACTATGAGTTTGTGTGTTTTTTTGTGATTTCAGATATTTTCTGGCTGAAATTGAGGGAGCTGAGCATAAATCTGATTCAGGCTGAAAAAAGGAATGCTGATGCTGTTGGATTCTGACTTTTCTGCACTCGGAATGGATTTTTTGGAGCTACAGAAGTCTAATTGGTGCACTCTTAATTGGGTTGGAAAGTAGACATCCAGGGCTTTCCAGAAATATATAATAGTTCATACTTTGCTCGAAGATAAATGACGTAAACTAGCATTTAACGCCAGTTCTATGTTCCATTCTGGCGTTAAACGCCAGAAACAGGTTACCAGTTGGAGTTAAACGCCCAAAACAGGTCACAACCTGACGTTTAACTCTAGAAATATCCCAGGCACATGAGAAGCTCAAGTCTCAGCCCCAGCACACACCAAGTGGGCTCCAGAAGTGGATTTCTGCACTATCTATCTTAGTTTACTCATTTTTTGTAAACCTAGGTTACTAGTTTAGTATTTAAACAACTTTTAGAAATTTATTTTGTACCTCATGACATTTTAGATCTGAACTTTGTACTTTTTGACGGCATGAGCCTCTAAACTCCATTGTTTGGGGCGAGGAGCTCTGCAGCGTTTCAATGAATTAATGCAATTATTTCTGTTTTCTACTCAAACACGTTTGTTTCTCTCTAAGATGTTCATTCGCACTTCAATATGATGAATGTGATGATCTATGACACTCATCACTATTCTCAATATATGAACGCGTGCCTGACAACCACCTCCGTTCTACCTTCAATTGAATGAGTATCTCTTGGATTCCTTAATCAGAATCTTCGTGGTATAAGCTAAAATCCAGTGGCAGCATTCTTGAGAATCCAGAAAGTCTAAACCTTGTCTGTGGTATTCCGAGTAGGATTCAAGGATTGAATGACTGTGACAAGCTTCAAACTCACAATGGTTGGGCGTAGTGACAGACGCAAAAGGATCAATGGATCCTATTCCAGCATGAGTGAGAACCGACAAATGATTAGCCGTGCGGTGACAGCGCACCTGGACCATTTTCACTGAGAGGACGGATGGTAGCCATTGACAACGGTGATCCACCAACACACAGCTTGCCATAGGAGGAACCTTGCGTGCGTGAAAAAGAAGACAGGGAGAAAATAGAGATTCAGAAGACAAAGCATCTCCAAAACTCCAACACATTCTCCATTACTGCGTAACAAATACTCATTTCATGCTCTTTCACTTTTTACAACTGAAACTAAAGAACCCTATTGGTATCCTGACTAAGAATAATAAGATAACCATAGCTTGCTTCAAGCCGGCAATCTCCGTGGGATCGACCCTTACTCACGTAAGGTATTACTTGGACGACCCAGTGCACTTGCTGGTTAGTTGTGCGGAATTACATAGTGTGAGTGTAATTTTCGTGCACCAGTAACTACAAGGAGGTCCACCATAGGTATTGTCTTCATATGCACCACGGAATGGCTCTTGCTCGTAATACGTTGGTGGAGGTTGTTGCCAAAATGGTTGATCACAAGCTTGAGGCTCCTCCCACCTTTGATTGTCCCATCCTTGATGCATGTTCTCATTGTAGCTTCCATTTCCTACAACACAATTTGAACCAAACTCAAAGCCAAAGGAGTGAGAATTCATGGTAATAAAAGAAATAAAAACAAAAACTAATAAAAATAAGCAACTAATTCCTAAACTAACAAAAACTAGCAAACAAGCAAAAAGCAAATATTTAGAATAACCAATAATAAGGCACACGTTCGCAATTCTCCGGCAACGGCGCTAAAAATCGATGAATTAATTTTTGACGGTTTATAATTTCACAAATAAATTCTCGTTGCAAGTATAGTTTCTAAATCAACTAAAATCCTTTCATACAAAAATTGTTTGTCACAAGTTAACAAACCCAATAAAAATAAACCAAAGTATTTAAACCTCGGGTCATCTCTCAAGGATTTGCAGGGAAGTGTTTTTACTATTGGTTATGGAAAAGTATCTTTTTGGGTTTTTGAAATAAGGAACAAGGAAATAAAATGGCAAGAAATTAAATTAATAACTAAGAAAACTCTTAACTAGGATTGAGAACTAGAAGTCATGTCCTTGTTATCATCTTCAATTGTGATGATAATTGTATTTCGCTTTCACTTAGTTAACCTCTACAATGAAGGTAAGTCAAGTGAGCAAAAATCAACTTAGGTTCACAAGTCCTAATAAAAAACTAGATTTAGTGAAGCCTAAGCCAATCAGCTATTTTCAATTATCCTTTAACAAGAGAATTTGATAACTCTATAGCATCAACTAATCAATCCAAGTCAAGAATATAAAAAGCTACTTTAAATTCTCTCAAGCATTTCATCAAACACTTGGAAGGCACAAAATAAAAGCATAGAAAAGTGATAAGAGAATATAAAATCTAAAACCAACAATTGCAAGAGAGAATAATAACAATAAATTGAAGAAAGAAGCAATAAATATGAAATACCTCAACTTGCATTAAAAAGAAATTGAATCTAACATGGAGTTCATAAACCAAATTGGGGAAATAAACAAATCAACAAGAGAAATAAATAAACAAAAGTACTAGAACAATTAAGGTAGAAGAAACCTAAATTGAAACAAGGTAGAATTCTGAAATTGAGAAGAAATAAACCTAAAAACCTAAAACCCCTTTCTCTCTAGAAAGCTACATCTAAAAACCTAAAATTATGTAAATGAAAGTTGGATCCTTGATTCCCCCACTCTGCAGCCTCTAATCTGTGTTTTTGGGCTTGAAATTGGGCCAAAAATATCCCAGAAATCGCCCCCAGTAATTTTTGATACGTACAGCACGTGGCTCTGTCACGGGTATGCGTCTCCCACGCGTATGCGTCGCTTGTCTGCCGCACTATCCATGCGTACGCGTTGCCTAACAGCAAGACAACTATGGCAAATTGTGTATCATTTCAAAGCCCCAAATGTTATCTTTCTAACGCAATTGGAACCGCCTCATTCGAACCTCTGTAGCTCAAGTTATGGTCGATTTAGTACGAAGAGGTCAGGCTTGACAGCTTTGCAATTCCTTCAATTTCTTGTACTTCCACTTTTGCATGCTTCCTTTCCATCCTCTAAGCCATTCCTGCCCTATAAACCTTGAAATCACTTAGCACACATATCACGGTATCAAATGGTAATAAGAGAGGATTAAAAATAGAAAATTTAAGGCCAAAGAAGTATGTTTTCAATCATGTCACAAAATTAGGAAGGAAACTCCAAAACATGCGATTTCTATGAATAAGTGTGAGAATAATGGGTAAAATCTACTGAATTAAGCACAAGATAAACCGTAAAATAGCGGTTTATCCATAGTATCCTTAAATAATCCTTTTACTAGTTGGAGTTGTTGATAAATGTTGGTTTCAATGTAACATTAGTGGCTCATGAAACGACAAGGAGAGAGATTAACTAATTTATTAAGATTCAAGGATGGCACTTGTTTATTACTTGTTAGTTAATGATAAAAAGGTTAATGTACTATAGAGAAAGAACTACTTATAGATGCTATTATGATGCATATCATTTTATTGGCATAATGGTTCATACTAAAGTGACTTTGAGGATTATTTTCCTTTAATATGCTGCCTTATTGCTCATGACATAGAATATGATGAATCAAGAATTCACTATAAGTTCTGGCATGGATTGTTCTTTGGTTCCTTTTATTGTGATTTATGGACTTATCATGTATGATCATGCTATCATTTCATATTTTGATGGATTTCTTATTGTACAAGGGTCTGATTTAGATAGTTTATTAGAGTAGAATAATGTAACATCTTCAGCCAAAATAATTGTTGGCTCAACACCTTTGAAGCAGAATCAGAGGCATAAAGGTAGTGCAAAGATTATTAGAAGCACACTCTCAAACAACAAAATGCGCCAAAGTCAGTCAGCCAAGCCTCAATCGGAGCAGGCAATACCAACATCTGATCTACAAAAAGAAAGACAACCACCTCGCCCTGTACATGTGCAATTGATTTTGAAGTAATTTATTTTTAGAGAAATAAATTTTATTTTTAGAAAAATAATTTGTATTATTCCCAAATAGAAGATCTTATGGCTGCTAATTTATTATGGCAACCTAAATTTGTTTAAGGATAATTTTTATTATTTAAAGAATATTGCATTGTATTATTATGTATTTATTTTTATTTTATAATATTTTACTAATTTAATTAAAAATATAGGATTATATATATAATTATATTATGCTACACTTATATATAGTAGCTATGGTATACAAAAAAAATGAGAGGCCTAAGGCTACATTTATAAATGGTAGCCATGGTGTACAATGTGGCTACGCTTTGCAGGTGATGCAGTACCGCTGAAAAGCGTAGCCTATTCTGGTAAAAATAGAAGATGAAAAGCGTAGCCTTTGGTCCTGGACAACATCACTTTAAAAGCGCACCCTATTTCCAAACGCCAAAAGCGTAGCCTTTGAGAATAGGCAACGATAGGATAGGCATCCCCCACTAAAGCGTCTCCGTAGCCCAAAAAGCGTAGCCTTAGCCTATGGTATCATTTTTTTTACTCTTGGCTACACTTTTCAAGTGTACCTGAATGGGTGTTTTTCTTGTAGTGGCAATCTTGCATGACTGTACTCAAAGCACGATCAAGTGATGATAGTTTTTTATGGATAGAATGTGGAGCATTAAAATCTCTTTGGTTTTGATCTTCCTAGCCACAACTTGAGTAGTTGTTAAATTTATCAAAATATGGATAATTTTGTAGCCCTGGGAAGTATCCCATTTCATTTGATTGTTTACACTCCATCGTTCCTTGTTGATATTCCCAGCCACCATTATCATAGTAATTTAAATTATTTTGTGGTGGTGGACAATAATCCATGTAAAATGATTGATCAAAATGTGAGGTATACTCCATTCTTACTTGAAAATATTTTGTATCAAACACAATCACCAGGAGAAATTGAAGTTCCTTATGTCACAAATAAGGAATTCTTAGTAAGGCAATAACACAAACACCTTAATATCAATGTGATAGAGAAAAGAACATAACAATTGTATAATCTATGGAAAAAATATTCAAACCACTACCAAATCAAATAGTTACTTATTGTAATAGAAATCAGAAGTTGCAGAGTTTGAAGTAGAGTATTAGAGGCGGGTTTAGGGAACTTACGGCAGCGATAAAAGAGAGCAGTTTGATGGCTAAGAGGAGCGCGCAGATTGGTCGTAGAGTTTGAAGTAGAGCAACGTGGCTTCCAGATGAATGCGAATGCGAACGCGAACAGTGAATGTCGAGAGAACATGAACGGCGAAGAACGCGAAGGAAGACGATGGCTGAACGAAGAGGCGAACGTGAATGGCAAACAAGCAACGGCGGAAGCGCGTCTGAGTAGACAAAGAGAAGGTCTGGCCGTATGGATTTGGAACAAGGGAAGGAGGAGGCTGCGAAGACGCTGACAACCACGGACGGCGGCGGCGGTTCCGTTGATGATGCTGAGTTTTAGGTTTCGAACCTTAGAGCTTGAGTGTGTTTTTCGAAAGAGGGGTGTCTGATGTTTGAGGGGGATGGACTCGCGTGGGGGACTGGGGTTGGGTTTTTTTTCTTTAAAAACATTGAAAATGACGGCATTTCTTAAGAACCGGTCGGTTTTTGGTCCGTTCTAACCGGCCAGTTTAGCGGTTTGGAGGGTGGCGGTTATAGAAGGAGGATCAGACCATTTTTCACGCTAGTTCCCGGTTGAACGGGTCCAATCGGCTGGTCCGGTCTGGTTTTCAGAACATTAGATTTTGTGGCTGAAAAACCTAACTTTGGTTTATATATGTTGGGCCTTGGGTCCAATATAGGTCCGGTTCAATCAGTTTAGCCTGTTGGCCCGATTTTGGGCCAAAACCTTTAAAATTAGCGTTGAAATTCGTATTTTAAATACTTTTACTCTTCTAACTTATCAAATTTAATTTTCTAATTTCTTTAAGTAATAATTAATTTATTAGTTAATTATTTATTAATTACTCGGTGTTTACATCCTACGCACCTAATTAAGAATTTTTCTCCCAAAATTCAATCGTTGAAAGAAAATAGAATGAAAGTAACGCCTTTTTATCTCAACGTAGAACCAGTTTGCATTCCACAAACCCTTTTTTTGCCTCATAACAATCTTGGAGTTATCCTCATAATGGTAACACTTTATGTGGTACAATCATGTTCGTCCCTAAGTTCGACACTTCCAGTCCTAATTCGTTATTTCCATCTTAGGTATGAATAAATGCAATGTCTCAATGTCCTATAATGTATTTAAAATTTAGTTATCAGTTTCATAATTACCTCCACCTTGTTTCGATCGATCTGCATCCGTATCTCTCCCACGTGGACAATCCCTAGACATATGCCCTGGTAACCTACATCAACAGCAATGACCTATCCCAAACCTACGCGACTCATCTGTAGTAGTCTCATCATAGCCTTCCAACATTAATGCCCACTTCATGGAGCAATCTTCCGTGAGCTGGCTCTTGTTAACCAACTCAGTAAAAATCCTTATCCTTTATGGATATACGCGATTGAATAAATCCTTCCTGAGTCCCTTCTCGTACTAAGCACAAGCCCATTCTTCATAATCAGTTGGATTTTCTTGAAAAGTCTTTGAGAAATAACACAAGTTGTTAAATTCTTGGGTATACTCAGTAACAGACATATCCTTCTACTTTAGCTGGATTAGCTCCAACTTCTTTGCAGTGCGAATTGCTTGCGAGAAATATTTTTCGTAAACCTCCGTCTTGAAATTATTCCTGGGAATATCAGTTACTTCCACCAGCAAGGTACAACACACCTCTTACCACCAATGCTTAGCATCTTCCTTTAACATATGGATTACTATCTCTACAGACTGTACTTCGTGAACACGCTGAGTTTGTAAAAATTTTTCCACGTCTCGCAACCACCCATCAGCCTCCAAAGCATTGAAATTTTCGTTAAACTGAGGTGGGCCAATCTTAAGCAAGGGTCATGGACCTATAGCCTTGAACTACGTTATTTATACCAGCACCAAAGTTCCCATCTTGACATCCTCACGCCAGTTCGACCACGGAAATTTCTCTTTGAGTACCTCGCACAGGTCCGTGAGATGCCATTTGGTTCCTGTTCACACCAAACAATTGATATCAAGGTGGATCAGTCTTAATATCTTAAGATTAGTGCTTCAAAGTTTCAAATGCATGCTCATGAACAAGTATGCTACATATATCAGTCAGATATCTTAAGTAGCATATACACATAACCCAAAGTATGTCCAGAAGCATAGTAAGTCTGTCCCTCAGGCTCTATAGGAACGAACAGCTCTGATACCATAATGTAACACCCTACCACATAGAGTCTTATGCTTAAGTCATAAAGCAGAGGTGGCGAAGTATTACGACCTCTAGAAGAAAATATGTATATAAATATAGTTGAAAGAAATTATAACTAGGAGCCTTGAAAAAGAAGTTAAACAAAATCAAAACAAAAAATCGTATCACACTCGTCCAGATAAACGTAAAACGGATACTCAAGATCGAAAGGAAGGATAAAGCATATATAAAGATCAAGACGGAAAATCTATTTACATATATACATAGCCTAATCACAAAATATAACAACTCAAAATGAAATCTTTGTTTGTAGAGAATTTCCAGACGCTTAATGAGGTGCCTCTTGACCTGCATCTGAAAACAGCAGAATATATATGGAATGAGAACCAGGGGTTCGCAATATAGTTTAGGTGCCCACTAGATAATATATAAGGTTTCAGAAAAGTCAAAGGCATTCTTCGAAATTCGACACTTAGAATCAAACTTAAAAATTTATTCTAAACCAGAAATCTCAGTAATCTATCTAAGGGATTCCAATGCTAATCTAATTCTTCACTTTCTGTCTCTTTAACATCTTAATCATCGAGTGGAACAACCTTCATCATGCCTCCACTATATGAGGGGTCTCTCAGATATATACACATACAATTCAAATAAAGAAAACACAGATGGAGGTACAAATACAACAAGTAGAGCAAATAGTAGATAAGCATAGTTAAGCAGATAGGCAAACCAAAATAATACACACTCAAGCAAAACATACAAATCTATATGATGTATGCCTGTCTTAAGACTGATGAGTCGCATTTGTCGGTTATATAGGCAAACCTGACATGTTCAGTAGCTAACCCTGAACAGAAACACCACATCGCCGAGCAAGTGGGACTAAGCCACGACCCTTGCATACTACCCGCTTAACCCAGAGCAAGTGGAACGAACAACTACTACTACATACTAACCAGACCGGTGTTTACAAACTTAACTCAGAGCAAGTGAAATAAACTACTACTGCTGCCACTGCCCAAGTGTCTCAATCACTAACCCGGAGCAAGTGGGATGAACCACAACCCTTTCTACTGCCCATGCATCTCAATTACTAACCCGGAGCAAGTGGGATGAACCACAGCCCTTGCTACTGTCCAAGTATCTCATTTCAAAATTCATTCTCAATAATTAAAATTAATCCTCATCATCACCATCAATCATATCCCATTCAGCATTTTCAACACTTCATTAATTAATTTTTTCTCTTCACAAACCTCCTTTCACTTCAGTTTAACCTTCTCAATAATTTTAGTCTTCCTCCATAGTCTAAAAATTAGCCTTCGGGAATTAAATAGAAGTTAGTGAGGTTTGGAAAACTAGTAAAATGGTTTAAAAACTCAAAAATACACTTTCTGCAAAACAGGGTGTCATGCGTACGCATGCCTTCTGCATACGCATAAATGTAAAAATTTGTATATTCACATACGCATGGTGTCTCCCGCGTACGCATGCATCAAAATTTTCTTAAAAAGCTGCTAAGTTGCAAAAATGAGATTTACACACCCAACTTCGAACGCGCATAACGTTTTCGTAAAAAAAATCATTTTTAGCCTGTTCTTGGAATGTTAAAACCTTTACGAACCCAATTTTCATTCAAGATAAGTTTTACAAAATTTAGGGGTTTGGAAGCCAAGTTATGCCCTGCCAAATTCGGTCAAAAAATTCGGATTTTACCAAAATACCAAAACCTCTAATTTTTCCAAAGTCTCCAATTCAAAACCAAATGTTTCCTAACCAAAATAGCACAAAATGTCCCTCAATCACGTTCACACACCTTCCAGTTACTCCCCAACATACCAACATGCAAATTCATCAATTCCATCAATAGTATTCCTTTCAACTCAACATTTTCATTAATAATCACTAAATCTCAGCAATACCAAAAACATTCCTCTACACTATTAAGCACTCCTCAACCAATTTATTCAATAATTTTCACTCAAAAATCCATCATTCAAAATCAAATAACACCTCTCATCAATCATTATTAAAAATCAAGAATTACCATCATTCCATAGCATAATATCAAAACTCCATCATACCAACTCATTCCACACTCAAATCAACATACAATTTCAATTTACAAACAACAATCCACAAGTCCACAGAGTACAACCTATCTTACGAATAACTAACTTAAGTTTTCACGCAACATTATATATTAATTACGCGAAACCAAAATCATACCTTAACCGATTTCTCCTAAAGCTCAAAACACTGAACTTCAAGCTTCAAAAACTCCCATTCCAAAAAAAAAAGCTTCAAAAACTCCAAATCAATCCCAATAAATTTCAGCCACCCAAAGCTAAGTTCCAAGCGCTCCAATTCACTTATTCAACTCCAATTCAACACAATTTCAATCTAATCTATACAATTCACCACATTTAACACTAGCGTTCACAAAATTGGACAAACTACAAGAGTTTAGAGTTTTCTTATCTTACCCATTGATGATTAGGGTAAAATCCAATAATTATCCAATGTTAGATTCCACCTAAATCACCAAAATTATCAAAATATCTTAATATCAAACCAAAAATGCAAAAAAGGGTGGAGAACTGGGCCCAAAAGTCTGAGATCCTTACCTCTTTGTTTAGTTAGAATCAAACAGCTCGACGAGACGAACGCGTGATAACAAACGGCTCGTCAATTAGAGCTCCAGATTGAAAGTTATGTATGATCAAAGATGATGATGAACAGTGCTTTGGTTAGGTTTTGTCTCCCTTCACCATTTCAGCATGGAGCTCATAGTAGAAGTGGTTTTGTGGCTAAAAAGCCTAACTTTGGGTTTATATAAGTTGAGCCTTGGGTCCAATATAGGCCCGGTTCAATCAGTTTAGCCTGTTAGCCCGATTTTGCGTCAAAACTTTTAAAATTAGCGTTGAAATTTATATTTTAAATATTTTTACTCTTCTAATTTATCAAATTTAATTTCTTAATTTCTTTGAATAATAATTAATTTATTAGTTAATTATTTACTAATTACTCGATGTTTACAGATAGCACCCACCATGACAGTGAAATGGTGGCCTAAAGACTAAGACAAACAAGTGCGCAGTCGCACTCTGTAAAGCGTCGCCGATGATTGCTTCCTTAGCCATTCTAATGATCGGAGCTTCATTATTCATTTTCTCTCATTGTTTGGTGACTTTTTATTTGTTTTGAGTGAAAGAAGAAGAGTGACTCAGTAATGGAGGTTGTAACTAAATGTAGATGAAGAGTTGCCTCAGGAATAAGAGGAAACAACATTGTATTTAATGAAAATACACTAATACCACAAAACAACGTCGTTTTAGTCTTGCTGAGCTGTCACTTAACGCTGTACTGAAAAATGTTAACAAAATGAGTTAAACATTTGATGGAAAGACAAACAAGATTGATATTAAATCTTTTGAGAACTAATTTGATTAAAAAAATTAATCGGGAATGAAAATGACGATCCACCAATTTTTTGGAGACCAATTTGACCATTAACGCATATTTAATATCTAATTATTTTTATTATATTTTTAAATATTTCAAAAACTTATTTATCGTTTGTATCTTTTAGAGTTAATGTTGTGAACTTTCAAGTATGATTTTAATAATTTATGCTTTATGAAATAAAAAATTTTCTTTACACAATTAAGAGAAGCATTTTTTATTTGAAAAATGAAATTAAAACATAAAAGATGTTGTTTAAAGATCAGGTGCAAATAAAAAATTTTTGAAGGATAAAAATTTAAAAAATTTAGAAATAGAAGTTTGATATATTTTTTGCAAGTATAATTTAAGAAATAAGTTTACACCGTGAAAGGATGATGTCATAGTGAACGGAAAACACTGATGTGGTCGTCGGAAGAGAGCTCCAATAATGATAGAGAATCCTAGCAACGTTTTTAGCGACCTTCTTCTTCTTTGTGTTTGCTGTTTCTTTTTTTTAACACGTCGTTGCGTCCGCTTCCGCCATAGCAGCTGAAAAAAAGGGTGCCATGGCACGCCGTTGCATCTCACCGCGTTCTTTGTGTTCGCTGCCGCTTCTTCTTCAACACGCTGTTATGTCTCCTTCCGCCATGGCAGCTGAAGAAGAAGACCGCCATGGCACGCCGTTGCACTTAGCCGCATTCTTCATGTTCGCCATCTCTTCTTCTTCAACACGCAGTTGTGTCTCCTTTTCTCTCCCCTTCCACCATGGTAGTATCTCGCCGCGTTCTTGTATTCACCAGTTTTTCTTCTTCAACATGCAGCTGCGTCCCTTTCGCGTTCCCTCTGCCATGGTGGCACCTCATCGCTGCGTTCCCTTCCACCATGAAAAAGAAGAAGAAGGTCTCCTCTGCCATGGCAGCACCTCGTCGCCGTGTCTCCTTCCATTATGGCAAAGAAGAAGAACAACATTGGAAATATTGTCGGAGCTCTCTATTATTATTAGAGCTCTCTTTCAACGGTGACATCAACTTCACTGTGATATTATTTTTTTATGGTTGGATAATTTTGTCAAATTTCAAAATCTTTCAAGGACTATTTTATAAATAACAAAAGTTAAGTATTATTTTATTAGCTCCAAAATCTTTTAAATATCAATTTGGTATTTACCAATTTATTGTTTTGCCATCTTTGTTAGAAATAAAATCCTCAGGAATCTTTCGGTAAAAATAAGTTTAAAATCACGGTTCACGAGGGACGGGGGTCAGCAGTCTATCTCATTCTCCTGAAGAAGGCGACACTACTCCATACAGTTACACTTGTTTCCCTGTTGAGATTTCATTGGATCCAATGCTGCATTAGTTTTTTCTCTCTCAATCTCTGATTCTCAATCCGAATCAGCCCTGCGGGTTTGACTTAGGAAGACTTAAGTATACCAATCACTATATAATTTCAAATCCTCATTTTCATTTTCATCTCCTTCGTGTGTGGGATCAATTAGATCTCGTTTTTGTATTGGTAAAAATGGATCAATTGTCAGCTATCAGTGAGGAACTCGCAGAGATCGATGGCCGCATAGCCGATAATTTCCGCTCTCTAGCGTAATCTCACTAACCTTACCAATTTCCAACTGATTCTGATTCTGATTCTGAATTTCCTATTATTGGTGTTGGGCAGGAATGGCTTCCAGAAGCTTGACAAGATTAAAGATTCCAGCAGGCAGAGCAGGCAGCTCGAAGACCTCACTGACAAAATGCGCGACTCCAAACGGTAAAATGCACTAATAATACGCACCTCTTTGATCTTCTCATGATTATGATTATGGTGATGATGATGATGATGATGATGATGATGATGATGATGTTGATGATGATGATGGTGGTGGTGGTGGTGATTCACATGTTGCCTTGCTTGTGGTTAACCACATATCAGGTTCCACTGCCAATGAGGGTTGGCACAGGTGTAGAGACCCGAAATGTATCTAAAAGGATGTGGGTTTGAATCCTTTCTGCCTCATAAAGGTGCCTTTGATAGGTGATTTATAAGAAATTTTTATTAAAAGGGCAGCCGGGGCCATTTTTACGACTTCAACCCATAATCTTGAGGTCATACAGAAACAACTCAACCGTTGCTCCAAGACTTCCCTTCATAACAGATTTTTATTATCGAAAAAAAAAGTGTATTGTACATTTTATTAAGACTAGGATATTTGGGCAATGGCTAATAAATACAAATTAAGTTGGGATTGCCACCATTGACAGATCTTTGTTAAATGTAAAATCATCAGAACCCAACCCTTGGTTTGTGTGCAGTGACAAATGTGTTGTTGTTGTTTGGTGCTTTCTAAAGCTTTGTTTTTGTTACTTTCATGAAACCATTAGTTTTGGAAGCATAGCTAGTCACTGAGCATGAACAATCACAACCTTTTAAGAATTGAGGTTTTGGTTTTACTCTCTATGGTCACTGTCTCACTGAAGTGCTTGTATGTATGTATGGTTGGGTATACTTTTTCAGTCTTATAAAAGAGTTCGATAAAGAGGTGAAAGCTTTGGAGGCTAATTTTGACAGAGAAACCACCAAAATGTTGAATGACAAGAAGCAGTCCATGGTGAGATGTTAGCTCTAGAAACCTTAAGGCTGTGTTTGTTTACAGGCACAGGACACTGAAATAGGGATACAGAGACACAAAATTGTGTTTGGCAGATGAGACATGGATAGAGATATTGTGTCCAAAGATACTGAATTAATGTATTTTGTGTCCATCCTGACAGGAAGGACACAAATTACTAACAAGAGACACAACTTATTTTTTATTTTTTCTTTTATTATTCTTGTTAATTTTTCATAATTATATTTTTTATTATTATATTTTGCTTTCCAAATTTTTTGAATGAAAAAAATGAGAATAAATTAGACTTTTATAATTTATTCTAGTTTATTACGAAACAAAATACAAAAATACTAATTTTTGTGTCTCTGTTCTGTCTTATTCTCAGTGTCTTATCTTGTGTTATCAAACGCAGCCTAAATTTCTGTTTTTGCTACCAGTTGTTATCTTTGGTACATTCTCCTTAAATTATCTTTGAAATCAATCAACTTAACTGATGAATGTTTCTGCATTTGCTGTCTTCTATTGCAGATCAAAGAGCTCAATTCATATGTCGCTTTGAAAAAACAGTAAGTAATAGTAGTAAGTGTTTGCCTGTTTGGCATGCATAAAATTTTCCCATGATCATATCATATTGCTTCAACGTCCATTGAATGTTGAAGTCAGATCGTTGTTGCATGAGTAGCATGATCTCCTTGATGGATTGACAATTGCATGATTTTATTGCAACACAGATATGCTTCAAATATTGAGAATAAGAAAATTGAGCTGTTTGAGGGAGCCAATGAAGGTTTTGCAGAAGAAAATGTCTTGTTAGCATCTTGTAAGATTATGGTTTATTCTAGCATTCATGTATCATAGATATAACATGTTTTCAGAAGCAAAATAAATGAAAATTCTGTTATCAATTTGTTTTAGTAGATGCAGAAATAAGTAATAGAACAAGCTTAGTTGTTTATGTTTTTTCAATCAATAAATATTTTTCAGCTCATATGTGGTAGAGGAATGCTTTTTGTTGTGCTTGTTATATATAGTTCAATGTGGTGTTAAGTTGATTGAGACATCATCAAGTTGATGCAAATCTTGATGCAATTGGTGGGTGTGGGGGGATGGGGAGCATACATTAAAAACATGGACAGAAAGAAAGATTGTCATTCGTCTCTAATATTCTTCTCTAAACTAAGCATGCACTGTAAAAATGTGTTCATTTCTCTACTTAGCTAAAATTCTTTTTTACAATAACGATTCGATTAATCTAGCACATTTGTCATGTAAACATTTCCTTTACAGCAATGACAAATCAACAGCTAATGGATAATGGGAATCGGATGATGGATGAGACAGATCAAGCCATTGAGAGGGGAAAGAAGGTTATTTTATTTCTTATGTAGTGTTTCAATTTCTACTCATTTTATTGTTTGCTAAGTTGACAGCTTAGTTCCACAAATCATGCTTGTATACTTTAACTAAGGTCGGACTTGAAAACGTTGTTACCAGCTTTACCATTTTATCCTCCCATCTTGATGTTTCTTATTTGTATCTCATTGTTTGTGGTGTTGTTTATTTTACACCTCATCATTTGCTTCCTAAATATCCCAGGAAAATTTCGTCATTTCTTCACAACACTTCCTTGCTGATTAAATTTATGAATACACTGTAGTTATATATGTAATTCTGTACCAGTTTAATTTTATGGTCCTGAAGCATCTCCATCTCAAACACAAGCTGGAGAAAATTTGATTATTGTTTACACATCTCCTGTAATTCTTCTATTGGGTATTTCAAAATCTCAAAATCAGTGAAATTTGTTTGAGGAGGCATAGTAAAAATGTTTCATTCTTTTTGTTCTTTTTTTATTTTCATATTCAAAGGTAGCATATTCCTTTTGCATCGTCAATGCTGGATCTTACTGTTTCTTTGTGATAGTACTTTAAAATCTTCTACCATGTGATGTTATTCATGCACCTCGTTTGATTAATGTGGAAAAATTTGGATTTTATGTGCACTCACCTTTAGACCACAACTGAACTCTCAGTCTCTTTGCTCCACTTAATGTGATTGCATGAAGGATAGAGGAAGAAATAGTTAAAAGAGTGTTTGTGTTAATTATCTGGATATTTGAACTTTTTATTGAAAAAAAATCTGGATATTTAAATTCAGCTCCACGTCTCTGAGGGTAAATTGGAGAACATGTCTGATGGAAATTTATTTATTTGAATCTACTTGCATTAACAGGTTGTTCAAGAAACAATAACTGTCGGTACAGAGACTGCAGCAGCTCTGAAGGCTCAGGTATGAAACTTAGGCTCATTCTACCTGTTCTCTTTAAAAAAAAATGAATTTGACTGGGGAACTAAGGGCTGTATTTGCGTCCTTGTTTAGACAGAACAAATGAGCAGAATTGTCAATGAATTGGATTCTATCCATTTCTCTATAAAGAGAGCCTCTCAGTTGGTCAAGGAAATCGGTAGGCAGGTCAATTTCTACAGGATCCCGTTCATTTTATGTAGAATATAGTTTCTATAGGAAGCTTTAATTTTTTTAACTCACTGGAGATTTTTCAACAGGTTGCTACTGACAAGTGTATTATGGGATTACTTTTCCTTATTGTAGCTGGAGTAGTTGCTATCATTATTGTAAAGGTATGACCATATGACTGTAAGAGTAGTTCACTTCTTAAATCTCGTTGTTTAATTCAGAATCATTATCTTCTATTATGGTCATGTTTCAACATTAATTTATCGGAACTTAGGTTAATTGTTTACTCATGGTATATGTTGCTTGACAATGGGATCATTTTTTTTTTGTTGCATATCAAGCATACTATTGATCTGTTGATTAATCTTGAGAAAGAACATCCATAGTTCCATCTTCAAGTCTTCACGTTGTATCCAGTTTTTGATTGCTTATCTCCATTAAGGATCCATGGTTGTAGTTTTTAGGTACTTTTGATATGATGTGTACCAAGGTTTGTTTGCTTCTTGTGATAATGATAAGAAATTTCTCACATATTGTCCTTAATTTCGGGGAGAGCAAACCAAAAAGCACTTCAAGAGAAATGCTGAGTAAATGTACTACCTGTGCTGCTGTGTGATGATAATCACAAGAAATTTCTCACATATGATCATTGTTGTTGGCAGAGCAAACAAAAGGCATTTCAAGATCTACTTGTTTGAGTTTGTTAACAATGAACAAATGCTAAGTAAATGTACTAAAATGGAAGATAGCCTTACATTGTCTAAAATGTACCAAAATAAAAGTTAGTCTTAATACATTTTGAGATCTATAAGTGTAATGTTAAAAGAAATGTTTTTGGTACTTTCTATTTCTCGTACATGGAGCAAACTCATTTTCCTCCACCATTTGATTGGATTTTGGATCCAATTCTATTTGGTCCCATACTCTATCTAATGGTAGAGAAGAGTGAATTGACTTGGTATATGAGGAAGAATAAGCCCATGTAAGTCAACTCTTTTCTTGAACATCCCCTTGGTTCATTTTTTCTGCTAGGACTAGGTTCCGAAGGCCACCTCTGCAATGCACTTGCTAAACTGCTTGTTGTTGTTCTGTTTTCTTAATTTATTTATTTAATTTTTGTTTATTGTCTCTAATCATGTTAAGTTTGTCTCTCAAATTTTCAGCTTGTACACCCAAACAACAAGGACATCCGAGACATTCCCGGATTAGCTCCTCCAGCCATGAACAGAAGACTGCTTTGGAGTCAAAGTCACAGTTAAGTAATCAGAATTAACAACTGTGATGTGCTCAGAGAGAGACAGTAAAATGATCGAAGATAGACTTTGCGATAAGCTTATGAGATTGATTCACATGCTCTTTGGTTTGATGATGACATTGGCTGCAGCTGTTGGAAAATTCGTGTTGCTATTAATTGGTTGGGTTTGTTTATTTTTACATAAATAGTGTAGGGGTTGATTAACCTGAAGAGTGATATACTATGGGCCTAGGCCTGCACTTTTGATTTATTTATTTATTTTTCTTGAACTGAACATTTTTCACTGAAGCTGCCGGCTATAGAATCATAGGGAAAAGCCAATCAAATGATCCATCAGGAGTGTTTTGTTGATTATAGTGTTGTCAAACTTGTAACATACATGTATTGAATCTTTCATTCTATGATTTATTTACTATTATTATTCTTGGTTAATTAACATGAAGCATGTGTTTGGTTTTGAGTTGAAATTTTTATACATGGACATCTTACTCCAGTTGGGGTATGCTGGGTTGAGGATGAAAATAAGAGTAATTAAGAAGTGAATTTGGTACTTGGGAATATTTTTTCTCTTTAGGAGAAGAAACTATTCTCTTTAGAACAAAGTTTAACTAATCCATAGGTATCGATAGTTTGGTACAAATTTGAATCATAATTTTTTTTTATGAAGCTTTTTAGTTGGATCCTTAGTCTAAGAAAAGTTATTGTATTCAAGTCCTGGAAAAAAAAAAAAAACCGAGTCATAATCTAATTTTATAAACTCAAAAATATGTATTTAATTAATCTAATGAAAAAAGATGTATACTAAAAGTAAATTTTCATTTCGACTAAGGGCAATCTCTTTCTTCTAGGATCGGCTGACTGGCTTTTCAGTTCTATTTATGTGAAAGCTGACACATAATAATAAAGGTTAAGCGATATCATATCATTTTAGGAATGAGTATATGACTAATGTTAAACTTGATTCTAACAAAGCCGGTGAAATATCAATTCAATTGTTTAAAAAACTAATATACTATATATGTTTTTTTCCTTTTAGAATATAAAATAATTAGCAAACTAAAATAATGTCCATTTTAGATAAAAAAGAGATTAGATTGATATCATTAACTTTAAGTAACTAATTTGATATAAAAAATCGAATGATTTATATATTTTCTTATATTTTTCCAAAGGATAAGGATCTTGTGACTTATTCGAAAAATAATTTCTCATCTAGTATGTTTCACATTTTTTTATGATTTTTTTTACCTTCAATAAAGTTATTGCAAAAATATAATGCGTGTTTGCGAGTTAAAAAGTAAAACTTTGGTGAAAAAGAAAGAGAAAGCGCAGAAAGGGCTTAATTTTAATGTTTCTGTTGACAATAATTGATAAATCAACTTGCATATTCATACTAACAATATCATGACATTGAAAGCTACCAGATTAACAAATCAAAGCTTATTTTCAAGATTTTAACTATTCAAATTTTGTTCTAAGAAAAGAGATATGATATCATAGTCATCGTTAACAAAGCAATTTGGACATAGCATTGCAAGTTATCTTCACCAAAGTTACCACCACTTTATTTTGTTTGTTAGTCATTAATAGCAAATTGATTTTCTAGTTATTAAGAGTATGTCACTGCCAACATATCACTTACGGTGGGATCCGTCGCAGTACTGAGCTCCATTTAAGGATTTGCCACTGGCCAATGAGTTGTTGCATGCACAAGGCGAGATTCGAACCCCCGACACTTGTTTAAGCGAACTAGTGAGCTAACCACTAGATTAACCCAACTTGGTTGACAGTGACTTAGCATTATTAGAATGAATTACTATTGTTTGTCCAAAAAGCTTTTTCAATTGACGGAAGATCCAACCCATGTAGGCCATTTGCGTATGTTTGCCCTGAACCTGGAAACCTTTAGCTTACTCCTTAATTTAGTAACACTTATACTTTTTAAAAATAGTTTATAAAAATTAACGTTTCAAAAATAATTTTTTAAAAATTATAGTATTTATATTTAATAAATTAAATTAAAATAGCTTTCAATAAATATAAATAACAATAATTACGTTGATAAAATAATTTTTAAAATTTAAAAATACTATAATAAATATAAATATAAGCATTAAATTTAAAAATTAATTAACATATGAAATTATATTAGATTTTTAAATTTTAAAATACACAAGTTAACTTTAAAAAATTTTATCTTAGATATTTTCAAAAATATTTAAATCTTTTAAAAGTTATAAGAACAAGTACATGATCCTTTTGATTTATCAAATACAAAATGAAGAATTTGAGTTTTTAAAAAATATAAACACCTTTTCAAAAAACTTTACCAAACCAAGCCTACGTCTGTGGAAGATGTTGATGAAACTTAGTTAATTGTGTTATTCATTAGAAAGAAAGGTAGAGATCTCATTGCTCACCACATTTCTTGATTCGACGTCAACAGAATCGAAGTATCGCCAGTGCGGTTTCAAGGAGGTTTGTGGTTGTTTTGTTTCAGATCTCATCAGAGGATATTGGCACCGTCATCGGCTACGGTTAGCGGGTTGAGGTACTGAATCTGTATTCTAATGACCATTTCTGATCTGTTTGTGTGTGAGTATTTATGTGATGCGGTAGATTTGAAATCACGCTTAGCTTAGGTTGGCCCAAAATTTTAGTTCTTTAATTTAGCAATTGAATGTGCTAACAATACCAGAAGAAGTTTGTTTTCTCCCTAAAAAATGTTAGGAAATAATAACTGCTGTTTGTTTGAATATTTATTTTTATAGTTAGAATATTTGATAACGTTTAAGGTATGCACTACAAAGATAGTAAAGGCGGGGTTTATATCATGGCCTTTTGGCATGTGTTTTTATATTGTTATAATTGAAATCTATTATTTTTAGTGAATAAATTAAAAATAATTGTCTAAATTTTATGCCTCACGATAGAAATGGATAGCAGATTAGCAGCTTATCTAAATTAGAATAAAATAATTTGGATTGGAATTTGAATCCTCTAAAGTTTGAATTTCACTTTAGAGAGTAAAGTGTAATCTTCTACCCTTAAATAGTTTTTCTTTTATATTTATTCTTGGTCCCACTTATGAAATAAATTATGAGAGATCACATTTTACTCTCTAAAGTGAAAATCAAACTTTAGAGGATCTAAATCATTTGGATTGTACCGTTTTGTCATTGTTATAAGTGTGAGAAGGCATATCTTGACCCCTGAAGTGGAATTAATTTTTTTTGCAATTAATGTTCGGGTGAAAAGCATAGTTTTTCCACGTCAATCATGTTTGGGCAGGATACGTTGCACATAATTCTTCTGTTTAGTTAGCTGGAATCATACTTGTAGTTTTGCTGATGAAGATAGAGTCGTGTTTTAATTAACTATCTTTTTATGTAAAAGTAGAATTTTATAGTTAATGTATTGACTTTATGGTCTAAATAGTGTTTGTTATAGTCATGGCTGATGTAATGTTCGCTTACTTTAGAATTTTCTGTCGAGTTGGACTTTGACAGGTGGAATGCGATGGTGGAATGAGCATGATAATGGGTTTGTCACTGGAAAAAAGTGAATCTGAGTTAGGCATTTCAAACAATGATATTGTTGACGAGGATGATTTTGGAAAAGCTGACTTGTTCTTGGATGAGGATAGTCGTCAGTATGAAGATGTGACTAGGTTGAGTGTAGAGAACATATTGAAAAAGGTGTTTCAAACTTAGGAGCGTGTATATGAGTTTTATTCAAGGGTATGGAGATGCAATAAATATGAGGTCTGTAGGAGAGACTATAAGAAGGATGAAGATGGGAATATTGTAAGAAGAAGGTTCTTTTGTAATAGAGCTGGCCTAAGGGATGGAAAGCACTAAAACAGATTAGACAGGAAGAGAACCCACAGGCCTAAGACACGCACGAACTACCAGGCCTTGATGTCCGTATACCTTGATAAGGGGAGCCCAATTTGGAAGGTTCAGAAAGTAACCCTCAAGCATAACCATGAATTGATGCCTTGGGAAATGGTTCACATGATCCCAAGTTTCCATGTGATATCTGGGTCCGCAAAGGCCTACATTGATGGCATGCATGCGTATGGGTTGCCGACATCTAAGATACTCGGTTACATGGTCGGGATTGCGGGTGGTTATTCTTTTTTGGGGTTTACCAAGAAGGACGCATACAACTACATTTATCGTAGCGCGTAAAGGTTGTTGATGGCAACATGAACCTTGCTATAGTCTACTTGCAAGGCAAGGAAGCTACTAATTCCATGTCCATGGCTCGGTACAATTTGACTAAAGAAGGTATGTTTGCCAACATGTTTTGGGCGGATGGCCCTAGCAGGGTCGCCTATTAACACTTTGGGAACGTGGTCGTATTTGATTCGACATATAAGAAGAACAAGTACAAGTGGATGTTAGAGAACTTGTTAGAAGTCATGTGTGGCAAGATGCCTTCTGTGGTTGTGATTGACAGGGATGAGTCGATGATTGCCGCAATTAAAGAAATGTTTTCCCGGGGCAACCCGTAAGTTGTGTGCATGGCATCTATAGAAGAATGTGACTTCGAATTCCAATGACTAGATGTTTCCAACGTGTTCTCCAAGTGGTTGTATGCAAACATGGAAATTGAAGAGTTTAAGGAGGAATGGGTGCAAGCTATTGACCATTTTGGGTTACACAATAAGTATTGGACATTATAGTTGTATGAGATGAGGAAGATGTGGGCAAATGCATACTTGCATCGCAAGTTTTGCACAAGCTTTCACACGACCTCTTGGTGCAAGAGTATGAATTCCCATCTGAAAATTTTCTGTCTTTAAGGCACATTATTCTAGAGCTTGCGTAGAACCTAAAGCTACTCATACACAAGTATCGAAATAATGAGCTAGTAGCCTAGTTCAATTTGATGTATGGCATTCCCATTATGACAACATGTCTTGATCCTATGGAGAAGTTTGCTGCATCGGTGTACACAAAGGTCATATTAATACAAGTGAAGAAGGAGTTTGACTCTGTTTTGGTTGTTAACTTTCTGAACAAACGATGGGTCTCAACGATGATGGTGTACACGGTGCAGGAATATGGATATCCCGGTCAGAATGTCGTGGCGTTATACGATTTGAATATAGGGAGGTTGGACTGTCGTTGTAGATTTTGGGAGAAAGAGGGTTTTTCATGTAGGCATATATTTTTTGTCATAAAACACTAGCATTTAAAGAGTATTCCTGATTGGTTGATTTTGAGACAATGGAGGAAGGATGTGAAGGTTGTCGACAAATACAATGAAAAGATGGAAGAATCTGGGGAGCAGGGTTTTCTATTGAGACATGGTGCCCTGCATGGAATAGCGCATGGATGTTGTTCATTGCGGCTAAGAACGATGAACTTTTTAAAAAGCGCATGAGAGGAATAAGATTCATTTGTTGTGATCTTCAGGCAACTAGCAGTAATAATGTCAGCAGAGAAGTCTAAAGACAGTCTGTGATGTAAGAGATCCAACAGTTCTGCGCACAAACGGGGCACCCAGCACAAGGGGACAAAAGGGTAAAAAAATAAAGTTCAATAAGTGTAGAAGAACCGGGCACATAAAGAAGAGGTCCATTGAGGCACAACGAAAGTCCACATCGATGAAAGATCCGTGTGTCATACAAGGGAAAACACGTTGAATGAATACAAGGTAAACCTTCATTTGTAACTCCGTTAAGAACACTGACTTAAGTACGGGAAGGGATAAACACAATAAGAGCAATAATCTTAACATAACAAATGTACTAAAAAGTTCTTTTCATATGACTTAGGATGTTTTGCCGACTATTTCTTTGCATCGTGATTATGGCAAGGGGTTAGTAAAATAGACAATGGGTGCAGGGAGGAGGAGAGGGCAGATTACAGATGGGACCATATCATAGGAACAACGCAAAGCGAAACCATGAATATTGGTAGAGTGGAAAAAACCATCGCTTGGGATACATAGGTACCTTATTTTATGACATACTGATTTGATTTAAAGATATTAATCGTATTTTGATTTTTAATTGGATATATTGAATGCGGTTTGAATTTTTGAAAATTTTAAAATTCTTTGCTCGAGCTTTTGTGAGTTGGGAATAATGTGTTCATCATTGTAGGTGTTGGAGATGTTGTTGTCATTGCATGATCGCTGCTTAAAGCATTGAAGCATGTGACTGCATTGAAGAGTTGTTCTTAAATATATTAGTACACCTGTTGTTGTAGTAAATTATCGTCATATCTAGTCCCTTAAGCTGGTTGAGGCTGGATGATGTTGCTGGTAGTAGTCAAAGCTAAGTTCTATGTGCATAGCACTCGATGTAAAAGGGTAAAGAGTTCATGAAGAATTGTTGGAGTAATTTAACTATTTAATTATTGTTTTCATCTAGAGTGTGTGGTATTCCATTTAAGGCAACCTTATGTAAGGCTAAAATATTTTGTTGTTGGGTAAACACAAGACGCCTAAGCCCGATACATTTTTTTAAGCTCAGTTATAGGTGGGGTATATAAGATTCGAACATCTTAATCGAGATAACACAAAAAAATAAAAACTATTTTGATTCTATGTCATAAATGGGCCTTGCGTTCAGCGATGATTGTGGCCTTTAAAGAACCCCTATGAATTGTGGGCAACTAGAGTAGGGTCCCAATCATGACCTGTTTCGGGTGCTTGGACCAAACACAATAGCGCGGATAGCGAATGTATAAATTCAGCTTGGTTAATGTAAAAGCATTCATAAAATGTTGAGAATATCTTATAACCTAATATTTAATACTATTTAAGATTCCGCTAACATGTTC
Source organism: Arachis duranensis (assembly GCF_000817695.3). Classification (NCBI taxonomy): domain Eukaryota; kingdom Viridiplantae; phylum Streptophyta; class Magnoliopsida; order Fabales; family Fabaceae; genus Arachis; species Arachis duranensis. Next base: position 31,273,871 of record NC_029772.3, on the reverse strand, counting down.
AATATGTATATTGTACATTATAGATCAAATTAAAGACTAAATTTCGTAGGCCAACTAAGATCAATTAGCATGCACACCGAATAATAGTAACAAAAGATTGTAACCGAAAATGTTTGGAATATTTGCTGGATCATTAACACGCCAGTATAGTATTGCCACCATTGTTTGGGCTCAAAAAAGGAACCAAACCATGAGGTAGTTAAATGGTCATGCTTTAACTGCAACTACTGCTGATTGTGGTGTCCTCTTCATGGTCTTTGTTGGAGTCCCAACACTACAACAAATAAGATTTTTCGCAACGGCAAAAAATCGTTGTCACGTATCGAAAAATCATTCCTAAAACTTTAAGTAACGCTTTAGTAACGGTTTTTGAACGGTGGTATATGCAGTCGTTATCAATGCTAATAGGCAACGGTTTTTTACCTAAGACAATGACAACAAAAAAAATTGTTGCCCTTCTTACCATAATAGACAACGGGTTTCACAATAATTTTTAAAGAATGCTTTTTATTGTTGTCTATCATTATGCAATGGTTTAGAACCATAATAGGATAGACAATGGTTTTTTGCCATTGTAGTTTTGTTACTAATTTGGACAACAATTTGAAAACCGTTGTCTTTTGTTGATGACTTTAAGAATGGTTTACGAACTGTTGCTTTTTGTGTTTTTATTTCTACAACAGTTTTAATATCGTTGCCATTTTGTAACTGCCTTTGACAACAATTTTAACACATTGCCTTTTATGACTTTTAACAACAGTTTGTTGTAGTTATATCTTTCTTTATTTACAATAGTTTTCTCATGTTGCATTGAAATTAGTATTCCAACTATTTTTTTTTTAATTTAGTGTCAATAAATAACCTTAACTATTTGAATCAAATTACTAAAAAAACAACTAATTGAACATTTACCATCAAATTTGATTTAAAAAGTATTCTATACACACACATTATATCATCATTGCAAAATAGCATAATACTAGTCTAAATCATAACAACTTCTAATTATATCATTATTGTTCAAAATACCATAATACTAGTCTATGTCATAACAACCTCTAACTATATCACCTTTACAAAATATTAAATAACAAAAGAGAGTTGAAGTAATTAAGTAGCAAGTAGATTTATCATCATGTCCACAACTTTATGACTTTTACTCTCTAAAATTTGATCTTCAAATTTTATGACATTTGTAAGATCCATAAAAATTATAAAAGGATTAATTAGGTAATTAATCATTAAGTTAAAATAGTTAAAATGCGCCCGGTGGTGCACGGAATTGTGATTCACACTTTTCACAACTCCGGTGCCACTAACTAGCAAGTGCACTGGATCGTCCAAGTAATACCTTACGTGAGTAAGGGTCGATCCCACGGAGATTGTTGGCTTGAAGCAATCTATGATTATCTTGTAAACCTTAGTCAGGAGATTAATAATGGAAAGAGTTTTGTTTGTAAAAAGCAAAAGAACATGAAATGAACAATACTTGTTATGCAGTAATGGAGAATAGGTTGAGGTTTTGGAGACACTTTGTCTTCTGAATCTCTGCTTTCCTTCTGTTGTCTTCTTCATGCACGCAAGGTTCCTTCCATGGAAAGCTGTATGTTGGTGGATCACCGTTGTCAATGGCTACCATTCATCCTCTCAGTGAAAATGGTCCTCTACGGTTTCCCGCATGGCTAATCATCTGTCGGTTCTCACTCGTTCCGGAATAGGATCCATTGATCCTTTTGCACACTGTCACTGCGCCCAACAATTGTGAGTTTGAAGCTCGTCATAGTCACCCCTTCCCAGATCCTACTTGAAATACCACAGACAAGGTTTAGACTTTTTGGATCTCAAGAGTGCTGCCAATTGATTCTAGCTTATACCACGAAGACTCTGATTTCACGGAATTGAACACTCTGTTGTCAGGAGAGGGAATCAAACACGTGAACCAGGAATCCAAGAGATACACATTCAATCTAAGGTAGAACATAAGTGGTTGTCAGGCACGCGTTCATAAGTTGAGAATGGTGATGAGTGTCACGGATCATCACATTCATCATGTTGAAGTGCGAATGAATATCTTAGAATAGAAACAAGCGTGATTGAATAGAAAACAGAAATAATTGCATTAATCCATCGAGACACAGTAGAGATCCCCATCCCCAACCATGGGGTTTAGAGACTCATGCCGTAGAAGATACAAAGTCAGATGTAAAATTTCATGAGATACAAAATAAATCTCTAAAAGTAGCTTTTATACTAAATTAGTAACGTATGTTTACAGAAAATGAGTAAACTAAGATAGATAATGCAGAAATCCACTTCTGGGGCCCACTTGGTGTGTGTTTGGGCTGAACATTGAAGCTTTCACATGCATAAGCTATTTCTGGCATTTAGCTCTGGCTTTTGTGTCAGTTTGGGCGTTTAACTCCAACTTTTATGCCAGTTCTGGCGTTTAATGCCAGAATAGGATAGAAAGTTGGCGTTAAACGCCAGTTTGCGTGATCTTAACTCGGGCAAAGTATGAACTATTATATATTGCTGGAAAGCCCAGGATGTCTACTTTCCAACGCAATTAAGAATGCGACAATTGGGCTTCTATAGCTCTAGAAAATCTATTTCGAGTACAGGGAGGTCAGAATCCAACAGCATTTGCAGTCCTTTTTCAGCCTCTGAATCAGATTTTTGCTCAGATCCCTCAATTTCAGATAGAAAATACTTGAAATCACAGAAAAATACATAAACTTATAGTAAAGTCTAGAAATGTGATTTTTGCATAAAAACTAATAAAAATATACTAAAAAGTAACTAAAACAAACTAAAAACTACATGAAAATACCACCAAAAAGCGTATAAAATATCCTCTCATCACAACACCAAACTTAAACTGTTGCTTGTCCCCAAGCAACTAGATAAATAAAATAGGATAAAAAGATGATCAAGTTGCAATAGAATCCCAGTGTTTTAAGTGAAGCTCAAATTCTAATCAGATGAACGGGGCTAGTAGCTTTTTGCTTCTGAACAGTTTTGGCATCTCACTTTATCTTTTGAAGTTCAGAATGATTGACATCTCTAGGAATTCAGAATTAAGATAGTGTTATTGATTCTCCTAGTTCAGTATGTTGATTCTTGAATATAGCTATTTTATGAGTCTTGGCTGTGACCCTAAGCACCTAGTTTTCCAGTAATACTACAGGATACATATGTGCCACAGACACATAATTGGATGAACCTTTCAGATTGTGGCTCAGCTTTGCTAGAGTCCCTAGTTAGAGGTGTCCAGAGTTCTTAGGTACACTCTTTTGCTTTGGATCACGACTTTAACCACTCAGTCTCAAGTGTTTCACTTGGACCTTCATGACACAAGTACATGGTTAAGGACAGCTTGATTTAACTGCTTAGGCCCGGATTCTATTATTTTGGGCCCTCCTATCCATTCATGCTCAAAGCCTTGGATCCTTTTTACCCTTGCCTTTTGGTTTAAAGGGCTATTGGCTTTTTCTTTTTCTTTTATTTTTTCTTTTTCGCACTTTTTTTTCATAAGCTTTGTTCTTCACTGCTTTTTCTTGCTTCAAGAATCAATTTCATGATTTTTCAGATGATAAATAACATTTCTCTTTTTTTTCATCATTCTTTCAAGAGCCAAAAATTTTAACATTCATAAACTTCACTATCAAAAATATGCACTGTTCAAGCATTCATTCAGAAAACAAAGAGTATTGCCACCACAATTAAATAATTTTGAATTCTTCTCTTAAAAACTCAAAATAATTCCATCTTTACTCAAGGAATATACTATTTTATTCATGTTTAATGATGATGAGAAAAATAAATTATAGCTTGCTTGGAGATAAAAAAATAAAATTAAAAATAAGGATCCTAATTACTAATATTCATGTAACTCTTAAGATAGGTTTCTAATGATAAAAGTTATCACAGAGTTAAGATTAGGACTCAACAACCTTTATTTTGGGGGATAGATACTCCTTCAATCTGTTGGGTTTCTGGTCCCTCAAGGGAGAGCCTCTGGCGCTTCAACTCTTGTAGCTCACACCCTTGCTTTTCTTGCTCCTTAAGCAGTTTGCAAAGCATGCTATTTTGATTTTGCTGTTCTTCCTTAAGTTGATTTATAGCTTCTTGCAGCTTGGTGACAGATGCTTCTAGGTGGGTCCATGAGGGATTTCTGAGAGGAACTCCTGCGCCCTCCTTTTGATGGAGTTATCTTGCACTTGTTGTCCTTCCATTGACTTTTTGGTGTTTGGGTGCTCGACTGAGATATACTCATCCACTCCCATCTTTACCCCAGCATCTTTACATAGCAGAGAGATTAAGCATGGGTAAGCGAATTTGGCGTCAGTGGAGTTCTTGTTTGCAATTGTGTAAAGCTCACAAGAAATCAGATGATGAATCTCCACTTCGTTTCCCAGCATAATGTAATGGATCATCACTGCTCCTTTGACAGTGACTTCAGAGCGGTTGCTGGTGGGCAGTATAGAACGCCCAATGAAGTCCAGCCAGCCCCTAGCGACTGGTTTGAGATCTCCTCTCTTGATTTGATTTGGGACACCCTTTGTGTTGGTTATCCACTTAGTTCCAGGGATGCATATGTCCTCTAGAACTTGGTCCAAGCGCTTATCTAATCTCACCATTCTCCTATTAAAGGATTCTGGATCATCTTGTAGTTGAGGCAGCTTGAAAACTTCTCTTATTTTGTCCAGGTGGAAATAAATAATCTCCCCTCTGACCATAATTCGAAAGGTATAGAAGGCGGTTCCAGTCATTCTCTGCTTATCTGTTTGCCACAGATTTGAGTAGAATTCCTGAACCATGTTTCTACTCACTTTTGTCTCAGGATTAGCTAGAATTTCCCAGCCCCTGTTTCGAATCTGCTCTTGGATCTCCAGATATTCGTCTTCTTTCAGATCGAATTTAACTTCCGGGATCACTGACCTTAGACCCATTATTTTGTGGTAATGGTCTGCATGTTCTTTGGTTAAGAACTTCTCTTGATTCCAAAGTGGTTTTGGAGTGATCTCTTTCTTGCCTCTTGAAGTGGTTTATTTTTCCTTAGGAGCCATGATCTTAGTGAATCTTAGCTCAGTGATCACGAAAAACACACCAAACTTAGAAGTTTGCTTATCCTCAAGCAAAAGAAAGGAAAGGAGAGGAATAGAAGGAGAGTCAAATTCGAGTTATGGAGGAGAGGGGGATGCCGAATGTGAATTTAAAAGGGAGGGGGTGGGTTCGAAAATTTTGAAAAAGATATGATAGAAGATATGATTTGCAAAAGATAAATATGATATGAAAAAGATGCAATTTTAAAATTGAAAAGATATGAGAGAGATTTGAAAAAGATAAATCTGAATTTGAAAAGATAGTATGATGAGTTGAAAAAGATTTGAGAAGAAGTTAAAAAGATAGATGAGTTTTGAAAAAGATTTGAAAAGAAGTTGAAGAAGATTTGAGAAAGATTTTTAGGATTAAAAATTTATTAAATTTTTTTTTTTAAATTGAAATTGAAAGATGATAATTTGTAACATGTTTATGTAAGAAATTTTGGATGGAAACATGAAAATTTGAAAAAAATTTGAGTTGGAAACAAAACTTCCTCCCCTTCACATTCCTAGCGTTAAACGCCCAGAATGGCATCCATTCTGGCGTTTAACGCCCATTTGCTGCTTCTTTTGGGTGTTTAACGCCCAGCCAGGTACCCTGGCTGGCGTTAAACACCAGAAAGCCTTTATCACTTGGCATTTTTCTAAACGTCCAGGATGCTGCAATTTTGGCGTTAAATGCCCAGAATGGTATCCATTCTGGCATTTAACGCCCAGAAAGGTATCTTTACTGGCGTTAAACGCCCAGAATGGTGCCCATTCTGGCGTTTAATGCCCAAAATACCCATTACTGGCATTTTTGAGCTAGTGAGCTCTTTTTCTCTACTTTATGCTCTGAATCCTTCTGTAACTCTGTGAACTCCTACAATTGATAATTAACCTTGAAGATAATTTATATCAAATTCATATAATTATTATTTAAATAACGAATAAACTTCGCTAATGGCTGGGTTACCTCCCAGCAAGCGCTTCTTTATTGTTTTTAGCTGGACCTTACTGAGCTTTAATCTAATCTCAGCTTTGAGCATTCTCGCTCAACATTGCCTTCAAGATAATGCTTGACTCTCTGTCCATTAACAATGAACATCTTATTAGAATCAATATCTCGAAGCTCTACATAGCCATATGGTGACACACTTGTAATCACATATGGTACCTTCCACCGGGATTTCAGTTTCCCGGGAAACAATCTGAGCCTAGAATTGAACAGCAGAACCTTCTATCCTGGCTCAAAAACTCTGAATGACAGTTTCTTATCATGCCACCTTTTTACTTTCTCCTTGTAAATTTTTGCATTTTCCAAAGCATTGAGTCTGAATTCCTCTAGCTCATTAAACTGGAGCAATCTTTTCTCTCCAGCTAACTTGGCATCAAGATTTAGGAATCTGGTTGCCCAGTAGGCCTTGTGTTCCAGTTCCACTGGCAGATGGCACGCTTTTCCATACACAAGTTGGTATGGAGAGGTCTCTATGGGAGTCTTGAATGCCGTTCTGTATGCCCACAGAGCATCATCCAGACTTCTTGCCCAATCCTTTATGTGGTTACTCACAGTCCATTCCAGGATTCTTTTAAGTTCTCTATTTGAGACTTCAGCCTGTCCATTTGTCTGGGGATGATATGGAGTCGCCACTTTATGGTTAATTCCATATTGGACCAGAGCAGAGTCAAGCTGTTTATTACAGAAATGAGCGCCCTGATAAATCACTATTTTATGGTTTAACTTGTGCTCAATTGAGTGGTTTTAATAAACTCTTTACCCACTTTTTCATATGATTTGCATGTTTTACATTTTCCTTTCTGATTATGTGCTATGATTGAAAATATGCTTCTTTGGTCTTAATTTTGCTATGTTTAATCCTCTCTTATTACTATTTGATACCGTGATATGTGTGTTAAGTGTTTTCAGAGATTACAAGGCAGGAATGACTTAGAGGATGGAAAGAAAGCATGCAAAAGTGGAAAGAATACAAGAAGTTGAAGGAACTGCAAAGTTGTCAGCCTGACCCTCTCACACTAAAATGACCATAACTTGAGCTACAGAGATCCAAATGATACGGTTCTAGTTGCATTGGAAAGCTAACATCCGGGGCTTCGATTTGATATATAATTTGCTATAGTGGCCATACAGCTAGGTGACGCGAACACGTCGCAGTGACGAAAAACCAACGTGGCAAATTTTATAACCAGCGAATTCTGGGCTGTTTTTGACCCAGTTCTCGGCCCAGAAAACACAGAGTAGAGGCTATAAAGTGAGGGAATACATCATGCAACATACATACATTCATATTTCACACTTTTCATAATTTAGATATAGTTTTAGAGAGAGACGGGCTCTCTCCTCTCTCTTAGGATTTAGGATTAGGATTTCTATTAGGATTAGGATTTATATTTCTTCTTTATCACAGGTTCAATGTTCCTTTACTTCAATTTCTCTTCTACTTTTATTCATTCTATTATTTTATTTTAGTTTTCCAAATTGGCTTATGAACTTTTCATGTTAGGATTTTCTTAACTAATACAATTTGAGGTATTTTCAGACTTATGATTGCTTTTCCTTATTTATAATTTAGATTATTTACTATTGGCTTTAGTTGATTAATTGGTAACTCTTGAGTTGTCAAACTCATCGTGATTGATAATTGTTATTCTTGCTGATTAATTTAGATTCCTATAACTCTAGTCTTTCCTTAAGGAGTTGACTAGGACTTTAGGTATTAAATTAATTTGTCCACTTAACTGACCTTCATAGTTAGAGGTTGACTTACTGGGAGCAAAAGTATAATTCTCATCACCATTGATAAGGATAACTAGGATAGGACTTCCAGTTTTCATACCTTGCCAAGAGTTTTTCTTAGTTATTAATTTATTAATTCCTACAATTTATTCCTCTTATTTAAAACCTTTTCAAAACCCCAAAATATACCTTTGCATAACCAATAATAAATCATACTTCCCTGCAATTCTTTGAGAAGACGACCGAGGTTTAAATACTTCGGTTATCAATTCCAAAGGGGTTTGTTACTTGTGACAACCAAACATTTGTACGAAAGGATTTTCTGTTGGTTTAGAAGCTATACTTACAACGCGATCATATTTTTATATTTCTTTACCGATAGGAAATCCGTTCATCAAAATGGCGCCGTTGTCGGAGAATTGCAAACGTGTGCCTTATTATTGGTTATTGTAAATGTTTTTTTTAAAAAAAATTTCATCTTATCTTATCTTAGTTTTAAATTTCAAAATTCAAATTTTTTTTTAAAAAAATCATATCTTTTTTCAAATCTTATCTTATCCTTTTTTCAAAATCTTATCTTATCCTTTTTCAAAAATCATATCTTTTTTTAAAATATTTTCTTTTTGTTAGTTTTTGTTTTTATTTTCTCCTACTACTATGAACTCTCACCCCTCTGGCTTCAAGTTTGATTCCAATGTTGTTGTTAGGAATGGGAACTATAATGAAAATGGGCATCAAGGTTGGAAGAATCAAAGATGGGAGGAGCCACAAGGATTTGATCAACCCTCATGGCAACAACCACCTCCAATGGACTATCAACAACCATTCTGTGATACATATCAAGGCAATGGCTATGGTGAGCACTCTTTTGATTATCAACAACCACCACCATATGCCTATGAACCCCCTCCTCAACATGACTTTAGACCACCATACTCACAAGCCCCTTACTACCAAACAATCTCATATAATCCTAACCCATATCCACCATACCAACCACCTTATGAGCCATATGAACCATATATAGAACCTCCCCAATTCTAACCCAATTACTCCCAAGAACCACCACCTTAATATTCACCATCTCCATATCCATCAATCCAAGAGCACTATGATCCTACTTATGATAGCCGAGCGCAACAAGAATCAAGGGATCATCTCAAGAAAACAATGGAAAAATTTCATGCTACCCTTCGCCAACTAGATCAAGCGATAAATCGATTACCTTCCCGATGTTCGGACATTCAAGGAACCCCCATGGCTTCATGTGGAGAATCTATTGAAGAACGTGGCATGAAGGAGAAGTTAGAAACTCTAATGGACAGTGAGCAGCACGATTTTGTATTAGAACAATTGGAAGAAGCTATGCCTGCCATTGAAGAGGAAGAAGTGGTTGAAGACTTAGGAGATGCAGAACCTCCATGGGAAACTCAAGTCACAAAGCCCCCTTCTAAGGAGTTTGAATTTGATGTTGAGGAGGGTGTACAACCTCCAAGGCATATCATGATTGAAAACTTTGAAGGGGACGATCAAGAGATGGATTCAATCATTAATGAATTCTTATCTACATTTGAATCCTCTTCCATTGGACTTGATATGGAGTTTAAAGAAGAAGAAGCACAACCTCCCATGCCCTTGGTAAACAATGAAGAAGAGATTGAATTGGAAGAAAGCTACCAAGAGGAAGAGGTTGAAATTGAAGAAGCTTACAAAGAGGTGGAAGTTGTCAGAGAAGAGCACAAGGGAGTGGAGCTTGCAAATTCATTAGGAATATCTCTCCCAAGACCATTACCGTCCAACACAACGTTCAAGTGGGTAAAATTCCTATCCTCATCCTTTACTTTTCCACTTGAATATGGGCTACTGGAGACGAATGGTCAACTTAGAGCTCTTTGTGGCATTAAGAGTAAGAAGAAGATGGTCAGTGGTAAGAATTGTCCTGCAAAGTTCATTATGGTTGGAAGCTTTAAGTTTAAACGCAAAGGTTGGTATAGAGCTCAATTGAATGGGTCTAGAAAGTTGTTTGGACGCTTCAGTGAGAATTCTAAGGCTGAACCACCCGGATGGAATCATGATAATCAACTTGAATATGGGTGTAGAAACAAGATTTGGGATCCGGGAATATATGAGGATCAACTTTGGGAGCTCAAAGCTTGTGAAGAACCCCATCAGAGCTTGACAAATTTACTTAGTATGGATAGAGCTTATTGGAAGACCAAGCATTGGTGGAAGTTTCAAGATGAGTTCAAGCACAAGCCGCTATGACAAGAAGCTCACCAGAATGTCCAACTTAAGGACTTTAACTAAAAGTGCTAGGTGGGAGACAACCCACCATGGTATGATCGTCCCTTTTTTCAGTTTTAATTCTAGTCTATTTTGTTTGTTTTTGAGTTTTGATTGAACCTGGAATCATGCATAGCATTCATATTAAGCATTGCATTCTGCATACTGCATTATAAAAAAAAATCACGCACGCGACGCGTAAGCGTCGCTGACGCGTCCGCGTCACAAGTGCATTTGGAAGAAAAGAAAATTGAACAGAAAGTCACGCGACAGCGTGGCTGGAGGCGTGCCTTTGGCACAAATTGGTCCACGCGACCGCGTCGCTGATGCGTTCGCGACATGTGGGCAGAATGCCTCCCACGCGTCCGCGTCACCCACGCGAACGCGTGCCTTAAAATCAACGTAAAAAGGATATATGGCCGAAAGTCGAGCTGGAATTGGGCTGGACTCGTGCTAGCAGCACAAGCCCTACCATGCGAACGCGTGCCCTACACGTCCGCGTCGTTCTTTAAACAAGGCCATCCACACGATCGTGTCCACCACGCGATCGCGTGACCCAAAGTTATGGCAAAATGAGCTTTTCACCAAAGAGTTGTGCGGCCGCAAGGCTGCACTCGCGCTGAAGGCACGAATCACTTCACGCGAACGCGTGACCTACGCGTTCGCATCACTTCATCGAAGCGCTATCCATGCGACTACGTGACCCACGCGTCCGCGTCGCCTGTGTCGCACAGCTTATCCAAATCAGTCAAGATATCTTATCTTTTCTTCCCTATATCTAAATCTTTTCTTTCCTTCTTATTTCTTTCTTCCTCCTTTCTTACTTTCTTTTTTCTTTTCCATTGGTGTTAAAATTCTCTTCTTCAACTATTGTATCTTTTCTTGAATTATTCTGGTGCTTCATGACTTATTTTATTTTGACTGGGTATTATTATTCATAAGTCAATGCTATTCTTTTATGATACTTGCATTTCATTTGCATTGATATGCGTTTACACTATTTTGCATTACCCACACCCTCTTCTCCATTGTTACAATTCTTGCACTATTGATATGTTGTATGCTTCTACTGTTTTCTCACTACATGTTGTAGCTACCATGTAATTGAGACCTTTATTATTTGGCATTAACCAACCCATATTTTATTTATTTTCTTATCTTTCATTCTGGATTACTTTTCCTCCTTTTTCTCTTCTTTCAGGATGGCCACCGAGAGAAAGGGAAAAGGAAGAACTTCTATATGGGGAGACAAACAAGTCCATCTGTACAATCCTTGGAGAAAAGCATCAGTTGAAGCAACCCGTCCACTTGCACATCTTAGCATGCACCAAGGGCGGTGCAATCTTTAAGTGTGGGGAGGTTGATACCGATCTCCATGGGTTAGTTATTCTCTTATCAACACCAATGTCTTATTTTCTTTATTAATTGCATGTGTAGTTGATTGTTTGCATTTAAATACTACTTGGTTGAAAAATAATAAGTTTCTTTCTAGGACCCTATTTTTGAAAATTTTCACTAATTTAAATTAAAAATTAAAATTTTCTATGTGTTAAATTTGTTTGAAGTTATATTTGGAACATAGTTAAAAGCTAGAACACACAACCTGTGAGATTTGAGCTTAATTGCATGGTTACATTATTTAACCATAATATTTTATTCTTGTGTGTTTTCTTCTCTATGATTGCAATCTTTGCTTTATTCCATTCTATATGTCCATTATTTAGTGTATTTACATGCTTGCATATGATTGAGGCCATTATTTGTATTTTTGCTCACTTATCCCAAATAAACCTACCTTTTATGCCATCCTTGTTAACCCCCTTGAGCCTTTTAACCCCCTTCTGTTTTATAACCACATTACTAACCTTAAGCAGAAAAACAAATTAAAAATTCCAAGTTGAATCCTTGGTTAGCTTAAGATAGATATTGTGTATAATTTAAGTATGGAGAATTTTATGGGAAGATGGGATGATAGAAAAAAAAGGGAATTAAATTGAATAAGATATTTGAAAATTTGGGAAGCATGCTCATGAGAAATCAAAACAATTAAATTACCATGTGCATTGAAAAAAATAAATAAAAAATAAAATATATTACCCCAATGCAAAATAAAAAAATAAAAAAATTAAGTAATTAAATAAGGGGATACACAAAAAAAATATTACCCCAAATGCAAAACAAAAAGAATCAATGCACATAGGACAAAATTCAAAAAAATAAGTTTGATACATAAGCATGTAATACATAAGTGGAAAAAATTTGGGTAGCTAAGTAAAGTATTCTAAATTATATAAAGTATGTATATGTTAGGTGAGATCTTAGACTAATCAAGGATTCACTTTGTTAGCTCGCTTAGCCTTATATATCATGATGTGTGCATGGGTATACTAAATATTTGTTGATTGGTTATATGAAGAACAAAGTTTAGAAAGCACGATTAGGAAAGAGTAGAGTGATTGACCCTAGACACTTGAGCGATTAGAGTGATATACACTACCAGTGAGGGTTCAATGCTTGATTCTATGTTTCCTGCTTTCATGAGCTATCTTCTTACAAGTTTTCTTACTTTTAATTGTATGATTTGAATTAGTGAAATTTGGTTCATATTTGTCTTGGAGAACTTATTTACTTTTAACCAAGTAGGTAGAAACATTTTGCATGTAATTGCATTCACAGAGATAGACTGCATTGCATACTCTCTATCATTCCTCTTCACCCCTTTATAGCTTCTCTTGAACTTAGCATGAGGACATGCTAATGTTTAAGTGTGGGGAGGTTGATAAACCACTATTTTATGGTTTATCTTGTGCTCAATTAAGTGGTTTTTATTAACTCTTTACCCACTTATTCATATGATTTGCATGTTTTACATTTTCCTTTCTGATTCTGTACTATGATTGAAAACATGCTTCTTTGGTCATAATTTTGCTATGTTTAATCCTCTCTTATTACCATTCGATGCCGTGATATGTGTGTTAAGTGTTTTCAGAGATTACAGGGCAGGAATGGCTTAGAGGATGGAAAGAAAGCATGCAAAAGTGGAAAGAATACAAGAAGTTGAAGGAACTGCAAAGCTGTCAGCCTGACCCTCTCGCACTAAAATGACTGTAACGTGAGCTATAGAGGTCCAAATGATGCGGTTCTAGTTGCGTTGAAAAGCTAACGTCCGGAGCTTCGATTTGATATATAATTTGCTATAGTGGCCATACAGCTAGGCGACGCGAATGCGTGCTCCATGCGGACGCATTGCAGTGACAAAAAACCAGCATGGTAGATTTTATAACCAGCGAATTCTGGGCTATTTTTGACCCAGTTCTCGGCCTAAAAAACACAGATTAGAGGCTATAAAGTGGGGGAATACATCATACAACATACATACATTCATATTTCACACTTTTCATAATTTAGATGTAGTTTTAGAGAGAGAGAGGGGCTCTCTCCTCTCTCTTAGGATTTAGGATTAGGATTTATATTTCTTCTTCATCACAGGTTCAATGTTCCTTTACTTCAATTTCTCTTCTACTTTTATTCATTCTATTATTTTATTTCAGTTTGCCAAATTGGCTTATGAACTTTTCATGTTAGGATTTTCTTAACTAATACAATTTGAGGTATTTTCAGATTTATGATTGCTTTTCCTTATTTATAATTTAGATTATTTACTATTGGCTTTAGTTGATTAATTGGTAACTCTTGAGTTGTCAAACTCATCGTGATTGATAATTGTTATTCTTGCTGATTAATTTAGATTCATATAACTCTAGTCTTTCCTTAAGGAGTTGACTAGGACTTTAGGTATTAAATTAATTTGTCCACTTAACTGACCTTCATTGTTAGAGGTTGACTTAGTGGGAGCAAAAGTATAATTCTCATCACCATTGATAAGGATAACTAGGATAGGACTTCCAGTTTTCATACCTTGCCAAGAGTTTTTCTTAGTTATTAATTTATTAATTCCTACAATTTATTCCTCTTATTTAAAACCTTTTCAAAACCCCAAAATATACCTTTTCATAACTAATAATAAATCATACTTCCCTGCAATTCCTTGAGAAGACGACCCGAGATTTAAATACTTCGGTTATCAATTCCAAAGGGGTTTGTTACTTGTGACAACGAAATGTTTGTACGAAAGGATTTTCTGTTGGTTTAGAAGATATACTTACAACGCGATCATATTTTTATATTTCTTTACCGATAGAAAATCCGTTCGTCAGCCCCCATCACTGATCAGTATCCTAGGGACACCGAACTTGCTGAAGATATACTTCTGGAGGAACTTCAGCACTGTCTTAGTATCATTGGTGGGTGTTGCAATTGCCTCCACCCACTTAGATACATAATCTACTGCCACCAGGATATAAGTGTTTGAGTATGATGGTGGGAAAGGCCCCATGAAGTCAATACCCCATATATCAAACAACTCAATCTCTAAGATCCCTTGTTGAGGCATGGCATAACCGTGAGGCAGATTGCCAACTCTTTGGCAACTGTCACAGTTACGTACAAACTCTCGGGAGTCTCTATAACTGGTAGGCCAATAGAAACCACATTGGAGGACTCTTGTGGACGTTCGCTCACTTCCAAAATGGCCTCCATATTGTGATCCATGGCAATGCCATAAGATCTTCTGTGCCTCTTCCTTGGGCACACATCTACGGATTATTCCATCTACACATCTCTTAAAGAGATATGGTTCATCCCACAAGAAGTACTTTGCATCAGAAATCAATTTCTTTGTTTGCTGCCTGTTGTACTATTTGGGTATGAATCTGATAGCTTTATAGTTTGCAATGTCTGCAAACCATGGTGTTTCTTGAATGGCAAAGAGTTGCTCATCTAGAAAGGTTTCAAAGATCTCAATAGAGGGGAAGGACGCCCCTTCTACTGGTTCTATCCGGGACAGATGATCAGCCACTTGGTTCTCTGTCCCTTTTCTGTCTCTTATTTCTATATCAAACTCTTGCAGAATCAACACCCATCTTATGAGCCTGGGTTTTGAACCCTGCTTAGTGAGTAGATATTTAAGAGCAACATGGTCAGTGTACACAATCACTTTTGATCCTACTAAGTATGATCTAAACTTGTCAATGGCATAAACCACTGCAATGAGCTCTTTTTCTGTGGTTGTGTAATTTTTCTGTGCGTCATTTAGAACACGGCCGGCATAGTAAATGACGTGCAGAAGCTTGTTATGCCTCTGTCTTAGTACTGCACCAATATCATGGTCACTGACATCACACATTAATTCGAATGGCAATGTCCAGTCTAGTGCAAATATGACAGGTGCTGTGACCAACTTATCCTTCAGAGTCTCAAAGGCCTGTAAACACTCTGTGTCAAAGACGAATGGTGTCTCAACAGCTAGCAGATTGCTCAGAGGTTTTGCGATTTTTGAAAAATCTTTTATAAACCTCCTGTAGAATCCTGCATGTTCCAGAAAGCTTCTGATTGCCTTCGTGGTAGGTGGTGGTAATTTTTCAATTACCTCTACCTTAGCTTGATCTACCTCTATTCCCTTGTTCGAAATTTTATGCCCAAGAACAATTCCTTTAGTCACCATAAAGTAACATTTTTCCCAATTTAAAACCAGGTTAGTCTCTTGGCATCTTTTCAGAACAAGTGCTAGATGATCAAGACAGGAGCTGAATGAGTCTCCAAATACTGAGAAGTCATCCATGAAACTTCCAAAAATTTTTCCACCATATCAGAGAAGACAGAAAAGCATGCATCTCTGAAAATTTGCAGGTGCATTACACAGACCAAATGGCATCCTTCTGTAGGCAAATACTCCAGATGCACATGTGAATGCTGTTTTCTCTTGATCCTGAGGATCTACTGCAATTTGGTTATAGCCTGAATAGCCATCCAAAAAGCAGTAATAGTCATGACATGCTAGTCTTTCTAGCATCTGGTCTATGAATGGTAAAGGAAAATGATCCTTTCTGGTGGCTGTATTGAGCCTTCTATAGTCAATACACATACACCACCCTGTAACTGTTCTTGTAGGAACCAGTTCATTCTTTTCATTATGAACCACTGTCATGCCTCCCTTTTTGGGTACAACTTGGACAGGGCTCACCCAGGGGCTATCAGAAATGGGATAAATAATTCCAGCCTACAGTAATTTAGTGACCTCTTTCTACACCACCTCCTTCATGGATGGATTTAGCCGCCTCTGTGGTTGACCACTGACTTAGCATTATCCTCCAATAGGATCTTGTGCATACATCTGGCTGAGCTAATGCCCTTAAGATCACTTATGGACCACCCAAGAGCTGTCTTGTGTGTCCTTAGCACCTGAATTTGTGCTTTTTCTTCCTGTGGCTCTAAAGCAGAGCTTATGATTACAGGAAAAGTGCCATCCTCTCCCAGAAACACATATTTCAGGGATGGTAGTAGTGGTTTGAGTTCGGGTTTAGGAGGCTTATTATCATCCTGAGGAGTTTTCATAGGCTTTTCCGTTTCCTTTGGTTCCTCTAGATCAGGCTGAACATCTTCAAAGATGTCCTCTAGCTCTGATTCGAGACTCTCAGCCATATTGATCTCCTCTACCAGGGAGTCAATAATATCAAGGCTCATGCAGTCTTTTGGGATGTCTGGATGCTGCATAGCTTTGACAGCATTTAACTTAAACTCGTCCTCATTGACTCTCAGGGTCACCTCCCCTTTTTGGACATCAATGAGGGTTCATTCAGTTGCTAGGAAAGGTCTTTTTAGAATGAGAGTTACACTCTTGTGCTCCTCCATTTCCAGTACCACAAAGTCAGTGGAAAAGGTGAATGGCCCAACCTTGACAATCATGTCCTCAATTATGCCTGATGGATATTTAATGGAGCCATCAACAAGTTGAAGATAGATCCGGGTTGGTTTGACCTCTTCAGTCAAGCCAAGCTTTCTGATAGTGGATGCAGAGATTAGGTTGATACTTGCCCCAAGATCACATAGAGCTGTCTTGGTACAAGTGCCCTCTAATGTGCATGGTATCATGAAGCTCCCAGGATCCTTAAGCTTCTCTGGTAAGCTCTTTAAAATGACTGCACTACATTCTTCAGTGAGGAAGACTTTTTCAGTTTCCCTCCAATCCTTCTTATGACATAAGATCTCTTTCATGAACTTAGCATAAGAGGGTATTTGCTCAAGTGGCTTTGCAAACGGAATCTTGATTTCAAGAGTCCTGAGATAGTCTACAAAACAGGCAAATTGTTTATCCTGTTCTGCTTGGAGGATTTTCTGAGGATAAGGCATCTTGGCTTTGTATTCTTCAACCTTAGTTGCTGCAAGTTTATTTCCTATAAAGGTGGTTGGAGAAGCCTTCTTAGAGGGGTTACTATCAGCATTTGCAGGTGTCTGATCCCTCATTGGCGTTTGAACGCCAGGCTTGGGGGCTGGATGGGCATTTAACGCCAGATTCCCTCTCCTTTCTGGCATTTGAACGCCAGAATTGGGCTCCCAATGGGCATTTAACGCCAACTTTTCACCCTTTTCTGGCGTTTGAACGCCAGAATTGGGTATCCACTGAGCGTTTAACGCCAGTTTTTCACCCTTTTCTGGCGTTTGAACGCCAGAATCATTCCTCTCTGGGCTCTTACTGTCCTCAGAGGGATTTTGGGTAGCAGTTCGCTCATCCTCTGTCAGTTGTTCTTTTCTTGGCTTTCTGCTGCTTTGAGTTGAGATATTTAATGTTTTTCCACTTTTTAACTGAACTGCTTGGCATTATTCTGTTATCTGTTTTGATAACTGCTGTTTTGTCTGATTCAATTGTGATTCCATATCCTTATTAGCATTTTTGGTTTCTTGTAGAATCTCCTTAAATTCTGCTAACTGTCTTGTTATAGAACATAGTTGCTGATTGAGTTCGGCAACTTGTTCCTGAGGACTAAAGTCAGTTGATACTGCCTTAGCTTCTTCTTTTATGGAGGACTCACTATTTAAGTACAGATGCTGATTTCTAGAAATCGTATCTATGAGCTCTTGAGCCTCTTCAATCATCTTTCTCTTGTGTATAGATCCACTAACTGAGTGGTCTAGAGATATCTGAGTTTTTTCTATAAACCCGTAGTAGAAGATGTCTAACTGCACCCACTTTGAAAACATTTCAGAGGGGCATTTCCTTAGCATCTTTCTGTACCTCTCCCAGGCTTCATAAAGAGATTCATTATTTCCTTGTTTGAAGCCTTGGATGTCCAGCCTTAGCTATGTCATCCTTTTAAGAGGGAAATATTGATTCAGGAATTTTTCTGACAGCTATTTTCATGTTCTTATGCTTGTTGTGGGTTGGTTATTTAACCACTGACGTTGGGATTTTTTCTAGTAAAGAATTTTATAAAAATAGTTGTGTTGTAGATATAGATTCTAAACTAACAGAAATCCCTTCGTGCAAATGTTTTGGTTGTCACAAGTAACAAATTCCTTTAAAATTGATAACCGAGTATTTAAACCTTGGGTCGTCTTCTCAAGGAATTGCAGGGAGGTATGTTCTTATTATTGGCTATGAAAAAGGTAAAATTGGGGGTTTTGGAATTAAGGGGGGAGTATGACAAGTAATTCAAATGGCAATTAAAATAAATAAATACTGTAAAGCAAACCCTTTGGCAAGGTATGAGAAATTGGAAGTCCAGACTTAGTTATTCTTGTCAATAGTAATGAAAGTTGAATCTTAATTCCACTTAGTTGACCTTTGCTAAAGCAAAGGAAAGTCAAGGGACTAATTAATTTGACCTTCGAATCCTATTTATTTCCTAAGAAAAGGTTGGGATTATTGAAGTTCGGTTCAATTAGCAAAGATAACAGTTATCACTTATGTTGAGCTAAGATAACCCCTGAGTTACTGATTTCTTAACCAAGACCAAAAAGGGAAAAGTAAATTAATTCTACTGGAATGAAAATGTCTTCAGATTGGGAATAATCAATGGCATAAATAAAAGAAGGCAATATTAAACTGAAATACCTCAAATATCATTAAATATGTGGCATAAGCCAAATAGGCAACATAACTAATATAAGCATTAAAGTATCTAAGAATAAGAGATAAATATAAAGTAAAGGAACATTGAACCTGGGATCGAGAGTCACTCCTAAAACTAAGAGAAGTCCTAAATCCTAATTCTAAAGAGCGAGGAGAGAACCTCTCTCTCTCAAAACTAAATCATGGAAAGTGACTAAAAATTCGATACCCCCTTGAATGGATGCATTCTCCCACTTCATAACCTTTGGTCTATGCTTTCTGGACTTGGAATTGGGCCAAAAAGGGCTTCAGAATCCGCCATGAGCATTTTCTGCAATTTCTGGTGCGTGGCCTCTGTCACGCGTTCGCGTGGGTCACGCGGTCGCGTCGATTGGAGTTTTCCTTGTCGCGCGGTCGCGTTAGTCATGTGGCCGCGTCGTATGCGATTGGCTCAAGATGCGCAGTCGCGTCAGTCATGCGGCCGCGTCGCTGCTTCTTCGCTCTTGGCATGCGGTCGCGTCGTCCATGCGGCCGCGTCGCTGCCAATTTCTCCGAAACTCCGTTTTGTGCTTTCCTTTCATTTTTGTATGTTTTCTTTCCGTCCTTTAAGTCATTCCTGCCTTAGAAGATCTTAAACTACTTAACTCACTGATCACGGCATCGAATGGAAATAAAGGTAATTAAAATAATTAATTTTAAAGCATAGGAAACATGTTTTTCACATACATCACATAATAAGGAAGGGAAAGTAAAACCATGCAATTAATATGAATAAGTGGGTGAAGGATTGAATAAATCACTCAAACTAGGCACAAAATATATCACAAAATATGGGTTTATCAACCTCCTCTTAGCTTGATCTTTCACAGCAAATGGAAACATTAACAGTCTGTAGACATCCTGATCTACTTCCTTATCACGTACTGTGTCAGCAATTTGTAGGAATTGTGCCAGAAACTCAATAGATTCTTCCTGTGGAAGATCGGAGTACTGGCAATTTTGCTGCACCATGGTAATGAGTTGAGGGTTTAGCTCAAAATTACTGGCTTTAATGGGGGGTATACAGATACTACCCCCATATGAAGCAGTAGTGGGATTAGCATATGACCCCAAAGTCTATCTGGACTGTTTATTTCCACTTGGATCCATGATGGAGAAAGGGATATGATGTTGATTGTAAACAAAGAATTTTTATTTATTTTTATTGTATTTATTATTATTATTATTATTA
>NC_029772.3:31251731-31252276 GCF_000817695.3 Arachis duranensis | reverse complement strand
GAATACCCCAGACAAGGTTTAGACTTTCCGGATCCTCATGAATGCCGCCATCAATCCAGCTTATACCACGAAGATTATGATTAAGGAATCTAAGAGATACTCATTCAATCTGATGTAGAACGGAGGTGGTTGTCAGGCACACGTTCATGGATTGAGGAAGGTGATGAGTGTCACGGATCATCACCTTCTCCATAATTAAGCGCGAATAAACATCTTAGATAAGAACAAGCGTGTTTGAATGGAAAACAAAGGAATTTTATTAAATCATCGAGACGCCGCAGAGCTCCTCACCCCCAACAATGGAGTTTAGAGACTCATGCCGTCAAAAAGTATGTAATTCAGATCTGAAAATGTCATGAGGTGCAGGATAAGTCTCTAAAAGTTGTTTAAATAATAAACTAGTAACCTAGGTTTACAGAAAATGAGTAAACTAAGATAATTGGTGCAGAAATCCACTTCTGGAGCCCACTTGGTGTGTGCTGGGGCTGAGACTAAAGCTATCCACGAGTTGAGGTCTTTCTTGGAGTTGAACTCCAAGTTATAAC
>NC_029772.3:31249217-31251175 GCF_000817695.3 Arachis duranensis | reverse complement strand
AGTCAGAGGTGTCCAGAGCTCTTGAGCACACTCTTTTTGCCTTGGATCACGACTTTAACCACTCAGTCTCAAGTTTGTAACTTGGACCTGCATGCCACAAGCACATGGTTAGGGACAGGTTGGTTTAGCCGCTTAGGCCTGGAACTATTTCCTTGGGCCCTCCTATCCACTGATGCTCAAAGCCTTGGATCCTTTTTACCCTTGCCTTTTGGTTTTAAGGGCTATTGGCTTTTTCTACTGCTCTCTTTTTTTTTTTGAATGGACTGCTTTTTCTTGCTTCAAGAATCAATTTCATGATTTTTCAGATCATCAATAATATTTTTCGTGTTCCTCATTCTTTCAGGAGCCAATATTCATCAAATTCAAAGTACAAGTTATGCACTGTTCAAGCATTCATTTAGAGAACAAAAAGTATTGCCACCACACATAATTAATTATAATTTTTATTATTAAGAACTCGAAAAATATAGATTACTTCTTTATTCTAAAAAAAATCTACTACTTTATTCATGCCTGATGATGATGAGAAAAATAAATTATAGCTTAATTGGAAATAAAATCAAAATAGATATACTAATTAATACTACTACTACCACTATATATCTCCTAAGGTAAATTTCCATAATAACACTATCACAAAGTAAAAAAAAATTTGGAACTCAACAACCTGTTGTTTTGAGAAGTAGATGTTCCTCTAATCTGTGGGGTGTTGTTCAAGGATTAATTTTTGGCGCTTCAGCTCCCGTAGATCACGCCCTTGCTCTTCCTGTTCCTTAAGCAGTTTGCAAAGCATGCTACTTTGATTATTCTGTTCTTCCTTTATTTGGTCCATAGCTTCTTGCAATTTGGAAATAGAAGCCTCAAGATGTTCCCAATATTCGAATTGAGGTAGTTCTGGGAGGGCTTCCTGTGCTCTCCTCTTGGCTGAATCATCTTGTTGCTGTTGTCTGACCATTGATATTCCAGTGATTGGCCTCTCAACTGGGATATACTCTGTTATTCCCATCTTCACTCCGGCATCTTTGCAGAGCATAGAAATTAAGCTTGGATAGGCCAATATGGCGTCCTTGGAGTTCCTGTTTGCTATTTTGTATAGCTCACATGAGATTAGTTGATGAACTTCTACTTCTTTTCCCAACATGATGCAGTGAATCATTACTGCTCTTTTAATAGTAACTTCAGAACGGATGCTGGTGGGTAATCTGGAACGCCCTATGAAATCTATCCAACCTCTGGCTGCTGGTTTTAGATCTTCTCTTTTGAGTTGAACTGGGATGCCAGTCGTGCTGGTGGTCCACTTGGCTTCAGGAATGCATATATCCTCTAGAATCTTGTCCAGACCTTTATTCACCCTCATCATTCTCCTATTAAAGGAATCTGGGTCATCTTTTAGTTGAGGAAGCTTAAATATCTCCCTGATCTTGTCAGGATTGGTATGAACAATCTTCCCTCTGACTAGGGTCCGATGGTCATAGAGAGCAGCTCCAATTAGTCTTTGTCTGTCTGTCTGCCATAGATTAGCATAGAACTCCTGAACCATGTTCCTTCCCACTTTCGTTTCAGGATTGGCCAGAATTTCCCAATTCCTGTTTCGAATTTGCTCTTGGATCTCCGGATATTCATCTTCTTTCAGATCAAATTTGACTTCCGGGATCACTGACACCCATTATTTTGTAGTAATGGTCTGAATGTTCTTTGGTTAAGAACTTCCCTTGATTCAAAGTGGTTTTGGAATATTCTCTTTCTTGCCTCTTGGAGTGGTTTATTTTCCCTTAGGGGCAATGATCTTAGTGGGTATGGCTTAGTGATCAAGGATAAACACACCAAACTTAGAGGTTTTCTTGTCCTCAAGCAAAAGAAAGAAAAGGAGATGGATAGAAGGAGAGCCAATTTTGAATGGTGGAAGAGAGGAGGGAGGCCGAATGTGGATTTAAAGGGAGGGAGGGGGGGTTTTTGAA
>NC_029772.3:31247943-31248792 GCF_000817695.3 Arachis duranensis | reverse complement strand
TTTCTGGCGTTGAACGCCAGGAAGTCCTTTGTCACTGGGCGTTTTTCTGAACGCCCATGATGCTAACAATCTGGCGTTGAACGCCCAGAAGGTGCTTCTTTCTGGCGTTCAACGCCCAGAAGATGCTCCTTTCTGGCGTTCAACGCCCAGATGGCTACCCTTACTGGCGTTGAATGCCCAGTAGGTGCTTCTTTTGGGCGTTCAACGCCCAAAACGTTTCTTACTGGCCTTTTTTATGCCAGTAAGCTTTCCAAATTTCCCTGTAACCCTGTGACTTCAATCAATTGTTACTTCACCTTTTGAAGATACTCTGGCATCTACCTGTAAAACTTGATCAATTAGAAAAAAAAGGACAAATAAAATTAAATTTTGTGATTTGGCTGGGTTGCCTCCCAGCAAGCGCTTCTTTAATGTCATTAGCTGGACTGTTACTGAGCTTTTAATTAAGTCTCAGTTTTGAGCATTCTTACTCAAAATTACCTTCAAGATAATGCTTAACTCTTTGTCCATTAACAATGAACTTTTTGTTAGATTCATTATCATGAAGCTCTACGTATCCATATGGTGATACACTTGTAATTACATATGGGCCTCTCCACCGGGATTTTAATTTCCCAAGGAATAATTTGAGCCTAGAATTAAATAGCAGAACTTTCTGCCCTGGCTCAAATACTCTGGATGACAATTTCTTATCATGCCATCTTTTTGCTTTCTCCTTGTAAATTTTTGCATTCTCGAAAGCATTGAGTCTAAATTCCTCTAGCTCATTTAACTGGAGCAATCGTTTTTCTCCAGCTAACTTGGCATCAAGGTTTAGGAATCTGGTTGCCCAGTAGGCCTTGTGTTCCA
>NC_029772.3:31245402-31245865 GCF_000817695.3 Arachis duranensis | reverse complement strand
CAGGAGCTGAATGAGTCTCCAAATACTGAAAAGTCATCCATGAAGACTTCCAGGAATTTTTCCACCATATCAGAGAAGATTGAGAGCATGCACCTCTGAAAAGTTGCAGGTGCATTGCACAGGCCAAATGGCATCCTTCTGTATGCAAATACTCCAGATGGGCAGGTGAATGCCGTTTTCTCCTGATCCTGGGGATCTACTGCAATTTGATTATAACATGAATATACATCCAGGAAGCAGTAGTATTCATGACCTGCTAGTCTTTCTAACATTTGGTCTATGAATGGTAAAGAAAAATGATCCTTTTTGGTGGCTGTATTGAGCCTTCTATAATCAATACACATACGCCACCCTGTAACTGTTCTTGTGGGAACCAGTTCATTTTTTTCATTATGAATCACTGTCATGCCTCCCTTCTTGGGGACAACTTGGACAGGGCTCACCCAGGGGCTATCAGAAATAG
>NC_029772.3:31242598-31244983 GCF_000817695.3 Arachis duranensis | reverse complement strand
ACCTTGACAATCATGTCTTCAATCACTCCTGATGGGTATTTAATGGAGCCATCAGCAAGTTGAAGACATATCCTGGTTGGTTTGATTTCTTCAGTTAAACCAAGCTTTCTGATAGTAGATGCAGGTATTAGGTTGATACTTGCCCCAATATCACATAAAGCTTGCTTGGCACAAGTACCCTCTAATGTGCATGGTATCATAAAGCTCCCAGGATCTTTAAGCTTCTTAGGTAAGCTTTTCAGAATGACTGCACTGCATTCTTCAGTGAGGTAAACTTTTTCAGTTTCCCTCCAATCCTTCTTATGACTTAAGATCTCTTTCATGAACTTAGCATAAGAGGGTATTTGCTCAAGTGCTTCTGCAAACGGAATCTTTATTTCAAGAGTCCTGAGATAGTCTGCAAAGCGGGTAAATTGCTTATCTTGTTCCGCTTGGCGGAGTTTTTGAGGATAAGGCATTTTGGCTTTGTATTCCTCAACCTTAGTTGCTGCAGGTTTATTACCTACAGAAGTGGGTTGAGAAGCCTTTTTAGAAGGGTTGTCATCAGCACTTATATGTGATTGATCCCCTACTGGCATTTGAATACCAGGGGTGGAAGCTGGAGTGGCGTTAGACGCCATTTCCCCATTTGTTACTGGCGTTTGAACGCCAGAACCATGCTCCCTTTGGGCGTTCAATGCCGGATCCATGCTTGTTTCTGGCGTTGAACGCCAGGAATGAGCATAGGCTGGGCGTTCAGCGCCAGTATTATTCCTCTCTGGGCTCTAATTGTCCTCAGAGGGATTTTGAGTAGCCATTTGTTCATTTCTTGGCTTCCTGCTGCTTTGAAGTGAGGTATTTAATGTTTTCCCACTTCTTAGTTGAACTGCTTGGCATTCTTCTGCTATTTGTTTTGACAATTGCTTTTCTATTTGCCTTAACTGTACTTCCATATTCCTGTTAGCCATTCTTGTTTCCTGTAGTATTTCCTTAAATTCGGCTAGCTGCTGAGTTAAAAAGTCTAATTGCTGATTGAATTCATTAGCCTGATCTACAGGACTGAGTTCAGCAGTTACTGTTTTAGCTTCTTCTTTCATGGGAGATTCACTGCTTAGGTACAGATGCTGATTTCTGGCAACTGTATCAATGAGCTTTTGAGCTTCTTCAATTGTTTTTCTCATATGTATAGATCCACCAGCTGAGTGGTCTAGAGAGGTCTGAGCTTTTTCTGTAAGCCCGTAGTAGAAGATGTCTAGTTGCACCCACTCTAAAACCATTTCAGAGGGGCATTTTCTTAGCATCTCTCTGTATCTCTCCCAGGCATCATAAAGGGATTCATTATCTCCTTGTTTGAAGCCTTGGATGCTTAGCCTTAGCTGTGTCATCCGTTTTGGAGGGAAATAGTGATTCAGGAATTTTTCTGACAGCTGTTTCCATGTTTTTATGCTGTTCTTAGGCTGGTTATTTAACCACCTCTTAGCTTGATCTTTTACAGCAAATGGAAACAGTAATAATATGTAGACATCCTGATCCAGTTCTTTATCATGTACTGTGTCAGCAAATTGTAAAAATTGTGGCAGAAACTCTGTAGGTTCTTCATGTGGAAGACCAGAATACTGGCAGTTTTGCTGCACCATGATAATGAGCTGAGGATTCAACTCAAAGCTACTAACTCCAATGGAGGGTATACAGATACTACTCCCATATGAAGCATGGAGGGTATACAGATACTACCCCCATATGAAGCAGTAGTGGGGTTAGCATATGACCCCAGAGTCCTCCTGGACTGATCATTCCCACTTAATTCCATAATGGAATAAAATGGATGATATGTATGTTGCTATTGTTTATTTTATAAAAAATTAATTTTTATAAAATAAAATAAAAACAAAACAAATAAAAGAAATTGAAAAATATTTTGAAATTGAAATCTGAAATTTTTTTTTTTATAAAATTTTCGAAAAAAATAGTTTTAAAATTAGTTAGGAAGAATATTTTTTTTGAATTTTGAATTTTATGATGAAAGAGAAAAATATGCAAAAGACACAAGATTTAAAATTTTTAGATTTAGCACCTTTATTTTTTTGGAAAATTTTGGAGGGAAACACTAAGGGACACCAAACTTAAAAATTTTAAGATCAAAACACAAAAGACTTAAGAACACTTTGAAGACTCTCAAGTACACAAAGAACAAAATTTAAAGACTCAAAGAACTCAAGAACATAAAAAGGACACCAAACTTAAAATTTTTAGAAAACCAAGACAAATTTTTGAAAATTAAAGAAAACTTAGCAAGAAAACACCAAACTTAAAGTTTGGCACAAGATTCAATAAAAGAAAAATTATTTTTGAAAAAGATTCCAAAGAGGATACCCAATTATGAAGAACAACTACTAAAGCTCCAGC
>NC_029772.3:31197674-31241522 GCF_000817695.3 Arachis duranensis | reverse complement strand
TGGATTATGACGTTTTTCTGGCGTTTAACTCCAGATAGCAGCATGTACTTGGCGTTCAACGCCAAGTTACGTCGTCTTTCTTGGCGCAAAATATGGACTATTATATATTGCTGGAAAGCCCTGGATGTCTACTTTCCAACGCCGTTGAGAGCGCGCCAATTGGACTCCTGTAGCTGCAGAAAATCTATTTCGAGTGCAGGGAGGTCAGGATCCAACAGCATCAGCAGTCCTTTTTCAGCCTAACTCAGATTTTTGCTCAACTCCCTCAATTTCAGCCAGAAAATACCTGAAATCACAGAAAAACACACAAACTCATAGTAAAGTCCAGAAATATGATTTTTGCCTAAAAACTAATATTATTCTACTAAAAACTAATTAAAACATGCTAAAATCTACATGAAATTACCCCCAAAAAGCGTATAAAATATCTGCTCATCATTCACACACGCAAGGTTCCTTCCATGGCAAGCTGTATGTTGGTGGATCACCGTTGTCAATGGCTACCATCCATCCTCTCCATGAAAATGGTTCTCTACGGTTTCCCGCATTGTTAATCATCTGTCGGTTCTCATTCGTGCCGAAATAGGATCCATTGATCCTTTTACTCTTTGTCACTGCGCCCAACATTTGTGAGTTTGAAGCTCATCACAGTCACCCCTTCCCAGATCCTACTCGAATACCACAGACAAGGTTTAGACTTTTCGGATCTCAAGAGTACTGCCAATTGATTCTAGCTTATACCACGAAGACTCTGGTTACACAGAATTGAACACTCTGTTGTCAGGAGAGGGAATCAAACTCGTGAACCAGGAATCCAAGAGATACAGATTCAATCTAAGGTAGAACGGAAGTGGTTGTCAGGCACGCGTTCATAAGTTGAGAATGGTGATGAGTGTCACGGATCATCACATTCATCATGTTGAAGTGTGAATGAATATCTTAGAATAGAAACAAGCGTGATTGAATAGAAAACAGAAATAATATTTCATTAATCCATCGAGACACAGCAGAGCTCCTCACCCCCAACCATGGGGTTTAGAGACTCATGCTATAGAAGATACAAAGTCAGATGTAAAATGTCATGAGATACAAAATAAATCTCTAAAAGTAGTTTTTATACTAAACTAGTAACCTAAGTTTACAGAAAATGAGTAAACTAAGATAGATAATGCAGAAATCCACTTTCGGGGCCCACCTGGTGTGTGTTTGGGCTGAGCATTGAAGCTTTCATGTGCATAGGCTATTCCTAGTGTTTAAGTCTAGCTTTTGTGCCAGTTTGGGCATTTAACTCCAACTTTTATGCCAGTTCTGGCGTTTAACGCCAGAATAGGGTAGAAAGTTGACGTTAAACGCCAGTTTGTGTGATCTCAACTTGGGCAAAGTATGTAATATTATATATTGCTGGAAAGCCCAAGATGTCTAATTTCCAACGCAATTAGGAGCGTGCCAATTAAGCTTCTGTAGCTCCAGAAAATCTATTTTGAGTGCAGGGAGGTCAGAATCCAACAGCATCTGCAGTCCTTTTTCAGCCTCTGAATCAGATTTTTGCTCAGGTACCTCAATTTCAGCCAGAAAATACATGAAATCATAGAAAAACACACAAACTCATAGTAATGTCCAGAAATGAGATTTTTGCATAAAAACTAATAAGAATATACTAAAAAGTAACTAAAACAAACTAAAAACTACATGAAAATACCACCAAAAAGCGTATAAAATATCCGCTTATCACCCGGATAGAGTCAAAAATCAAGACTTAGGAATTTGAAATTTTAACTATGATAATTAAATTTAGTGAATTTTTTCGAGTAGGATGATGTAATTTTATGCGGAAAAATGCATAAAAACGCATGTTGGTAATTTAACGGCATTATCGCCTTAAGTATGTCTGGCACTGCAAATGAAAAAATTAATTAGGAGTGAAGAGAAATAAAAAATCAAAATTCATTATAGGAGTAGTGAAAATAATTAAAATACGGATTAAAAAACTAATCTTAAAGGTTTTGGTCCAAAGTTAGGCCAAACAAACCAAAAATAAAAAATGGTTGGACCGAGCCTAAGTTGGACCTAAACCCAACATATATATAAGCCTATTAGAGGCATTTCAACCTCTTTTCAGCACTTGAGGGAGATAAGCACGCTGAGTTTGAGAGAGGGAGGAAGAACCCTAACATTACTATTCACTTTCATCTTCTTTGGATCATAACTTTTGATTCGGAGCTTCGATTGATAAGCCATTTGCGACCACGCGTTGCTCTCTTCATCCTCTTCGATTATATCTAATTCTTTTGGTAAGAAACTCTAAGCTTTTTGTCCAGTTTTCTTTTCCCTAGTAATTCACATTTTTGGTTCAAGGGATGTTGAGTTATTGTGATTTTGGTTGTTTAGGGATGCTCTAGCATGGATTCCAAATGGTTCCACTCTAAATTTAAGTGGGTTATGGTAAGAAAGATTAACTTCCTTCATTATCCCTAATTTTATGTATGAACTCTAGTATGAATATTGATATATATTGTTGTGACTAGATTATATGGAATAGTGATTGGTTGGGATGAATTTGGTGTGAAGTAAAACTTGATTGAAAAATTTGAGAGCAGTAGTTTGAGTGACGAACCTTGGAGATTGAGCGAGGAAAGGCTTCATGGGTTTGAATCGCCGACATTTAGGTATGGGTTTGAGTTTTTAGTAGACATTATGTAAAGTTATATGAATGCCTAGGTTAGTTGTCCCTAGGATAGGATTGAAATGAATTGTATGTGTTTGTGATTAGTTGAGTGAATAAAAATTGTTGCAAATTGTTGAGAATTGTGGTGTCAATGTTGTTGAACTTGAATTGAGATTGTATGATTTGAGAGATGCTGGAATGTGGTAATATGAATGATAAATTGTTATATTGGGTTACCTTTGATTGGTAATGGAATGAGATTTGGGTCGAAGGCCGAGGTTGGGTAAGTTCAGGTAAGCTTGATGGAGTGATATATGTGAATTTGTGATCTGTGATTGTAATGATAATGCAGAGTTTGGTTAATTGTGGTATTATGCAAACTAATTATATAATAGATGTTTGAATGGAATTGATGGGAATTGGGTGTCATAGGCCTTGAAGGATTATAATAGTGAATTGGGCATGATGTTTGAGTATTGAAAATATTTAGGAAGTGGTTTGTATTGGTTTTTAAAAAGGAAATGAATTTGAGAAATGGTACAAATTGAGTATGCAGAATTTTGGAAAAAAATGGTTTTTAACCAATTTCGGTGGACCGTAACTCGGTCCTCGAAGTTGAAAATTTGACAAAACTAGATTTTTATAAAATTATCTAATGATCTTTTCAATGGTTCAAGAATCGTTGAAAAATGAGTTTTGAGTAGAAAGTTATAAAGGTTTAAAATTTGGGTTAAAACCTAAATTTCTACAGCAAAATAGATGTATACCTGTGTACGCAGACGTGTCCCGCAATCCGAGTATAGGGCCCTGTCCAGTACTTTTGCGTATGCAAATGTGGGTTGCGTACACGACTTTGAAAAATTTTAAAATCTCGTGTATGCGAGCTTATGCTGCTGCCAAGACACTCGCGTATGCGACTATAGTCCACATGCGACAATGCACTTTTCGAACCTCATGCATACGTGGATGGCATGCATATGCATGGCCTTCTGTTTTGCCAAAAATGAAATTTTAAGCTTTCAACCATTCTTCTAGCCTTCCATACTCTAATAAGCTCTGTTTTGAGTCTAGAGCCAGAATAATAGAGAGTAGAGGAGTTAGGGAAGAAGCCTAGTGAGTTGATATTGAGAGATAATGGTGAACAACTATGATTATGACTATAAATGAAGTGAAATATGATTTTGATGATAATTGATGATGATGTGAGTTTGGTACTTAATAAGAAAAGTATTGGGTTTTAAATTGTGGATTGATATTATTGGGTTTTGAATTGTGGATTGATATGTCATGGCTAAATGAAGAGAATGAGCTGGAATTGAGAATGGTTGTGAGAACGGTGGTCGTATCCTGCTCAGGTGTTAATGAGAGATGCGATATTGAGGAATAGTGATTAATTATGAGTAAGGTATGATGAGGGTGAGTATGATATCCCAAGAATGAATAGAATGTGTACAATAGTGACTGTGAATATGATGAGGGTTTCTGGCCAGGCAAGGATGGTGGTATAATCCTACTTGCTCAGTGCGTAAACCATTATGCAGGGACGGTGGTTTTATCCTGCCTGCAGTAAGGATGGAGGTGTGATCCCGCTTACAGATTGAATTATGTAGTAAGGACGAAGGCGTGATCCCACTTGCATATTGTTTTGTGTTTGGCAAGGACAATAGTTTAATCCTGCTTGCAGATTGAGTTGTGTTTAGCAAGGACGGTGGTGTGATTCCGCTTGAATATTGGATTGTGTTTAGCAAGGACGGTGGTATAATCCCGCTTATAGGTTGACTTATGATTGTAATCCGAACAAGGATGGTGGTGTAAGATACCCGGTAAGGACAGTGGTTAAATCCTGCTTACTGTGGAGGCAAAGACGGTGGTGAAATTTTGCTTGCATGTTTCGAGCAAGGATAATGGTGTAATTCCGCTTGTTTATGGAACCTACGGGTAAGGATGGTGGTTGAATCCCGCTTATCCGAGTCGGCTCTGACAACATAACAGACGTGTGAGATCATGGCCAGTAAGACAGACATGCATCATTTGCATCTATATGACATTGTTTGAGTGTGTTTATTGTATATGGTTTGCGTATATGATTATTATTGATTAATTGCTATCTGTCATAATTGCTGTAATTGAATTTGGTTGTGTTTGAATTTCCTTACTTGTGTTTGCTGTTACTGATCAACTATGAGACCATACTTATGGATGCCAAGATACATTGGGAGAAATTGAGACTGAACAGAGATAGGATGAGTGAAAACCAGAGATGTATGAGTATAGTTATTTAGGCCTAGCATACCTTACTGTTTATCTGGTTTTGTATCTGGGTTTGAATTTCTGTTTGTTGAAGTTTTAGGATTTCCTAGAAGATTTGTGTAGTCTTCACATCGTCTTTGCTTTAGAACTATTACCCCTACTGAGAACCCTGAAAGGGATGATGTTCTCACCTGTTTCACGAATTTTCACTTTACAGGTACTGGACGTGATGCACCTCGTTGAGCGTGCCAATTTTTCTTTGTGAAGTATTGGAGAATCAGGAGTTGTGTTGTGTTTAGAATTTTGGGTTGTATTATATTAACTAGTTGGCTTTATCTTCGTTGGTCAAGACTAGTGTTATTATGTATAACCTTTAAATCATATATATATTTCTGTCATTTTGCTATGTATACCGTCGATTTTGGAAGCGTGATGCAATTTTGCTTATGTCTTTCCTTCACGGGCTCCTAGTATATCATATTCCTTCTATTATATATGTATGTATTTTATATCGTAGCACCTCACAACTGTTGATTTACGACCAAGGCATAAAACTTTGTGTGGTAGGGTGTTATAACATTAATTAAGTTCGTTTTTCCCTTCAACATGATTTTTTTATGAACAAAACAAAAAATAGTAAATCAAATATAAAATTACACATTTCTAATACTAATAATCAATTATTCATAGTTGTAAGAATCAAACCGGTGATCGAACCAGTCAGACTACTAGTTCACTGGTTTATTGGTTCAACCGATAAGTTACTAGTTGAACCGATAGAACCAGTTCTACGTAAATAAAAATATAAAATAGTCAAAATTTTAAAATTAAAATTTAAATAGACATCTTCACTAATATTTTAAAAATAATAAAATTTCAACAAATTATAATCAATAAGTTATAATCCAGTTATCATTAAATAAATATATAAAATTTTAGTATCTTTTTATAATAAAGATTTTTGAATTTTATTTTCATACTAAAGTAACTATTTTTTATTTTAATAACTAACTAATTATTTTATATTTATTATAGTTGTTTTATTAAAAAATAATATTTAATAAATATCATAAAATCATAAAAAGAATAATGATATTGTAATTAATAAAAATATTTGATATTTTTGTTTATATATATTTAATAATATTTATATTAATAATTATGAATAATAAAAATATAATTAATTTAAATATAAGTGAGTATAAAATTAAAATAATATTAACAAAATTATTGTTTGTTTTTACTATATAATTAATAATTAGCATATAAATTAACAAGGAACAACATAACTTAGTGGCAAAGAGAGCATGCAATAACAAGGAGGACTTAAATTCAAACCACATTTTCAACAATTTTAGAATTTTCTCTATAGCAATTCGCTTGGACCGATTTTCTACTGGTTTCCACCAGTTTTGACCGGTTCTCACCGGTTCTAATCCTTACATCGTCATATCACTGGACTGGACATGTTAAGGGTCTAATTCACCGATTTTTTGATCGAACCGGTCGATCCGATCCTATTCTTACAACACTGCTAATAATACTTGCTAAAAAAATGTTTGAGAGAGAGAACAAACATATATATAATGATATATATATCATTCCTCTATTTTGATACACAAGACAATTGTATCACAAATTTTATGAGGTTGTAAGTATATATAATCAAGATCAACATAAATCAACCATTATTTAAGATATGATAACTTATAGAAACTTTAACAAACAAATAATACCTCCTCATTAGTATTATTGTTTGGATTGCTTGAAGTGCTAGCTAGTTGAGCAGCTGATATCTCAAGATCCACTCCTGAGCTTTTTTGTTGCAGTAGCATCTTAACAAGAGATTTTAATTCATCTATTTTTTGTTACATCACATCAACCTTACCCTCTAAGTTGCTTTCTCATTTGCATGTTGCGGCTTAAGGGTGGTAATTTCTTTATTTTTTTTCTTCAACAAAATTAGTGTGATAACTCTTCCATAATATCACACTCGCCCTGCCTTCTCTTTTCCAAATATGGATTGAAAAGATCTAATTGCTGATTCTGTAAACTTTCTATTCTCAACTTGAAGATGTGCCTATGTTAATTTAAAGAAAAATACAAATAATTAAAAAAATAGAAAAATAACTACACAATTGGACTAGAAACATATATCATTTAACAACATCAAAACAATACTACAAATTAAAAATAACATCAAGAGTCTTTAACTCAGCTGCAAGCATAAAAGTAATAATAATTGGGGATAAGTATGATTTCGTTCCCCAACGTATGGGCTGAAAATTTATTTCGTCTCTTACCTTTTTTCGCTCCAAAATGGTCCCCAAGGTTTCAGTTTGTTTTGAAATCGTTCTTCGGACGAAAATACCCCTCCCTCCCTCCCTCCCCTCTTCTTCCTCAACACCCATCTTCTTCCTCAACATTAACCAACAGCAGCAGAAGCAGATCCACAAATACAGAAACAAAAACATGCAACAATGGATAACAACAAGCTCAACCAGAAGCGGAAGAACAGCAACAACAACAACCAGATACAGAAGAAGAACAACAACAACCATGGATCTTGTATACAATTAACCATTAACAGAATCTAAGCTAATTCTATCAAATCCAAGCTAATTCAACAACAACAATAACAATTCAGCAGCAACTTTCAGTAATTCAATAACCTAAAATCAACTAACAGAAAATTAAAATCATCAAAATGATAACCTGAATTATGAAAATAGAAAACAGAAAAGAGGAGACAGGGGAGGCAGTAGTGGAGCGTGGCGGTCTGGGCATGACAGGAAGGGGCTGGAGGGAAGGGAACGGGCGGCAGTGAGCTCTGATTCCTTCTGTGACAGAGATTGAGGGAGGGGAAGCAGGGATGCTCGCTGGCAGTGGTGAAGTAGGGGAGGCTGCGGCGGGCGGTGGTGCGGCGGGTATGGCAGAAGAAGAAGAAGAAGAAGAAGAAGAAGAAGAAGGCGAAGAAGAAGAAGAAGAAGAGGTTGTTTTTTATTTTATATTTATTTCATTTTATAATTTTTTTAATAAAGAGTAATTTGGTAATAAAAAAATATAATTGGTAAAAAGGACGATTTTAAAACAAACTAAAACTTTTGGGACCATTTTGGAGCGAAAAAAAGGCGAAGGATGAAATAAATTTTCATTCCCTACGTTGGGGACCAAAATCATACTTATCCCTAATAATTGATTAGCAAATGACCAAGACACAAGACACTCATTACCTATTTTGACCAAATTAACTCCCAATACTTATAATTACATCCAAAGTGTCTTCATCCAATAGTTTGCTCTTTGTGTTTTGATGAGTTTCAACAAACATTTCAGCTTAATTTTATTGAAAGAATAAAAAATATTCAAATGAGGAATTGCTTCTTTCAATAATTCAAGTAGAGCAATAAAAAATGCATTGTTCCAACCATTTAGACATTTCAATATATACATTTGGATAATGAATAATAATGCCAAAAAAATTTTACAATTTTTTCTTTTTCAAACAACTTATAAATTTTTTTCGTATCTTCATTTGGTCCATCATCATCTTAATCTCCTTCGAGCACATACCCAAACGTCTCATTTAGCAACTTTTCAATGTTATCGACAAAACCTTGTTGGTCTATAATTTTATTACTTTCTTTGCATTTAGCATTATTGTAGGATCCTCTTTAATTTCCATTCAATTGAATTAATATAATTTTGAGTTCACGTAAAATGGTCCTCTTTGCATAAATAACAAAGGCAACAATGGCAAAAATTTAAATGACATTAGA
This sequence comes from Arachis duranensis, assembly GCF_000817695.3. Classification (NCBI taxonomy): domain Eukaryota; kingdom Viridiplantae; phylum Streptophyta; class Magnoliopsida; order Fabales; family Fabaceae; genus Arachis; species Arachis duranensis. The sequence continues at coordinate 31,232,828 of NC_029772.3, read as the reverse complement.
GATATACAATTTCTACAGCGATTAGATGATGCTTCCCTAACTCTCTTTATCAATGTCTTCATTAATCAATCACTGCAGGAAGCAAAAATATCTGAACTGCAATAACTATTTTAAAAAATACATTAAAAAAATCAGTTTTAATTAGTCATTAATTTAGGCTAGAAAAAGTAATTATTCTCACCATTGAGCAAATACATTTGCAGAGAGAAAAAATTATCAAAATAAGTGAAAAACAAATTGTACAACAATAACAAAATGAACAAATTGAAGAATTATTGAAATGTTTATATTTATCACCCAAATAATGATTAAACGCATTTCCTTACAATTTGAGGAACAATTTGATGACATGCTCTTAAAACTTAACAATGTGATGCATTTTATGTGTACATAGAAAAAGAATGACGAGAATTTAGTGGCTTAGCTGTAATTTATAGTGAGTTTTATATATAATAAGAAAATAAAAAAAGAATAAATATCTAAATTAATAAAGACCATGAAAATAATAATAATAATAATAATAATAATAATAATAATAATAATAATAATCTGCCGTAATCTTAATAATTTAACATAATATTAATTTTAATAAAATAATCAAATAAATTGAAATGGAAACACTTTTAACAGCATAATCAAATATTTACTATAATAAATGGACTTGAAAATAATATCATCATTAATTAATAAATGTAGACTAATAATTGAACTTTTTATTTAAATAAAAAATCATTTTTTACTCAAATAAATCAAATTATAGAAATTTATCAAATTACATATTTAGTTATATTTTTAAACAGTGAAACTGAAAAAAAAAATACAAAATTTTCATTGTTGCTGACAGCGAAAATGGGATAGAAATATTTAACATTTTTATTGCTGCAGACTACGAAAATAAAAGTGTTTTTGGCAACTTTATTAGTGAAAATGATACAAGATTTTGGCCAACGCTTATTGCAAAAATCAAGTGACATTTTTGCCCTCCTAATCTGTCAAAATATAGCACTAGTAGGTTGTTTAATTTTTGTATATAGTACTGTAAAGATAGAAGCAGTAATGTTCAGGGATTATGTTGTCTATAAATACAAGAAGTCATTTTTAACAAATATATTATCAACCTCACATTTCTCACAAAATGACAAACGATTTTGTTAGGTAAATAATGACTTTTATAAACAATGTGAACAATGAGTTTTAAAACAGACCCAATAAAGTAAAAAAGCACTCTACCTCCAAATTATCTCCTATATCTTAATATTAGGATAACCATTTGCACCTCTAGTGAATTGAACATCCAATCATTGTTAACTGTGCATGAGTAAATTGAATAAAAAAAATAACCATTTAATTAAAACATAATCATTTGCATACCTATTGAATTGAACATTCGATATATCTATTGTTCACATTGTTTAGTATTCTCATTATCTACCTATATTTTTCCTTATTCATATCATTGTTGTTGTTGTCTATCCGAATGTAACTGGACATAACGATGACTGTATATCTTTTGAATGCAATAACCCAATAATTATAATGCATGCATACTCGATGGTTGTAAATTGTAATAGTTAATTAAGCTTAAAAGTTTTATTGAAGTGAATATGGGTTTATTAGGAGGGAGGCATATAATAGAAGTCGGGTATTGGATTCTATTTTTGAACAACAGTTAAAGTGTGCGATACAAAGTGTTTTGGCTAAAAGATTATGAGCAGTGTGCTATGTTTGATTGCCATGGGAAGATTGTAGCACAACAAAAGATAGAACTTTGCATTAAAGTAGTGAACATTGGTGATAGTTCTTCGTCTCTTCTTGTTCAGGTGTATCGAGTTCTGGCAACACTAAGGCGTAGTCAAAGAAATGATATTGGTGGCTCCTGGGTTGCGTCCTTTGTACCAATGAATATTCAAATTGATTTTGATAGTGATAGCAATGAGGATATAGAGTTCGTTCCAGAAATTTAACTTTTCGAACTTCCACAATCATTGTTTATCCTACTGCCAAAGCCTCCCCTTCTTAGTCCTTTCCAAGTCCCAAGTTATTATTTCCAATGGAACTTAATGCTATAAAGATCGATTTGATGTCTTCTGGTCTCAGGGCCCTGATGGCTATAATACGAACGGGAGTATGGAGTTGTTAGTTGGGCATATATTCTATAACACAGAGTTCCCGCACCTAGCCATCAAAAACCGCAACATTCAGAGAAGCGTTAAGTATCGGATAATTGAGTTTGATCGGGTGAAGTACCATTATCATTGCAAGCATTATGCACTGGTGCTGGAAACTGGCTCTGCAGAATTCGCACAGATAGACCGGCAAATATATTGGGTCGTTCAAGTAATATCTGAGGTGAGTCAGGGTCGATCCCACGAGGATTATTGGTTTGAGCAACTAGTGGACACCTTGCAGATCTTAGTTAGGGGGATAGAAATTATAGTTTGTCATGAAAAGCAAATAAAATAGATAAATAGAACGTTACTAAGTATATAGGAATTCAACGATGATAGAATGGTTGAGGCTTTGGAGATGCTTTGTCCTTCCAGATGAACTTTTCTTACTGTCTTCTTCAATAACCTTCTGATTCCTTCAATGGCAACCGTATGTAATTAACTTATGTCCTCTCATCAAGTTAACCTCCTCTACTGCAGCAATCCACCACGTTGAGATGACTCATGTCCTCTCATCAAGCCACCTCTAGGTTTCTCACTGTAGCAGAAGATGAAGCTCTAAGCAGTCCACTCCAGTTCACGATCCTACTCAAGGTGCCACAGACAAGGCAGATCTTCCGGATCAGAAAGTGCCACTTCTCTGACTCTAGCCTTAACGCCACAGAAACTTCACGCACCAATAGTCAACGGGAATATATGTCACATATCCAAAGTTGCTCAGATACTCTATAGGAATCCGCAATGAAATCTCTAACTTTAGTTCAACGCTATCGGGTCAGGAATCGCACGGAACCCATGTAGAACAAGGGTGATTGTCACGGGTCACCCTCAATTCATAAGGTGAAGAACGAGGTTGCATAAGAGAATAGAATCAGACATATTGAATGAAAACAGTAATATTATTGATCCATGAAACTCAGCAGAGCTCCTAACCTTAACCTTAGGAGGTTAGCGACTCATGCTGACTAAAAAATACAATGAAAGGTTCAAACAGGCAAGATTCCTCCAACAAGCTAGGGTGAACTCTTGTATATAAATACTAATCTAATGATTAAGGATTACAGAAATATGATAGACTAGTCTTAGGAGTACGAAAATCCACTTTTGAGGCCCACTTAGTGAGTGTTTTGGCTGAGCTTTGAGTGTCTCCACGAGCTAGGGTCCCTTAGGGGCATTGAACGCTGGCTAGGGACCCTCTTTTGGGCATTGATCTCCAGTTGCTCCCCTGTGGGCGCTGGACGCCAGGAATGGTGCTGGTAGCTGACGTTGAACGTCAGTTTTGGGCCTTTATTTTCGAAACAAAGTATAAACTATTATATATTTCTGAAAATCCCTGAATGTTAGCTTTTTATAGCCATTAAGAGTGTTCCATTTGGACTTTTGTAACTCCAGAAAAGCTTCTTCGAGTGCACGAAGGTCAAATCCTGACGGCATCTGCAGTCCTTTCTCTGCTTCTGAATCAGACTTCTGCTCAAGCTCCTCAATTTCAGTTAGAAAATACCTGAAATCACCATAAAACACACAAACTCAAAGTAGAATCCAAAAATATGAATTTTTCACTAAAACCTATGAAAACTTAATAAAACTTAAACAAAACACAATGAAAACTTTATGAAAATGATGCCAAAACGCATATAAAATATCCGCTTATCAGAACACCAAACTTAAAATGTTGCTTGTCCCCAAGTAATCAAAAACACAGTAGGATAAAAAGAAATAGAAGGATGCAATAAATTTCAGAGTTCTCAATGAAGCTCAGTTTCAATCTGATGAGCGGGACTAGTAGCTTTTTGCTTCTGAACAATCCTGGCATCTCATTTTCCATTGAAGCTTAGAGTAGTTGGCATCTTTAGGAACTTAGAATCTAGATGGTACTATTGATTTTCTTAGTTAAGTTATTTTTTATTCTTGAACATAGCTTCTTTAGAGTCTTGGTCGCGACCCTAAGCACTTTATTTTTCAATATTATCACCAGATACATAAATGCCACAGACACTTTAACTGGGTGAACCCCTTAGGATTGTGACTCAACTTTGCTAGAGTCCCCAGCTAGTGGTGTCCAGAGTTCTTATGCACACTCTTTGCTTTGGACCACGACTTTAACTGTTCAGTCTCAAGTTTTCCACTTGACACCTTCACACCACAAGCATATAGTTAGGGAAGCAGCTCATTTAAACTGCCTAGGCTAAGATATTTCATTTAGGCCTTCCTAACCATTGATGCTCAAAACCTTGGATCCTTGCTCTTGCCTTTTGGTTTAAAGAGCTATTGGCTTTTTCTGCTTACTATATTTTTTTCTCGCAATTTTTTTTTCTCATGCTGTTTTTTCTTGCTTCAAGAATCAATTTTAGAATTTTTCAGATCACCAACAATACTTCACTTTTATCCTCATTCTTTCAAGAGCCAACATTCTTAACTCCAACATCAAATATTTACTGTTTATTCATACATTCAGAAAATAAAAGCAATGCCACCACATCAAATAATTGAACTATTCTTAATGTATAACTCGAAATTCATGCATCTTACTTTTCTTTTTCAAATAAAATACTTTTTCTTTTAAGCAAGGTGATAGATGCATGGAATATTTCATAGTTTTAAGACATAAAGACAGATGATCATGCACTAGAAACAGACAATAAAACAAAATACATAGAAAACAGAAAAAAAAATAATATAGGTAACATGGGAGTAAAGAGAACGAATCTACCTTAGTGATGGCGGCTACTACTCCTTCTGGAGGATCCAATGGAGTGCTTGATTTTCTCTATGTCACGCCCCTGCCTTTGTTGTTCTTCCCTCATAACTGTTTGATCTTCCCTCATGGCTCTTTGATCTTCTCTTATGTCATGGAGGATGGTGGAGTGCTCTTGATGTCCCATCCTTAGTTGATCCAAGCTGGAGCTCAATTTTCCTAGAGAAGTGTGCAATTGGTCCCAATAGCCTTGGGAAGGAAAATGTATCCCTTGAAGAATCTCAGGAATTTTTTCTTGAGGCAGCTTCACATGCTCTTGCTGTGGTCCATGTGCTGGCTCTCTAGTTTGCTCCATCCTCTTCTTGGTGATGGGCTTTGGTGATAAATCTTTCCATCTCCCATGATTCGGAGGTGGAAGCAACTGCTTTTCCTTTCCTCTTTCTAGAGGATTCTCTGACTTTGGGTGCCATAAGTGTGAATGAAAAGCAAAAAGTAAGGATTTTCCAACACCAAACTTAAAAGCTTTGCTCGTCCTCGAGCAAAATATGAAGAAAAGAGTAGAAGAAGAAGAGAATAGAGAAGATGGAGAGGGATAGAGGATTCGGCCAAGAAGGGATTTTAGTGAATGGATAGTGTGTGTATGAAGGGTAGGAAGAAGGGGTATTTATAGGAGTGGGATAGGTTGCGTTCGAATGAATGGATGGGAATTGGGTGGGAAATTTTTGAATTTGAAGTGGGTGAGGGTTGGTGGGAGATATGATAGTTTTGGGAAGTGATATGGATGTGATTGGGCTAGGATTTATAGGGTAGAGTGGAAGGGGAAGAGTAAAAGGAAGAGAGAGAAGAAGGTGGGGTAGGTGGAGATTCTGTGGGACCCACTAATCCTGAGAGGCTAGGGAATTCGAGTTCCCTCCCTCCTTGTGGGTGTTGAACACCCAACTCTTGCTCCTGGCTGGGGTTCAACACCAGTAATATGCCTCTAAGTGGGCGTTGAACGCCCATTTGGGTGTTCCTACCTGGCGTTCAATGCCAGGTTTCTGCCCCATCACTAGTGTTCAACGCCAGCAACGTGCTCCCTGGCTGGCGTTCAATGCCAGCACTGTGCTCTCTGGCTGACGTTCAACGCCAGCAAGATCTCTTCTCCACGGTGTTCTATTTTCAGCTCTGACTGTTTCTGTTTCTGTTATAATTACTTCACATGATCATAAACTCAAAGAAAACATTAAAATTAAACTAATATAACTTAAATAAACTTAAAGAAAAACAAGAAAACATTAATTATTGATGGATTGCCTCCCGACAAGCGCTTCTTTAACATCACTAACCTGATGGTTAGCTCCTTACGGAGATTGATAGGGGCTTAGAATTTCGCCCCTTATAGTGAACTTCTTGCCTGTGCTCTCATGGATAAGTTTCACATGTTCTAGAGACAGGATCATGTTCACAGTATGTAGAATGACAAGATTGTCAGTGAAGATAACTCTCATGCCAAGTGAGAGGCCTTCAGTGGAGATTTTCTTATCCCTCCAGCCCTTGGGCACTTTCTTACTACCATTCCTCTTAGAGCTTGATTATGGTTGCCACACACCAAACTTAGAACTAGTGTTTGGGAGCTCAGTTAGGCTCTGTACTGAGAGGAGTGGTTGAAGCACTTCATGTTTATGAATGATGCTTCCTGCAGTTGAAGTAGAATGAGGTTTATGAACCTTGAACACAAGATAGTCCTCATCTAATTGCAGGACTAGTTCTCCTCTGTCTACATCAATTACAGCCTTGGCTGTAGTTAGGAAGGGTCTTCCGAGGATGATGGATTCATTCTCTTCCTCCTCAGTATCCAGGATTATGAAGTCAACAGGGATGTAAAGGTCTTCAACCTTCACCAAGACATCCTCTACCAGTCCATAAGCATTTTTCATGAACTTGTCTGCCATCTCTAGTGAGATTATTGCAGCTTATACCTCAAAGATTTCCAGCCTCTCCATTACAGAGAGAGGCATGAGGTTTATGCTTGACCCTAGTCACACAAAGCCTTATCAAAGGTTGTCGTACCTATGGTGCAAGGAATTAAGAAGCATCCGGGATCCAGTTTCTTCTGAGGTAATTTTTGCTGAACCAAGGCATTGAGTTCCTTGGTGAGCACTGGAGGTTCTTCCTCTAATGGCTTTGTGCCAAATAGCTTGGCATTCAGCTTCACTAGAATTCCTAGGTACCGAGCAACTTGTTCTTCCCTAGTTTCCTCTTCTTCATCAGAGGAATAGTACTCTTCAGATTCTATGATCTTTAACCAAGTATTCAATGGAACTTTAATGGGTTCCTCATGAACCTTGGGTTTTATCAGTTCTTCAATAGGGGAGTTCTCAGTGGGCTTAGGGTTGCCAACTACCCCTATTGTGGCGTTCAACACCAGGACTTGTGTTTCTTTGAGCGTTGAATGCCCATCTTGCATCCCTATACTGGCGTTCAACGCCAGTTTTGGTACTGCTTTGGGCGTTGAACGCCCAGTAAGGACCTCCTTACTGGCGGTCAACGCCATTAATATCCCCTCTTGGGCGTTGAACTCCCGGTAAGGACCTCCTTACTGGCGTTCAACGCCACTATTGCCTCCTCAGATTCGACATCCACTTCTGTATTAATGGCCTTGCACTCTTCTCTTGGATTCACCTAGTATTACTAGGAAGAGTGTTTGGGGGGGTGATGACTGAGCATCATGTATCCTTTTTCTTATCTAAAAGGACCATAAAAAGAGCATAATCTCATTTATCAATGCAATTTTATGAACTAAATGATATATATTATGGTACATTGTTTTGAAATGGGTTTATGTTGAATTTTAGGTGAAAATAAAGAGCAACAAAAAGGGAAGAAAATAACATATGAAGCTGGGCGTGCCACTTGAAGCTATGGGCGTGGCACGCCAAGCCAACATTCCAGCAAAGAAGGTTGAAGAATTTCACATGGGCGTGCCACTAACAAGAAAAAACTCACATTCTAAGCGCAGTTCAATTGATTGTGCAACAACTTCAATTGATTGAATTTTGAGAACTCATATTGCCGTACAAAAATCAATCGATTGTGTTACACTTTCAATCGATTGAATTCTACAAAAAAATCCATACTGTCTTGTGACATCCAATTGATTGTGTTATACGTCCAATCGATTGAATTATCAAGAAACACGATTTCAGTAACATTTACGAATGTAACGAATCAAGGATAAAAAAACTAATTAATTTGGATTGCCAAATATTTATGACGATTAATGGAAGATCTATTTCGTTATTGTTTTTTGTTTTTAATTGTTAATAAACATAATAGATGAAAAATAAAATAATAATTTATAAAATAGAAGATAAATTTTATAATTAAATAATATATATAAAGAATTAATTTGTAATTAAATTAAATAAAATCTATTTGACTGTTATTAAAAAATTTAAAAAATATATTTTATATGAAACCATTAAATAGAACAACATTATGGGACCATTAAATAATCCAAACAATATGGAACCGTCGAATCATCGGCCTAGCTACTATGGTCATAACTCACACAATCCTCATAAGGATATTTGCAACTAAACATACCTGAACGTTCTGGAAACTAAAAAAAACACTTCATTAAATTCAACTGGGGGCTCTTAAGGAACAAATAAAGCTGAAGATGTTTGGAGGAAGAATTTGAGTTAGGAACTCCCAATTCCAACACCTCTAGTGGCAATGGCAACATCTGCTATTATTAAGCTCAAAAGATTATCAACAACAACAATATCAACAAGATCTAAAAGATTATACAAAGGATCTAATGGTCTTTCCAAAACAGAATTTAATTTGTTGACCATTTCCAAATCTCCATATAAGGATTTTATATTATAATATTTAAATTTTTTTATGATATATTTTTTACCTGACTGTTACAAACATCAAGTCATAATTCGGCATTATGACTCATAACTCGACCAAATAAAGCACAGATTGGCGTTACACGTTACGAACCAAGCATAATGGCCCACATACTAGAATCAAAATGTCAAACCAGACATCATCACCCATTAAACCTTATTATTATTATTATTCAATTCAGATAATGAAACAGAAACATAACCGACTTGTTTCACTCCGCATATAAAGGTATAACATCTTCTCCTTAAGCACACACATTGAATTCTCAATACTAACTTAAGTTTCGGAGTGCCTTTGCAGGTACACTCCCCCTGTTTCTTGTTTACGCTCTGCGCGATTGGACATCCCCTCGGAGTGAAGCTCAGACTTCCACAAAGCTTAAAGATTGGCACCGAAGATAACAACTCGGCGCCGACTCCCATAAACGGAGCTCCCCCTTCAGGTATCCACACAAGAACAATTGGCGCCCACCGTGGGGCCGAGAATATAATTTTTTTCTTTATATCATCGGCCTTGACGTTCTCTCTTGGAGCCATGGCTAAACAACTTCCACCCACACCATCTAAACTCCTTCAGATGGTGACCGAGCTACGGCAAGCCAACCAGCGCATGGCCGAAGAGAACCAGAGAATGGCATATCAAATTGCCAATTTAAATAATACCCGAATCGAAAACAACAACGATCGGCAAGAACAAACAGAAGAAGCCGAGCATCAGTCAGGACCGACGCATGTCTCCAAAACTGCTCGGCACGAAGAAGAGCAACCCGAGCACAACGAAGAAGCTCGGCCAGATGATGAGGATGACAACTTGGAAAATTCCCCTGGGCCATTCACGGCCGAAGTGATAAATTTCGTATTGCCGAGGAGATTCACTTTGCCGACCACCTTGACTCCCTATGATGGGCTGGGTGATCCGAAGAAATACATCAAAAAGTTCACCTCCATAATGATAGTAAACGGTGCATCTGATAAAGTATTATATCATTGTTTTCCATCTTACTTGAACGGTCCTGCACTTGATTGGTTTTGTTCTTTGACTGCAGGTTCTATTTCTCATTTTCGAGACCTATCAAATCCCTTCGAGGAGCACTTTGCTGATTCAGCCATCTACCTACATGACTCCGACTACCTGAACACAATCAAACAAGGCCAACATGAAAGCCTCAGAGACTACATGACGCGCTTCACAAAGATAGCCATGAGTATACCCGACCTCCACCCCGAGGTGGAGCTGCATGCAATTAAAAGTGGACTCCGACCAGGAAAATTACAAGAGACCATTGCTGTGACCAAGCCCAAAACTATGGCCGATTTCTGTGAAAAGATGAAAGGTCAAATTGACATTGAAGAAATCCTACAAGCTCGAAAAACAGAGAAACCAATACACAGAGATGACGACAAAACACGAGAAAATAAGAAAAACTTCAAACCAACCCCCCGATATGACTCTTACACCCAGTTCAACACAAAATGCGATGACATCATCAAGGAGATCCTAAATTCAAAGTTGATCAAACCTCCAAGAAAAACAAGCAGCTATCCAGATTCAAAAGGAGCAGACATATCAAAATACTACTATTTTCATCAAAAGCACGGACACACTACTGACGAGTGTGTCATCGCCAAAGACCTTCTGGAGCAGTTAGTTTGGCAAGGTCAACTCAACAAGTATATCGGCGGCCACATACAACGACGAGCACCCCTTTTTAGTGACCAAAGCTCGGCAACACAGCATGGCCGAGATAAAGATCGACCGAACACCAATCATCCTGACCAACCACGATGCATTATTAACTGTATTTTCAGAGGTTTTGCAGGAGGAAGAGCCACAAGCTCAGCAAGAAAGAGATCTTACCAAGCTATGCTTGCCATAGAAGCCAATCAAACTCAACAGCAGACACTGCCACACTTCCCTCATATAACATTCCAGACAGCTAACCATAACACCAACGTAACAAATATAGATGACCCTGTCATTATTTTCCTACAGCTCGGAGATCTCCTAGTAAAAAAGGTTCTACTGGACCTTGGGAGCAATGCCAATGTTCTCTTTACTCCACATTTCAAAAGATGAAGCTGAGCAACAACATCCTTCAACCTTCCACTGGAGACCTGGTTGGTTTCTCAGGTGAGAAAGTCCCAGTTATGGGCTCTGTGTGGTTACAAACCACACTCGGTGAGGTTCCCTTATCAAAAACTTCAAATATCCAATACTTAGTTGTTGACTGTTCTGAGTGCTTACAATTTGATACTTGGCCGACCTTTCCTAAATAGGTTCGATGCAATAGTTTCTACAATTCATCTCTGTGTTAAGTTCCCTTTGCAGGATAACACAATTGCAACCATTCACAGTGATGCCCGAGAGGCCAGAGAATGCTACAACAGTTTTAAAAGACCTAACCAACACATGCAGGCTCATGTGAACAACATCAGCAACCAAGAGGACTTAACAACCCTGGCCGACCTTGATCCCAGGGCAGGAACCCTTGAACGACCAACCCTGACAGAAGACTTACACAAAATATATTTCGTAGATAGCTCGGACATGTTCACTTACGTCGGATCCACATTAAGCTCAGAAGAAAAGGCCTCATTCCGATCATTTTTACAACAAAATGCCTACTTATTTGCTTGGACCCCAACTGATATGCCAGGCATTGATCCATCCATCATATCCCACAAGCTGGCATTAGATCCGTCTGTCCGACCTATAGCACAGAAAAAGCAGAACCTCGGCCATGACCGCAAACAAGCCTCTCTGGAGGAAACCAAGAAGCTCATCAACGCCGGCTTCATCCAGGAAATCAGATTCACAACATGGATGGCAAATGTTGTCATGGTGAAAAACACAACGATAAATGGCACATGTGTGTTGATTTCACTGATCTCAACATAGCATGCCCCAAAGATTCCTATCCTTTGCCATATCGATTGCTTAGTTGATAATGCCTCTGGTTATGAAAAACTTAGCTTCATGGATGCATACTTTGGCTATAACCAGATCCAAATACATCCATCCGATCAAAATAAGACAGCTTTTATTACTGAATATGGAAACTATTGTTATAAAGTCATGCCGTTTGGTCTTAAGAATGCAGGTGCAACTTATCAACGACTAATGGATAAAGTGTTTGCTAAATAGATTGGCAGGAACATCGAGGTCTACGTCGATGACATGGTCGCCAAAACAAAGATCGGAAACAGCCACCTTGACGACCTCGCAGAAATCTTCGGACAAATCAGAAAATATAACATGAGACTAAACCACGAGAAATGCGCATTTGGCGTGCAAAGTGGCAAATTCCTCGACTTTATACTTACTAGCCGAGGTATTGAGGCAAATCCAGAAAAGTGCAGAGCTATTTTAGATATGACCAGCCCTCAAACTATCAAAGAAGTCCAACGGTTGGCAGAGAGACTTGCTGCACTATCTAGATTCTTACCTTGCCTAGCTTCTAAATCTTTATGTTTTTTCCAAACTTTAAAAAAGAAAAAGGCTTTTCAATGGACTGATGATTGTGAACAAGCATTCACAACCATCAAAGAAACCCTTTCAAAACCACCAATTTTACAAACCCCACTTCAAAGGGAACCATTATTCTTATATTTATCTATCACTAACTGGGCTGTAAGCTCTGGTCTTGTTGTAGAAAGGCAAAAGCAGCAGTTGCCGATCTATTTCATTAGCAAAACACTATAGAACGCTGAACTTCAATATCCGAGCATTGGAAAGCTGGATTTAGCTCTTGTCTTCTCGGCAAGACGACTACAACCATACTTCCAAAGTCATATCATACATGTTTGGATAAACCATCATTTGCGCCAAGTCCTTCACAAACCAGAACTGGCTGGCCGATTAGTTAAATGGTCGGTGGAACTTTCGGAATTTGATATCAAGTACGAGGGCCTATCATCTATCAAGTCACAATTCTTGGCCGACTTCATCGCCGAGTTCTCAGCACTAGACACAGCCGAAGATTACGTCGAATGGTCTTTGTATGTCGACGGGTCCTCCAACCCACAAGGATGTGGAGCAGGAATCATAATTGACGATAGCCACAATAATGTCATCGAACATTCCCTCCAATTTTTTTCAAAGCAAGTAACAATCAAAGTGAATACGAAACCCTCATTGCTTAACTTATACTTGCTGCCGACCTAAACAGCACCGAACTTAAGGTATACTACAACTCCTTACTTATCGTACAGCAGGTAACCAACCTATACCAAGTAAAAGACCATTTGCTTTCTAAATACCACGATATCGTTCAAAATTTACTTTCAAAGTTTTCTAAATATGACATACAGCATATACCATGGGAGAGTAATGGCCGACCTGATATTCTATCTAAACTCGCCAGTACTCAACCAAACGAGTCATCCCTTTATCAGTCAACATTGCTTAAACCGAGTATTGAACTCACAGAAATTTTAAGTGTTACACAGGATACTGACTGGAGAACACCTTACATAAGTTATTTAAGAACTGGAGTTGTGCCAGATAATATTCAAAATCCTCGGCATTTTCGCCGACAAGCTTCGTCTTTTACCATATATGACAACTGCCTGTACAGACAAGGTTTTGCTCGTCCTCTGCTCAAATGCCTCAACATGTCTGAAGCAAATATTACATTATCCGAGGCACACGAAGGCATCTGTGGTGCACACCTCGGTGCCCAAAGTCTCTGTTCAAAGATACTACGTGCTGGCTTCTACTGGCCGACATTACAAAAGGATTGCAAAACAAAGGTCAGAAACTGCGATAACTGCCAAAGACACAGCCCGATAACACACTTGCCAGTCGAATTATTGCACAACTCTGAGGTAACTTGGCCATTCAACCAATGGGGTTTAGATGTTCTCGGCCCTTTCCCGACAGCGGCAGGGTAGGTAAAATTCCTGGTTGTAGGAATTGATTATTTTTCAAAATGGATAGAAGCCCAGCCTCTAGCCAAAATTACCTCAGAACAAATACTTTCTTTTGTATGAAAATATATTATTTGTCAATTCGACATACCTCGGCACATTATCACAGATAATGGTCACCAGTTTGCCGATCATAAGTTCACATCTTTCTTGCAGGACTTGAAAATTAAACAGCAATTTTCATCGATAGAACACCCACAAACAAATGGGTTAGCAGAAGTCGCAAACAAAGTAATACTCCATGCTCTTAGGAAAAAACTGGACGATGCAAAAGGTCTCTGGGCCGAGCTTATACCAGAAATCATATGGAGGTACAATACCACGATCCACTCAACAACAAAAGAAACACCATTTCGCCTGGTATATAGCTCTGACGCCATGATACCAGTGGAGATCTCCCAATCATCATTACGAACTCAGTTGGCCGACCATACAACTGCAGAATCAAATCGGCATACTGACCTAGACCTCGTCGAAGAAATCAGATCCTCAGCAGCAATCACACACCGAGCAATGCAACAGCACATAGCTCGACGCTATAATAAAAAATCACACCCAAGATCCTTTCAAGTCAATGACTTGGTGCTAAGAAGAACATAACAAGCTAGAAGACCATCAAACCATGACAAACTAGTAGCAAACTGGGAAGATCCCTACCGAATCATACAAGTAATCGGCAATGGAGCTTACCGATTACAAACATTAGATGGTAATGATTTTCCTAACACTTGGAATGTATCTTCTTTAAAGTCATATTACAGTTAAAACTAGGGACAGGCTAGTACTCGTTTTCCTACTACTAAGATTTTTCCCACAATGGCTTTTACTTGGAGAGATTTTAACGAGGCTAGCCTACCTGATCCTTTGAAATCAAAGGTTTACCAACAAATAAATTTCTTACTTCATCAAGTCAATATTTTTGCATTTCATTTATTTACTTGTAACCTATTTATACCATCGATCTTACTCTGACTCTGACCTTTCGGAAACTATCATTCAAACAATTGGCCGATCTTACTTTGATGCTGACCTTTTGGAAACTATCATTCAAACAAATGGCATATCTTACTCCGAATCCGACCATTCGGAAACTATCAGTCAAAACAAACAATCGATCTAACCCCAAATCCGACTCCTTGGAATTAATGTCAAAACAGATTGCCGATCAATATTCGAAAACCGATTATTCAAAATCAATCACAAATACAGCCGATCTTTAAACAGAATCTGATTAAACCGAATATAATCTATCAAATTAACCATATTACTCAGCATCTAACTAATCTCGGCCTACTCGGCCTTCCCTTCACATCAACCAATATCCACCAAAATATTGGCACTTCACCATTCATACAAATTTACCTAACACTATGATAAATTTTACCCATATCAATCAATTTGGCTCCATACCACAATAACAAACAAGATAACACTAGCTTATCATAATATTCTGTACTAATCATAACATGCACAACAGCATGTATTCAGAAGCATCGTAAGTTATTTTACTCCAAAAATAGCAGCAAAATAAAAAGTTACAAACACAAAAGCTCAACACAAGAGCAACATAGTTTACTAACAAAATTAATTATCCAAAAACACAGCAGAACCAAACCAAAAGCCTGTTGAACATTTTCATCTCCATGCTCAGCAGCGCTGTCATCCTCAACCATAACCCCATCCTGCACTATCTTCCATGGATCCATCTGAGAGAAGTCCATATCAGGAGCAAGAAACCTCGCCTGAATAGAAGCCCTTTCAAAACCTTCAATAAACGAATCCAAAATCTCCCCTTGTTTGTTCTTTTCAATCTCTTTCAACTAACTCGTTAACTCAATAACACGAGCACTCATACTGGAGAGATCGGCCTCCTTCTTCTTAAGGACCTCCACTTCCTTCGAATAATTTTCCTTTGTCGGTAATAATTCCTTCTTTACCTCAGCCAGCTCCTCCTCAAACTCGGCAACCCTAGCTTTCTTCAACTCTTCCTTTAACTTTAGATCAGACTTTTCATTCCCAGCTTTCAAATGTTTCTTTTCTCGGCTACGCCCCAAACTGGCAAGCCGCAGACCAACAACCTAAAGCAAAACAATGATCATTAGCATCATCAACTATCAACAAGTTAAAGGAACCAACAAAATAGTAATTACCTGCATATATTGATCAATCGCCACATCCCCTATCTCATCCGCCAAGATAACATCGGACAGGGTCTGACAGACTTCATCAGCAGTAACCATGAATGGATAATCCTTCCCCCAGAGAGAGGAACCCTCACTCTGCTCAACAAAATCATGCAACTTCTTCTGGTTATCATAAAATTTCTGAACCTCCTCTATCGGTACTTCTAAACCATCATCGGACTCTTCCAACAGATCCACAACATCAGCTTTATTCCTTTTTAAAATAACCTTCTTTCTCTTCGGTTTTGGCTTATTAACCTCGCCAGTACTGACCTTATCCACTTTTGACGTAGATCCTTCCTTATCAAGACCTTTACTCCTCACCCGAGCCCTCAGACTAGCAACAGATGCACCCGGATATTTACCTCCTGAAAAGCAAACAAAACCAAAAATTGCTCACAAAACTCTCAAATATGATACAACAACCAAATTGAAACCCTTGCCCAAATAATCTATAACAGCGGCCTTATTATCCTCACACTGCAGTAGTTCATATGCAGAAATCAACTCCTTACGATCAACAACTTCAGTCAAGTATTCAATTACACACTCATTTCTTGCATTTATAACCTCCGGCCCCAGAATACTCTGAGGCTCCGAACACCACCAGACAGGAAATTTCTCCCCAAAATGCTCATCCATATAAAAAGAAAACTCTCCCTCAACATTTCTAACCTTTACATACATTTTCTTAAAATTTTTAAAAGAGGATTTTTTGAAAATAGCAAAACGGGGTGAACTATTCAAGTTTACCCAACCCCCTTCCAAACCCCTTTTGCTTGAAATAATGAAAAGAATAACTCTACCGTCGGTTCCTCTTCCAGAAACTCCATTAGAATTTCAAAACTACGAAGGAATGCCCAGCCATTAGGATGAAGTTAGGAAGGTGCACAATTAAGCTGTTTCAATACCTGACACTCAAAATCCGTAAAGGGCAACTTCACCCTCAACTCCTCGAAAACACTACTATACATATAGAAATACTCAAAACTCTCCCCTCTGTAAAAAATCCTGTCACCTGAAGAACAGGGCAGTAGCTCCACCCGAACCCCTACACCTACCCTAACAATCTTACTACTATCAATCTCCTTCACAGCGTCCTCATCCAAGAACAAAGACACACAATTCCTCACGTCCTCATTAACCCAATCATAAGATCAATCAATTTTCTCTTTCTTCTCCTTTTCGAAACCCATCAGTAACCAACAAATACTGAAAGAGAAGAAGAAGAAAAACAGAAAAATGTAGGAGGAAGAACACAGAGGTTAGAACATACCTCTCTTACTCATTTTCCTTCCAAACATCTCAGATAAACAAAAAGAAAAGGAGCCAAAGTGAAAACCTTCAGGATTTCAAGAGTGTTTTAATTAAACACACTTTACCACCTATTTCGATTCCACTGCCCTCACATCAAATCAGTTACATAAAAAAGAGTGAACTACATTGGAACCACGCACGTGCATTTAATTCTGTCTCTCTGCCACTAAACATCATCATTTACCATTATTAACTATTTACCATTATTAACTATTTACTAAAGCACTTTGAACTGGGGGTTATAGGGCCTCACCCAATTGGCCGAGTTACTCGGTCACTAAATAACCGATTTATGTTTCATTAATAAGCTCAACCTGCTTCATTAAACACATTTCCAGGCTAAATTTGGGGGCTATGATCCGACCATTATAAACACCAAGTCATAGTTTGGCATCATGACTCATAACTCGGCCAAATAAAGAACAGATCAGCGTTACGCGTTATGAACCAAGCACAACGGCCCACATACTAGAATCAAAACGTCAAACCAGATATCATCACCCATTAAGCCTTATTATTATTATTCAATTCAGATGATGAAACAGAAATATAACCAACTTGTTTCACTCCACATATAAAGGTATAACATCTTCTCCTTAAACACACACATTGAATTCTCAATACTAACGTTTCGGAATGCCTTTGCAGGTACACTCTCCCTATTTCTTGCTCACGCTCTGTGCAATTGGACATCCCCTCGGAGTGAAGCTCGGACTTCCACAAAGCTTAAAGATCGGCACCAAAAATAACAACTCGGCGCTGATTCCCATAAACCGAGCTCCCCCTTCAAGTATCCACAGAAGAACAATTTTAATTTGTTATTATTGCTTTTAGTATCATATTACAAATTGGTTGCTAACAACTTTTTACTTTGTATAAATTAATTTTTAATAAAAAATTAACAAATTAGTTCACTATATTCAGCAAATAAAAAAATATAGAAGAACAATGTTTTTTTATAAACAACCTAAATAATAGGTTAAAAAAATAATTTTAATTTTAAAGTTTAAATTTTAAATTAATTAAGTTTATTTATGTTAGTGAGTTTAGAATGTAATTCATTATTTACATCGTTCAAAATCACTGATATTTATCTAGCGGAATCGTTTCTTCCTTGCCACAAAATTTTGGCTCTCCGATCCTACAAATATGACCTACCTCTGCCTGCTCTTTTAGCATATCATTCCCTTGAAGTCTCACCTCACTAACAGTAAAGCTCCCTCCATAAGATTTTTCCATGGCTGGAATCCCAATAATCACGGCCAGTACAATCCAAGCACCTAGTTGCAGCAGGTCAGCTTAGAAAATCGATTTAACCCCATGGGAACTTGAACAACTCCCGGTCAAGATGAACCAAAAAGGCCTTCTTTATTATCACAAACCATCATCATCACAAATTCGGCATCTCAAACACTCCCTTTCCACCCCTCGCCGGCCGTCTCATCGCTATGGAAAGCGAAAACAACACTACCTATTGTCATATTCTCTGCCACAATAACGGATCCCTATCTCTTTGTCCATGCCATAGCAGAGAACACAAGTGTTGATGATATTCTTCAACCCAAGTATGTTCCTTCCATTATCAACTCCTTCTTTTTAACGGAGTTAGAAACTGCAAGTAACGGAGCTAGTTGACGTCTCATCGGCTTCACGATCAACCACGTGGTCGGCGACGGCGAGTCGTTATGGCACTTCCTCAATTCATGGTGCAAAATCTCACATGGTTGTCATAAATTAATCCAAGTTCCTTTACTGGAACGATTTTTTCTCGTTACAATTAAACCTCCAATTCCAATACCAGTTCCCTCTCCATTCACAAAGGAGGAGAATCAATTACACAACTAACTCTACCTCAAATGAAAGTCTTCCATTTCACAAAAGAGAAAATAGCGCAACTTAAAGCAAAGGCTAATGCAGAGGCCAAAACACATAAAATATCATCACTGCAAGCGGTTTTAACTCACCTTTGGCTCTCTGTGATTCGCAACAAGAGGTTTCTTACATAATGATAATAGGGCTTAGACGGAGGATTCTTCCGCCGTTACGTTGCCGGATAATTATTTTGGAAACGCAATGCAGATTGGTGTGGTAAGGATGAAAGCAGTGGAACTACTTGAAGGTGGGATCGGAAAGGGAGCTGAGGAGATGAACAAGATGCTATGAGTCTCTGCTGAGACTCCGGTGTTGTTTCGACTCAGCGGCGCCATTGGTGGCAAGGCCTTGTCCACTGGAAGCTCACCAAGGTTCAATGTTTATGGCAATGACTTAGGTTGGGGAAAGCCTGTGGCGGTTAGGGTTGGATCCAAGCTTCTTAGAGGGATTCACCCTCTTTTTGTATGAAGATTTGAACTTTCACCCTAGCTTGCTCATCTTTTGAGGTGAAAAGAACTTGGCCAAGAAAGCATTGACCAACTTTTTTCAAGAGTCTAGGTTTTTTTTAGGTTGAGAATCTAACCATATCTTAGCTCTGTCTCTAACAGCAAAAAGAAAAAGCATAAGTCTGTAGACCTTAGAATCTACTCTATTGGTCTTAACAGTATTACAGATCTGCAAGAATTCAGATAGGAACTGATGTGGATCTTCCAGTGGAAGTCCATGAAATTTGCAATTCTATTGCAAGAGAGAGACTAACTGAGGCTTTAGTTCAAAGTTATTTGCTCTAATGGAAGGTATGGATATACTTCTTCCATAGAGGTCAGAAGTTGGTGCAATGAAGTCACCAAGAACCTTTCTTACATCTCCTCCATTGTTCTGTTCGGTTGCCATATCTGTGTTTTCAGGTTCTTGTTCGAATAGCTCTGTGAGGTTTCCTCCAGAATGTTGTGCTTTAAGTTGTTGTATACGCTTCCTTAGGGTCCTCTTAGGTTTAGGATCAAGATCAAAAAGAAGTTCTTTATCTCTGTTCCTACTCATAAACAAAAAAAAAACAAGAAAAAAGAAGAATGGGAGCTCTATGGCCAAAAATAGAGGACTCCCTGTGAGATGTGAAGAAAAAAGAAGAATGAACATAGAGAGAAGGAAAGAAGAATTCGAATAAAAGGGGTTAGGGAAGTCAAAAATTAAGAAGAGAAAGGAAACTAGAATTAAAATATTTTTGTTTTGTTTTATTTATTAATTGAATTCGAAAATAAAAGCTAATTAACTAAAAAGAATTGAAAATTGAATTATGAATTTCGAAAAAAAAGATAGAGTAATAGAAGGGAAGTTTTTGAAAATAGGAGAGAGAAGAATTAGTTAGGAAGTTTTGAAAAAAAGAAAGAGAAAACAAGTAACTAATTAAGAAAGATTTGAAATTAAGATAAGATTTGAAAAAGATTTAATTTTAAAATTTTTAATTTTTAATTTTTAATTTTAAAATTTGAAAATTGAAAATTGAAATTGAATTAAGATAAGATTTTGAAAACTGATTTTTAAAATTTGAATTTAATACAAGATAAGATAAAAATTTGAAAAAGATTTTATTTTTTGAAATGATTTGATTTTGAAATTCAAATTTAAGATAAGATAAGATAATGATTTGAAATTTAATGAAAGATAACAAAAGATAAGATAAAGATTTGAAAAAGTTTGGAATTTTCTTGCTTTCTTTTCAAAAAAAATTTCAAAAATAGTGTCTTTTATTTGAGTCTTGTGTCAATCTTTAAGTTTGGTATCTTTTTGAGTCATCTCGAGTCTTTAAGTTTCTTCTCTTTTCTTTTCTAAAATTAGAGTTTTTTATTTCAAAATTCTTAAATTTAGTGTCTTTTAGTTGTCTTCCATTAAAATTTTTGAAATTAGTGTCCAAAAATTTAGTGCACAAAATTTTAACAAAAACAAGAATAAAAGACTCAAACAAAAGATAAAGATCAATAAAAAAAACAAAGATTTTTGAAAAAAAAAATTTGATTTTTTTCAAAAAAGAAAATAAAAAACTCAAACAAAAGTAAAAAGTACCTAATCTAAGAAACAAGATAATCCAGTTGTTTGTCGAATCCGAACAATCCCCGGCAACGACGCCAAAAACTTGGTGCACGAAACTGGCTCCGCAGAATTCGCACAGATAGACCGGCAAGTATACCGGGTCGTCCAAGTAATACCTCGGGTGAGTCAGGGTCGATCCCACGAGGATTGTTGGTTTGAGCAAGCAGTGGACACCTTATAGATCTTACTTAGGCAGATAGAAATTATAGTTTGTCACGAAAAACATATAAAATAGATAAATAGAACGTTACTAGGTAGATAGGAATTCAATGATGATAGAATGGTTGAGGCTTCGGAGATGCTTTGTCCTTTCGGATTAACTTTTCTTATTGTCTTCTTCAATAACCTTCTGATTCCTTCAATGGCAGCCGTAAGTGATTAACTCATGTCCTCTCATCAAGTTAACCTCCTCTACTGCAGCAATCCACCACGTTGAGATTACTCATGTCCTCTCATCAAGCCACCTCTAGGTTTCTCACAGTAGCAGAAGATGAAGCTATAAGCAGTCCACTCCCCTTCACGATCCTACTCAAGGTGCCACACACAAGGCAAATCTTCCGGATCAGAAAGTACCGCTACTCTGACTCTAGCCTTAGTCTTATTACTAAGAAAAAAACTTATTTTGACTTTTTCAAAATGTAATCCAAGATTTTTCTTGTTTCTATATAATTTTTATGTATGTGAACACGAATCCATCTTCTTTTTTTTACGTAAAAAATCCTCTTTTTTACGATTAAACTCTTTTAGCGTTCTTTTTTAGCGAATCTATTTCTATACAAAAATAGAGCATCTTATAAAAGTCTTTTCGAATAATTTTTCGTCTACCTTATCATTCTTCAAGGATCCTTTGATCACCACAGAAACTTTACGCACCAATAGTCAACAGGATTATATGTCACATATCCAAAGTTGCTCAAATGCTCTATAGGAATCCGCAATGCAATCTCTAGCTTTAGTTCAACGCTATCCAGGTCAAGAATCGCACGGAAAACTATATGAAAATGATGCCAAAAAGAGTATAAAATATCCGCTCATCATGCAGCTGGTTATCATTGGAGCATTCGAGTTGTTTATCGGCAAAACCTTAATATTGGGAGGGTCGTAAGTATAAAGCACAACGTACATGTTTGCCAACAACAATGTCTCAAGATCATGACCAAGGAGGATACAACCAGCTAAGTCACCCACCACAAAATTGATTGCCATGATTAGAAAGTGGTATGTCCATGCAAGAACTCTCGATCCCCATGGGTACGACTGACACCTCTCCAAAAGTCAATAAGTAATGGGACACATCTAATACTCAGCAGACCACCAATCAACTTGAGTATATAAAATCATGCATACTATTTTAACATGTAAGATAGTTCATCCGATGGCATATTCCCCAAGCAAGTCTTCATCCATGTCACCATGATGTTGTACGGCTCAAACTGTGATATATCCTCCTGAACCTCTCGTCATGGAGGCATGATTCTAAGTGCGTCCGCTACTAAAGCCATGGGTCACAACCATATCATCTTTAAAAGTCTCTTATGCATCCTCCAAGTGGTTCTCCATCAATGCATAACCCGAGATGAAATGCAACATCTTGAATGGTGATTGTACACTCACCCCACGAAACATGAAAAATATGCGTTTTAGAATGCCACGTCTCCACAAATTCATATAATAACGCGTTATCAAAAGTAAAATCTCTGATACGTGCAACATGCGAGAAATCCGCCTCCTCCAAATAGGAGACTAGTGTATCCAGTGGTCCCTCAAGAACAAAATGACATTAATCTCAATAAATATATTCTTAAACTGCATGTATCACTACAAGAAAACGGCTCTATTGCCATGCTTTTAAAAGGGCAGTGTCTGCAAGCGTGGCGATTGCTCTATCACCACGCTTTTGGTGATCTATCGCCACGCTTTTTATAGATTGCCACGTTTAAAAGCGTGACCGTATGTGGGAGATACGGTCACGCTTTCAAAGCGAGGCCATATGTGAGATACGGCTACGCTTTTAAAGCGTAACGATAACGAGAGATACGGCCACGCTTCTAAAGCGTGGCGATAGCGAGCGATACGGCCACGCTTCTAAAGCGTGGCGATAGCGAGCGATACGGCCACGCTTCTAAAACGTGGCGATAGCGAGATACGGCCTTGTCAAATTAAAAAAAATCCTTTTTTTTAATTTTCAATTCTTTTTTATTACCAAACCTATAAATATAGTATGCAATTTTTATCTTTTTCTTACAACCTTGTGCCCAACAAGTACATAACCGAGCTCAATATCCCTCTCTCAGAATCATTCCCAGCAATGTTTGGTGGAGCTGAAAAAAATGACACCAACATCAACAAAATGATTTCATTTCCTTTTCACAGAACATAATAATGAAAATGCTGACAATCACCAACCAAAGACATAACAATGAAGAAACAAGGAATAACTCTATTGGCAAGCAAGCTCAGTGCTTTTTTTCCTTTTGCAAAAAAGAAAAAAAAGGCAAAAGGAACCATTGAATTACCATGCAAAAGGGAGAAAGGAATCTAACCAATTGGCAATGCAGGATGCAACACAAGTAGGTAGAGATCAAATTTCAAGAAACAATTTAAGCAGAAATTAGGTATACTCGTCATATAAATACGAGAAGGTTCCAAAACTCGACGGACAGAATCTGAATTACCTCTTGAATGGTTTTCTTTAGATCAAAAGCATCTTCCACTCGAGCATCCAGGAAGGCCCATGTATCATGGAAGTCTTACAAGAAACAAGCGAAAGATGTATTAAGAAATGTCCTCACTTGTTACAACACCACATCAGAGCCACAAACAGCTTGTTATCTATCCAAATATAAGATACTATATTAATGGAGTGGGGTGGGGTGGGGCATAAAAGAATAAATTCCATTATTTTCCCCCTGATTACATACTTTATCAAGATACTACTCAAATTCATTGCCATGAGAAAATTGGCTACTATGACAGGCACAGTTCAAGAAAATAAGGAGAGTTTGAGAGAATGGACAATTGAACCCAGTTAATATTTTCTGGCTATTCACATACTGAAAAAGAGAGAAGGAGCAAAGGGGGGAATCAAATGGAACTGAATGAAGGATGAAAGATATCACAGCATCATTGAAGTAGGCTCCACAAAAGTCCAGAGTGATTACCATAAAAAGAAAAGCACAAAAACACACAAAATAATGGATGGAAAGCTTAAATTAACCAAAAAATACGAGAAAATTTGTATGCTCAGAAAGAAGGGGCAGAAAAACAAACCAGGAGATGTATCTGTCAGCATATAAATCTCGGTTGTCGAGTATATTCCTGCCAGGACAGTGCGCTTGGCATACCAATCAATATCAGATGCATTGTCACCTGCAGCATGCCAAATCTCATCCACCAGTATTGCCCTCTGCTTAAAACTAGTTGGAACATTCACTGGTTGAGCCTGTAATGCAAGATATATATATATATATATATATTAAAAAAAAAACTCAAAAGCTGCATGCAAGATATATATCCAATGCCTAATAATACTTCATAGTCAATTAGGTATACTCGTCACAATTTAGTCCAGAAATCATCACATGCCGCAGCCCCTTTTTTCTTTTATCAAGCAATATACATAATCGAATATATTCA
Organism: Arachis duranensis; assembly: GCF_000817695.3. Classification (NCBI taxonomy): domain Eukaryota; kingdom Viridiplantae; phylum Streptophyta; class Magnoliopsida; order Fabales; family Fabaceae; genus Arachis; species Arachis duranensis. The sequence goes on along the minus strand of NC_029772.3, from coordinate 31,208,041 downwards.
AAAGTGTCCTAAGGTTTACTATTATGCAGTTTACCATTAATAAAAAAAGAGGGGGTGGTGGAGGTTACCTAATTGATCAACAACTTGGCCATAAGCCCATAACACAAAAAGAAACTTAAGAAAGTCTTCAGTCTTCACCCTTTACTGCTATGTACTTTTACTAGTTGCATGTTAAAATTTGCTTAATTTTATTCTTCTTTATGTTTTCCAAATAAACATCTCATTGATTCTAAAGCTAGTATAACTTATTTAAATATACTAAAGTTATTGTGAAATTACAACAAATATGCAAAAGTGAGTTGGTGATATGAATAAGCATGCCATGTACTGAAGAAACAAGCAATTCTAACACTCCATTGGCATTGCAAAAGGGTACTATCATACTATTTATTGCTATCCCTATCTTACTCTTTTGAGTTTCCTACAAACAAAAAAGAAAATGAAGATTTTGGTCTCAATACTAGTCTTAATTCAGGTTGATCCATTTTCATAATACAAATAAACATAACAAAACCTGATACTCAGTCTTGTAGATGTTAACAGCAGTTGCATGAAATAAACATATATTCAGCATGTTTTGCTTCAGTATCTAAAACATGAAATATAAAAATACGAGGTAACCCAAAAAAAAAGTACATGGCCAAACCCAACCTGTAAAAAATTGATTAGGTTGGTTCTTATTTTACTCCATACCTAATCCAAAACAAAGGAGAACACCACTCACATCAGATGTACGGGATTCCAATGTGGGTTTATATGCAACGTGAACAATGGCTAGCTTTTGTTGTAGGGTTGTCCTAAGGTTTATATCATACTATACTATCATAATACAACCATTGAAATCGTCCACAGCCAAAATTTTAGAATAAATAGCCATTTAAAAACTTATGCTCATAAAATTAGAAAGCATTGTAGTAAGTGGATTCAAATCCTCTCCTAAGCATGACACATCCAAACAGGAGCTGATACAATTCCACTTAAAAGTAATTTAACTTTTTCGGGAATTCACAGGTACAGACAGAATGCATTTATGCAAAGGTCAACCCTAGATCTCTTTGAACAAACATGCCCTTTATTTTAAAAATGTCAAAATGTTTAGTGATCCAAGTTAACTCTGTTTTCTCATACCATTAATCTCACTGATCCTAGATTCTTCAACTCTATATCAATAACTTTCTTGAATACTGCTGACCCTGAACTTTTTCCTTTTAAGAGAGTGGCAACACAATTTCGTCCAAATGCAAACGAGAATGTTGCTACAGAAGACCAAAGGAACAAGAGAATATCAATAAGTACACTTACTCTTAGAGTCATTGCCAGTAAAGTGTGCCCAGATTCAAGGCGTTGTTGCACTGCAGTTGAATGTTCAACCATGCCCTTTTGAAATGTAGAATCAACTTGGTCAAACATTGCTTTGCATGATTTCTCAAATGCGGGAACCACTGATATTTCAAAACTGGATTTGAGTGCATCCTACAGAAGAAAGAAATTATTTTACAATGGTGAACATGATGAAATTTTTTTTACAAAGAAAAATGTCAGATTGACCCAGATTGAATGAATATACATAGTTCAAGTGAAAGCAAGTGAGACACCTGAAGCACTTGTTTTCCAGTCGTCTGATACTGTGCTTGAATTTGCCTGGCAACAGTGGCTTCAAGTTTTGCATTGACTAATTTATCAAGTTGATTATTAACTCTTACAATAGGACCAATTTAAAGTGTTTTATCTTTCGAGTACTAAAATGACGCAAACCATTTTGATTATTAACTCTTACAATTATTGTGCAAACTTAAGAGTAAACTAGTGTCATGTTTCTTACTTGGTAGTATTCTGGACCAAGAGATGGAGAATCTATAAGCATCCATGTTTAAATCCTTCATGATCTCAGCATCTTCCTGCATTAGCAATGTTTTTCTTTTTTCAGAAGAATCAAAATGATTATGCCTAATTTCTCTGTTCTTGAATTGTTACATACAAGCTAATGATTCAGGTGATTTGAAGTACTGCACCTTGTAGCGATGATATTCATCCATGGCTATGTCGCCATTACTTCTATCTTAACTTTAAAATTAATTCCTCACACTATCTTATACTTCTGTACCTACTTAATGATGATCAGAGCATAAAGGATGGTTAACAATACAACCAAAGGTTATTATCTCACCAAGTACAATTTGATCAAACAAATTAGAAGCATTTATATATAAATATAAATTAAAGCTTTAATTTCAAAAAGTAGAAAATAACAGCTGCATAGTTCACACAGTTGAAAATCCATAATCATGAATTCTGGAAATTTACATAATCATAACACAATTCAACCAAATAATAAACAACCAAAAAAATAAAACACCAAAAGACAATAGAAGATACCTGCAGAGGCATCTCCAATCGGGACTGGGAGAAGGAGCAGGGGAGTCGACGAGCAGAGAGCAAAGGGGAACCTTATACTAATAAAAAAACCCTAGCGCTTCCCTTTCATATCAATCAGAGAATCTACGAAGCATATATAGCAATATAAGGCATGCTTTTTTATCAGACAAATGTGAGAATATGATATCGCATTGAAATTTCCTAGGCCCAGAAAATTCCAAAAAAGAAAAATGGAGGAGAGAAAGAGAGCTCACGGTGGCGAAGGGAATCTGAGAAAACGCAGCAATGAAGCAATGATGGCAGAGGTCTCAAAACAGCTCCGCGGAAGGGTTTCTTTTGGCTATCAACGGAGAGCTTGCGACGGACGGTGAGCGCCGAAACAGTCACCACCAGCGAGAGTCACCGCCGAAGGAGCAGCAATGGTGGGAGTTCCGGAAGAGAGAGTAACGATGGAGGCATTGCGAGCGCTGGGGTTCTTCGGAGGGTTGGGTTCTTCGCGGAGGGCTGGGATGAGGGGCTGGGGTGGGTTCTTCGAAGCTTTTAGGGTTCTGGGTTCTTTGAAGAGAAAAGGGGTTCTTTAATTTCGGAAGGAGAAGAACGCAGCGTGTAAAATCATGAAAGAACGCAGCGTTTTGTTGTTTGGAGGACCTTTTGGCCACGCTTTTGAAGCGTGTCAAAACATTTTAAAAGCGTACCTGTTTATCTCTATTGCTACGCTTTTTAAGTGTGGTAAAAAAAAGCGTGGCCAAATCTCCAACTAATTGCCACCCTAAAAAAACGTGGCCATAGATTTCTTTCGTTATGCTTTTTAAGCGTAGCAAAAAAAATGTGACCAAATCTCTAATCAATCGCTACCCTCATAAAAGCGTGGTCATTAACCACTTTTGGCCACGCTTTTAAAGCGTGGCAAGAAAAAAGCGTGGCCATAGGCCTTTTTTCTTGTAGTGTATACGATGACTGAATTTTCTTTTTACTTTATAATTATATTTTCAATCTATCATAATAAAATGAAAAAAAATACTTGCATAACATTTTAAAAATTTGTTTTTCTATCTCTAATATTTATCGAAATGTAACTATAAATATAAATGTTAAATATTTTCTTAAAATATATAAAAATATTAAAAATTATACAGTGCTAACTTGCTTAATCAAATATGATGTGTCTATCTTCATTCAGTCGATTAATATTAGTATTGTACATCATTTTTTAATGTGCCATTCCACTTTAATTTTTCCCTAACTTTCTACTTTGTACCACTCTCAAATAAACAAACAAACATCCTAAACCCTTTCATTCACTCCCAAACAAATAAAATAACTCTATCCCCTAAACTCTTTAACCCACTCAAACTAGTTGAGGCAACAAACGAAATTCCAATGCATTAACGTAGACAAGGTATTATATTTATAGATTTTATCATGTCATTTTCGCAGGCATGCATGAAAAATGAAGATTAATGCTGTATTTATTTACAAAGACAGAATATTGAGACAGAAATACAGAAATATAAAATTGTGTTTGACAGAAAAGATATGAATAAAAATAACGTGTCCAGAGACACTAAATTAATATATTTTATATCCATCTTGACAGAAAAGACACGAAAACACTAATAAAGTATACAATTTATTTTTCATTATTTTTTCATTATTCTTGTTATTTGTAATTATATTTTTTATTATTATATTCTTTTTAATTTTTTGAATGAAAAAAAAAAGAGAATTTATTCTACTTTATCATCAAATAGAATACAAAAAAACAAAATTTTATATTTTTATTCTTTATATCTTATTTTCAGTATTTTATCCTATTTTTAGAAATAAACGCAACCTAAGGACACAGATCTTCTTGGTTTTCGTAGGCTTGAAGGGTGCAAACGAATTTAATTTTCTTTCTCATTTTCACATGCATCGATTGGGAAAATTCCAGTATCATTTTCGTAATCTTCGAGAACAAAAATGGCATCCAAATTTTTTTTTGTTTTCACGGTTAGCAACAGCAAAAACTTTGTAATTTTTGTTTTTGTAATTTTACCTGTGAAAATGCAACCAAATGTATAATTTAATAAATTTCTGTACCTAATTTATTTGAGTAAATTATATTTTTTATTTAAACAAATAAAAGCCATAAACTGCGAAACACTAGCTATTAGGAGAATATCACCTCAATTTCTTAAAAAAAATAATCAAATCAAATTAACTAAATGACTAATATTCCAAACAAAGTAAACCCACACCTCCCTTAGCTTATATAAAGTTGTTGGAAATTAAGCACGAAAGTTGACCAAATTGAATTTTAAACTCTATCTACATGCTAACATTTTTTGGCCTTTTTTATATATATAAGTGGAGTAGGAGTAAATTAACATTAAGCTGCTTTATTTGTTTCGTCAAGATATTTGACAAAAGGTAAAAGTGTTGAATAATGAAAGAGCGCAGCTAATAAGAGCACTTTACTAATTCAAGAGCCGACATACAAATTTGTAATTACTATTCCATTTCAACACTTGATTTGGCACAAACCTTCTTGTTTTCGGGAGTGAATTTTCTCCAATAAAAAAAAAATAATATGCAGCATTTAATCTAATTATTTATTTTTTTTATTTATTTCTGATCCTATTTATAAAATTAAAAGTAAAAAATTATACTGTATTTTATCAAGTGTTCAAAAAACTAAAGAGGATTCATTTCCCTCGCTTTTCAGTCTTCATCATGTTCTAATATTAAAATCACTATAGTCGCAAATACATATAGCATGGCTTTTATCTCCCTTCCCTTTTCAATTACATTTAATTACGAGTTTTAACTACCATAATGCACAAATGGAATTTTTCCTTTCCTTTTGGGGGATTCTAGGAAAATTTGTTGTATATTATTTTATTTTTAAAAATCTTTAAAATAGTACAGAAACTAAATAAAAAAGAGAAGGTTTTTTTTTAAGAAATACTAAAATAACACTATTTTCCTCTTCTTTATTTATAAAATATATATTCTTTTTTACTATAATTTTTTTAAAAAAATTTCTTTAATCTATTTTAAATTTTATATTAATTAACGTTAACTTTATCTATTTTTTTAGAAAAATAATTTATTTTTTATAAGAATATTTTTTAGCAAAAAATTTATTTTTTGTGATTAAATTTTATTTACTCAAATATCTTTTAACAAATTTTTTTTATTGATTAAATTATTTGTTTTGTAAGATACCTTTCAATAATTTTTTAATTATTAAATCATAATTTTATCAAAGTTTTTTTAATAATTATTTTAATACTTTACTATTAATTTTTCGATATTAATACATATTATTTAACATTAAATTAAAAATTCTTACCACTATTAATATGTATAACATTAATATTAATAAATAATTTGTTTCATAAAATTATTAACAACTTTATCAAAATTTAAAAATAATTCAAAATGGATAAATCCCAAATTTAAAAAAGATTTAATTACTCTGCAAGTTCCTATAGTTTTATCGAATTTTCAATTAGAACCATATAATTTTTTTCTTTTCAATCAGGTCCCTATACATTAAATTTTTTTCAATTTAGTCAAAAATGTATAAAATAACAGAATATTTTATTTAAAAAACAAATATTCTCACGATTGGGTTAAAATAGTTAATTGAAGACATCTCTATTTTTTAAAATACCAAAAGAACCCTTGGTATTTCTAATCAGCCCTAACTTGTTCTCAGAAGTTCTTCAGCAGTCGTTGCTCTGCTCTAATATGTTCGTGCGTCACTTGTCTCGTCGTGCCTCGCGAACTCCTTCCTCGACCAACTCTCCCCTTCCCTCTGCTCCGCACTTCCCCAAATCACCCCCGATTGCGCCCTAGCCACCGTCATTTTTCGACTGGCCCATGGCGCCTCCTACACCGCCATGGCGCGCTGCTTTGGGATCTCCCTCGCTTGAGTCCTGCTGCGCTTTTTTCACAGTCTGCAAGATCGTGACTAATAAATTAGGGTACCTCTTCGAGCTACGCACTGATTCGGAGAGGGTTGCGGTGGGTTTAGGGTGGAGCTCGCTCCCCAATTGTTTTGGCGTTGTAGGACTGGATAAATTTGCGATTGAAAGAAAAATTTTGGGTGAAGAAGATAGGTTCTTGATGGTTCAGCCATTGGTGGATTTTGAAGGTAGGTTATTGGATGTTTCAGCTGGATGGCCTAGTACATTGCATCCCAAAATTGTTTTGCATCACTGATGCGGTATTTTACAACCCACAAACTAACCGGCAAGTGCACCGGGTCGTACCAAGTAATACCTTACGTGAGTAAGGGTCGATCCCACGAGAATTAAAGGATTAAGCAACAATAGCATTTGATAGGATTAGTTAGACAAACAGAAAATAGTGTTTGGAAGTTCAAAAGTATTAACAGTAAATTCAGAATATTGAAGACAGACAGATAAATAAGTTGGGAATAAAATATTGAGAAAACAGTTAAGGTTTCAGAGTTATCTATTTTTCTGGATTGATTTTTCTTACTAACTATTTTAATTATGTATGATTTAATTCATGGTAAACTATATGTGACTAGACCCTAATTCCTTAGACCTTCGTAGTCTCCTCTAAAATTCATTAACTGTCAATTCCTTGGTCAATTAATTCCAATTAGAGGGTGATGATCAATTTCTAGTTTATATGTGATAAACCCATTTGTAGGGTTTATCTTGTATTGAATTTAAGAGATTTTATGACCTTTTACCCACATTTATTCAATGAAATGGCATGGTTTTGTAATTGTCTCCTTATTTGTTCTTAAGTGTAGAAACATGCTTTCTAGACTTTAAATTAGCTAAATTTAATTCACCTTTGATTCCACTAGATGCCGTGATATATTTGTTAGTGATTTCAGATTGAAAATGCTAGGAATGGATCAAAGGAGTGAAGAGAAAAGCATGCAAAGTGGGGAAATCATGAAAGGCCAAAGAATTGAACTCGTCCATGGACGCACACGCGCACCAGGCACTTGCGCGCACCTTGCGAAATACCCCATGGACGCGTACGCGTGCTGTGCACGTACGCGTCAATGCTGAAATATGATTTTTTTTTTTTAATGAAAAACGTGGCCAGCGAATTCAGAATGGTTGTGAGACCCAATCCCAACCAACTTTGGCACCGAAATACTATTTAAAGCCAAGGATTGAAGAGCAAATGGACTTTTAATCATTCACACTCATTAGGATTAGTTTAGAGTTAGTTTTAGAGAGAGAAGCTCTCACTTCTCTCTAGGATTAGGATTAGTTCTTAGATCTAGGTTTTCATTCACTCCTTCTTCCACTTCTCTCTCTCTCAATTCTTTGTAGTTACATTCATTCTTCTTCCATTCTTTTGTTGTAATTTCCTTTATGTTGTTTTTGTATTTTATTGTAGATCTACTTTTGTTCTTTCTTTTTTCTTTCAATTCAATTAGAGGTAATTCATAATAATTTTGTTCTTTCTTATTGTTGTTGTTAATTCCTTTCAATAATTGTTGTTAGATTCTATTCTTATTGTTGATTTACTATGCTTTCCTTTTGTGTCTTTCAAGTGTTTGATGAAATGCTTGGTTGGATTTTAGAGTAGAATTTTATGCTCTATATCTTGTTGTTTTGGAGTGAAAGAGAATTACAAAATTAGATACATCACAAGTGTGAATGCAACTTTAATAGAAGGAAATGTAACATTCGTACGGATAAATTAAATGCTAATTTAATTTGGATCCAATTTAGACAATTAGACCCCAGGGCACACGCATATATGACTTCCGTAATCTCTTGCTAATATTTAAATGCACATAATAATAATAATAATAATAATAATAATAATAATAATAATAATAATAATAATATGTGTGTGTGGCTGTGTGCTCTTTTGCCACCATTTGCATTTGCTACTTGTTATACTGGCAAGCTGGTGTACGTTTTCAACCGACTGTGTCTTTTATCGTGGAAACATGAAAAACCTGTAGCGTTCTGTGGTTTAAGGTTCGGTCCATAAATCATCATCATATTGAGAAAATGTCACTTTTCGTTTTGTCTTGTACGTACCAAATAAAAATTGTTATTACATCTTGAAAATGAAACAAACGTGTCCTCGTATCCAATGAGATAATTAGCTCAATATGAAAACGGATTGATACTATCTGTTATAGCGAGGTAAATTTTGCTCACACATTAGATGTTTTAAATTACAAAAGAATTAAAAACTCTTTCGGAAGGAGGCAAGTGACTGTTGGATCGCCGTTGGAGCTCTTTATCATAGGATAGATTTCCAAAATAAACTAAGAGAAAGAATATAAAATAAGAAGACATTATATCTAATTGAATACTTTAAGATAATAAATGAACAAATTTTTTATTTTTTTTAATTTGGGATTAATTTTACTATTTTTTACATTTGTAACATTAATAATTTCATCCACCACATATGAATATTCATCTATACACTGTCGTACTACATTATGAAACACGTCACTCGAACCACTTCGAAAAGACTTTTGATGTGTCACCTTGAATACTCCTTAAACCAAACCGATTAATCATCAGCTCTGATACTACTTATTGAGTCGCCATGAGAACCTCTCCACCACCACCAAAAAAATTTTATGAAAAAATCAAGTGAGAGAACATAAAATAAAAAAATACTACATCCAACTTAAAACTTACTCATTTTATATTTTTTCATTTGATTTTCCTTCGAAATTTTTCTAGTAAGCGAGAACTCTCCATAACGACCCAACATTAATATATAGTTATATACTGATTAACTAAACTTGTTTAGTTGTAACGTTGGAGTAAAATACTTTTAAAAAAAATAGAAATAAAAGTAAAATCAGAACTAAAGGTAAAAGTAAAAAATTATTATATATAGATATAATTATAAAAATATATTTTTTAGAATCATAAATAACTAGGTTATGACGTATATAAAAATATTTCTTTTAATAAAATTATAATAAAAGCCCAACCTTCTACAACAAACAACAACAACAACAACAAAGCCTTGTCCCACTAAGTGGGGTCGGCTACATGAATCAAACGACGTCATTGTGCTCTGTCATGTATCATGTCTACATAGAGACCGTTTACATGTAGATCTCGTTTGACCACCTCATGGATGGTCTTCTTAGGTCTTCCTCTGCCTTTCGCCCTTTGTCCATCTTCCATCTCATCCACCCTCCTCACTGGATGTTTTATCGGTCTTCTTCTCACATGTCCAAACCACCTGAGACGCGATCCAACCATCTTTTTCACAATAGGTGCTACTCCAACTCTCTCCCTTATGTCTTCGTTTCTTATTTTATCCAATCACGTATGACCACTCATCCATTTCAACATCTTCATCTCTGACACACTCAACTTATGCTCATGCTCCCCTTTAGCCACCCAACACTCTGTACCATAAAGAATAGCCGGTCTTATAGCGGTGCGATAGAATTTACCTTTAAGTTTTAAAGGCACTTTTTTGTCGCATATAAAACCAGATGCACTCCGCCATTTTGACCAACCTGCTTGGATCCTATGATTTACATCATGTTCAATCTCTCCATTATCCTGTATGATGCACCCAAGATACTTAAAAATTTTAACTTTTCGTAGGATGTTTTCTCCAATCTTCACCTCTATATTAGGGTTTTTCCTTCTCAAACTGAACTTACATTCCATATATTCCGTCTTGCTACGGCTTATGCGCAGACTATACACTTTTAGAGCTTCTCTCCATAAGTCTAACATCTTATTTAGATCTTCTCTTGTCTCTCCCAAAAGGACGATATCATTGGCAAAAAGCATGCATCATGACACAGACTCTTGGATGTGCTCTGAATACTTCCAAGACTAATGTAAAAAATTATGGACTAAGGATGATCCCTGGTGTAATCCTATACCAATAGGGAATTCCTCTGTCACACCACCTTGAGTCTTCACACTAGTTGTGGCCCCATCATACATGTCTTTAATTGCCCGAATATATGCGATCCTTACTCTCCTCTTTTCTAAAAC
>NC_029772.3:31196347-31197099 GCF_000817695.3 Arachis duranensis | reverse complement strand
GCCCTCATATGCTCTTGTTCTTGCTTCACTTACAGCCACTTTTGTCTCTTTCCTAGCCGCCTTATATTTTTCCCAGTTATCTGCATTGCGGCATAAAGACCACTCTTTAAAGCATTCCCTTTTTATCTTTATTTTTTCTTCTTGTATACTCGCATTCCACCACCAGGACTCCTTGTCTCTTGGTCCTATTCCTTTAGATTCACCAAAACTTTCTTTTGCTGTTCTTCTAATAACTTCTGCCATCTCCCTCCACATCTCTTCCGCGCTTCCATTCACATCCCACTTTGCCTCTTCTCCTACCCGTCTTAGGAAGCTTCTTTGTTCCTCACTTTTCATCCGCCACCACCTCGTCCTTGGGTTCTTCGTATGATGTCTTTTCCTAAACTTTTGCTCAACGCGAAAATCCATGACGAGCACCCTATGTTGTGTTGTCAAACTCTCTCCCGGGATAATTTTACAGTTAATGCAAAATTTCCGGTCGACTCTCCTCAACAAGAAGAAGTCGATTTGAGAGCTTGTCATGCCACTCTTATAGGTTATAAGATGTTCATCTCTCTTTTTAAAACATGTATTTGCGATGAGAAGATCAAAAGTTGAGGAAAAGTCCAAAATAGTTTTACCCTCGGTATTGATCACCCCGAAACCATGGCCTCCGTGAATACTCCCATACCCAGTCACTTCTCTCCCAACATGGCCATTTAAATCTCCTCCTAAGAAAATCTTATCTCCCAAAGGTATGCCTTGAACCAAAC
>NC_029772.3:31182131-31196161 GCF_000817695.3 Arachis duranensis | reverse complement strand
CCATTCCTATTCTTCACCTTTCCTGTATACCAAAGTTTGAAACCAGAAGAATCCAACTCCCTAGCCTTTGCACCAACCTATTTCGTTTCTTGTAGGCACATAATGTTAATCTTCCTCCTTGTCATGGTGTCCACCACCTCCATGGACTTTCCTGTTAGAGTGCCTATGTTCCATGTCCCAAATCTCAACCTTTTGTCGCTTCGACCTTTACCTTTTCCTTCGTGAACTAGCTTATTTACCCTCGTCCGTTCACGAAAACGCGAGAACCCTTGCTCATTTAACACTACATCCGGGCACCGATGCAGCGGCTCTTGCTTTGACACCGTACTCGAGCCATACGGCGCGTTGCTTCCGGACAACGACCTAGCTTTAGCGCAATAATGTCTTTGATTCATGTCATGGGGGGTTCGGCTATATTTTTACGTTGGTTGCCGAAGACCTAACACAACCCTCCTCCTTTATCCGGGTTTGGGACCGGCTATGTACCGCAAGTGTAACATAGGCGGAGTTAGCCCAACCTTCTATGTTGGGAAAAAATATTATATTATATAATTACTTTTATATAATAACTAATTATTTAATATCCTTTACATGTTAATATTACCGTACAAATAATTTAATCCTCTAAATAACTAATAATAAATAAAATTTAATAACAACTTTATATTCTAAATATTTTAATTAACTAAAAAACTAATAAAAATGTTAATGGTTTAACATAATATTCTTAAATTTTAATTTACTTTAATTTTATCCTAAAAATTGTTTATTTTTATCAAATGTACTTTGGCAGTTAAATTCTTAAAAAGTTTAGGCAATTCAACAATAACATGTAGAAAATGACAATCTGACCCCGTAATGGAACCTTGTTTTTATTTTTTCATTTTTTAAAAATCGAAGGAATAATGATAGATTTGATTCGCATGCAGACAGTAAAGAAACGGAAACGTATGAGAACTTTCAAGTGTTCCAAGTTTGAAAGGTCGTCTTAGTAAATGCCTAAGTTAAACCGGGTCTCACTTCTGTCTCTTTCAGTAACTCTTGTTTTGTTTTCTCTTCTTAACCCAAAGTATTTCATTACTGATCTATCTTCAACAACTTCTTATTAATTATTCTCCGTTCCAACTTCCCATTCATCATTTTCTTTAACTTCACGGAAGATCGATTAAACAGAAACTGTCTCACACTTTCCCTTCTTATTTTCTTCCTAAACCAGCTCCTATACATATATCATCCATCGTCTTCATTCTGTACATAAATTCAATTCAAAATTCATCTTCTGTACTTGGATGATTTAGAAAGATGAACTGTTTGTTCTTCAAGGAGAAGCGCAAGGAGAAGTGCAGGTCGGCACCGGAGCTGGAGCAGCAGAATCGAGGAGGGGCGAAGAAGAAGGATCCGGCTTTGAACCGCGCCACGAACTCCACCGGCTCCATACAATCGCCGAGAAGCGTGAAGGAATTGTACAAGGAGAAAGAGAAAGAGAGCAATTTCAGGGTTTTCACGTGGCAGGAGCTGAAAGATGCTACAAGCGGTTTCAACAAGATGCTCAAGATTGGCGAAGGAGGGTTTGGGAGTGTGTATAGAGGTTCCATTAGTCCTCCAGATGGAAAAGGTGAACCGATTGTTGTTGCCATCAAGAAGCTTAACCCACGTGGCTTCCAGGTACTATTTGCAAATATGACTTCCCTTGCTCCTATGATTTGGTAACTCTTTCCTTGCAATTGAAAGTGCTATTGTTTGTTGATCCTTACTAGATACATAGTCATTCATTCATTTGCTTTTGTCTAATGACTTATATTTTCGGATAAGAGTAAAGCAGGCGTCTTGCATTGAAATCTACCATGAGATTCGAATTGTACCAATTACGTCCTTGAGATTGACAAAATGCACCACATTAGTCATCGACAATGTTGCCTTGTTGTGGTATGCTGAAGGTTTTGTTAACTTTTTTCAAGTTGTGCTAGAAGAACAAAAGTTAAATAGATATCTCTAGAAACTCGGTGAGATAATTTCCTAGTATTTTAAGGGCCAACAGTGCTAAATAGTTTTGCTCAATGGGCATAAGAATGCTTCAATTTACATATACATTATTGTCTTCGTGTCATTTACAAATTTTTGCATCATTGGCATTGTTATTACTTATTTTATTTGACATTGAATTATCATCATTTATTTTAGACTGTATTACATAAAAATTGAAGTATGCTAGGATTCTTATGGTTGTTTTCTTTCCTTGTAAAGGGTCATAAAGAATGGCTTGCGGAAGTTCAATTTCTAAGCATTGTTAGTCACCCAAATCTTGTTAAGCTTTTGGGATACTGCTCTGTGGATGGCGAAAGAGGGATCCAGCGGCTGTTGGTGTACGAGTTCATGCCCAACAGAAGCCTTGAAGATCACCTCTTCAGTAAAACTTTACCTCCTCTTACTTGGAAAACAAGATTGGAGATCATGCTTGGTGCTGCTCAAGGATTAGCGTATCTACATGAGGGGCTAGAGATTCAGGTACCTACAATTATACTTTCAAGGAATTGAAATTGTTAATGAAAAAGGGAGTAAAGTACCAAAATGACCCCACCAAAAATAAACAGAGTGAATTTTTGTCACCCAAAATGCTTGATTCATTTGACAATGTACCTAAAAAATGGGTAATTTTGCGGGAACCGTGATATGTCATGGCTAATTTTCATACTAACTCTAGAAAAAGTTGATCAAGCTTTCTATTTCATTGGTCATATCATCAAGACTTGAATGTTTGCACAGCATTCTGTTTCTATTATGATAGAAGAACTAATGAAATGTGCACACTAGGATATGCAAACTTTTCTAGTCTATGATGAGTGTGATAATGCAGGCTCACAATGATGATGCTGATGATTATTTACATTCTTGTTCAGAATCATATGGTTGAATTTTGATTTTGGTTGATAATCTTTTTTCTTCTTTTTCTTTCTGAAGGTGATATACCGAGATTTCAAGTCATCAAATGTTCTATTAGATGAGAATTTCCACCCAAAGCTTTCAGATTTCGGTCTTGCTAGGGAAGGTCCCCAAGGTGACCATACTCACGTCTCTACTGCAGTAAGTTTATACTTTGCAAGTGATATGTTTTCTCATTCAAACTTGCATCAATTGAATAGCTGCCCAATTGAAGAGCATTTTCAATTTCAAATATACAATCACTTTGCACCATTCCTAAAGCTAGCTCAGTGATTTTATCACATTGCAATCCCTTAAGCTATGATTTTTATCATTGTTGTTAAAATACCTACAATATCTTGTTATATTTTTAATGTTAGATGGTTACAATATCTCAGCTAAGTAATGATTTTCTTTTTCTGATTCGTATTCCTATTTTAGTACTATTTTATCATTTTCTCTTATCCTTCATGGATCTTAACAATTATTTAAACAATAATAGTTTATGAACCTGAGCTCCATGTTGCTTATTTTGTTATCAGGTAGTTGGTACTCAGGGATATGCTGCTCCAGAGTACATTGAAACAGGTCACCTCAAAGTTCAGAGTGACATGTGGAGTTTTGGCGTTGTCCTGTACGAGATCATTACTGGAAGGCGATCGCTAGAAAGAAACCGTCCTACTCCGGAACAAAAGCTACTAGATTGGGTTAAACAACACCCTGCTGATAGCAACAGGTTCACAATGATAATCGATCCCCGTCTTAGGAACCAATATTCCCTCCCTGCGGCTCGCAAGGTAGCCAAGTTGGCCGACAGCTGCTTAAAGAAGAATCCTGAAGATAGACCAACCATGAATCAAATAGTTGAGAGCCTGAAGCATGCATTGCAAATCTCAGAAATGACAAGCAGTTCAAGCAATGTTGGCGAATCGTCACGATCGAAATTGGGCCGAAAAGGTAAATAGAAGCTTCCAAGAAAGAAACTTATTAGTCCTTTTGGGAGGAACAATAACTTGGAAAGAAAACTTTTCAGTTAGACATAAATTTGAATAGGTCTTGGCAATTTGAACTTTACTAGTTTGTTGTAGATCAAGGAAATTCAACCATTGGTAACATATAGAGTATATGTATGGTGCAGGTTCAGTGTAAAGTTTTTTCAAAATTAGAGCTTAGCAATGAGGGTGAGGCTATAAATATATTTATGTGTTAATCATTATTTATTTTGCGACTTTTCGTGAACTTGGTTCATTGGAATCTTGTTCATTTTCTCATCTACATTGTAGATTGTTCAAGTTTTAAGAAAGATGGAGAGAGCGTTTCAATTCTTCATGATTCCGTCTTGTTCTAATCAATTTTCATTTCTAAGACTATGGTGCTACATCTACATGGCTTAAAAGTCCATTCATGTTTGAGGACTTCCAAGTTTCAAGAGGAGTCAACACAGAGTTTTTAACTTTTAGTTATTATATATAGTATATAAAATTAGAGGACTAATCAATTAAGTACTGTCTTAATCAATTAGTATTGTGATTTGTTGAGATTGGTTGGGGGATACATTCATGCATAGATGTCAATGGAATGACCTTGGAGCTAATGTGTTTGATAGAAGAGGTAACATGAATAAAATTAGGTTAGGTTGTCTTGAATGTTGACTATTGACTGGAATTTGCACTAAAATATTATTATATTCCCGATCTAAAATTTTTTTTTGTCTTGTTCGTTGAAGATTTTAATGGTGGGGCAATTATATGGTGGATTATGTATCATGGTCCTCACTTCACTTTTAACCATTGGATTGACTAAGGACTTTCTAATTCAATGATAAATGGAATTTGACTATGGCTGGAAATCAGTACAATAGGGTCCAGCTGACCAGCACAAACCAACACTGAATGAAGCGGTAGCTTCTTAATAATTTCGTGTTGAAACTCGACCAATTGGTCAAGTGGAGAATACGTCATACACATGGCAGCATTCTTGTGCACCACTACGTAGTATGCAGGGTAAGTGTCTGTGATAAGTAACGCTATTTTTAACCATATAATGGAGGAACCGTTTCACATATACCACTGTTCTTTACTGATACAGTGATGTTTCATTCTTCTTGAACATTGTGAATTATAATAGAGTATAACGTTTGGGGTAAGTTTTAAAATTGTCCTTAATATTTCAATCGTCTTATTTAAATCCCTAATATTTTAAAATTGACTCAATGTTGTCCTACTGTTAGGAATCCGTTAGCAGAATTGACGACGAGATAAAATTGAGACGCTTTCGAAACGTTAGAGACTTAATTGGGGACAAAAACGATACATAGAAATAAATTTTAGTTTTATTCTTCAATAATATCAGTTATTTTTTAATCACATCTAAGTAAATTACACTTAATCATATTACTTTCATTCTAAATACATATTACTTTCATTCTAAATAAATTTATTTTTTTATAATTTTACACTTAAAGTTATAAGTTAATACAAAAATATAAAAAATTTATTTAGAATAAAAATAGTGTGATTAAGTGTAATTTATTTAGATGTGATTAAAAAATAATTGAATATTATATACAGTAAAAAATTGATATTATTGAAGGATAAAATTAAAATTTGTTTCTATGTATCGTTTTTGTCTCCAACGTTTTCGTTCTATTTAAGTCCCTAAAATTTCAAAATCGTCTCAATTTTGTTCCCGTCAATTCTGTTAACGGATCCTTAACGACAGGATAACATTGAACCAATTTTGAAACGTTAGGAACTTAAATAGGACAATTAAAACGTTAGGGACAATTTTGAGACTTACCCTAAACGTTGGGAACAAAAATAATACTTTATTTTTTATAATAAAACTAGTATATTTATCCGTAATAATATTACGAAATCATAATTTTTTTTAATTTACGTTGATTTGGTCCTGATGTTGTGAATTACGGTTAAAAAAAAAACAATTCAGAACCACTTTACTAAAACATTGTGGTGTCAAAAGCTCTTGTAGGTCAAGAAAAATAAAAATCAAGTAATAAGCAATTTAGTTATATTTTTTATATGAATCTTCTTGATCTATTTAATTTGTAAAAGAATTTAATAATTTATTAAAGATAATTAATTGAATACTATTACCAATTCAATTTCTTTTACATAATTTTGTTACAAATTTATTAATACATATAAGGCACATATTTTAAGAAAAAATTTTGAACCAAAAAGATTTTTAATTAATTATAGTAAGAGATGGCTCAATTTTATGGAAATGGAGGGCATGTGTGTGCTATGTTTCGATATGGATTCATAGGGGACTAGATATATATGTGGGACAGTATTTTGTCGGACTTCTATATACTGATTTCATCAGTCTAACTCTAAATTCTCTTTTAGATTCCGCAGTCAGGTCAGTTTTATGCAGCTAGATCTACAGTCTTTTTTACGCGATGCAACGCCAAATTGAAGCAAACACTCCGCCTCCATGGCTTCAAAACTACTCATTGTCATCCCTGTGACGGGAAGACCATCTGTGGGAAGACCAAGAATTAGAGCCACATCTTCAAGAGTCACGACACATTTACCAATTGGAAGGTGAAACGTATATGTGTCTGGGTGCCAATGTTCGATTAGAGCATTTACCAATGCTTTCTGACACTGCACTATCCCAATCTGAGATACATGATAGAAACTGGTAAGTCTTAAATGCTCTTCTACCCTATCGTTTTACCGATCCGGAGGAACTGGGTGGTTACATGTTAATATTATTAATTTTTACAAAAAAACATAACAAATTACTAGTCAGATAATTAACAATTAATAACTTACCATCATCAATCATTTTACTGAATCCTTATATAACTAATTATTCTAACTTCTAAAATTATTTAATTAATCCTTAAAATTATTTATAACTGCAAATAATAAAAATCATTACTAATACATATATTCCTAATCAAAATTCTCAACAATATTACAACATCTAGA
Source organism: Arachis duranensis (assembly GCF_000817695.3). Classification (NCBI taxonomy): domain Eukaryota; kingdom Viridiplantae; phylum Streptophyta; class Magnoliopsida; order Fabales; family Fabaceae; genus Arachis; species Arachis duranensis. Next base: position 31,189,280 of record NC_029772.3, on the reverse strand, counting down.
ATAATATCTAATATTAGTTACTCATTTGTTAACTATTTTTTCTTCAATAATAAAAAATATTAGTAATCAGTATATATGCCATTATTCACATTCTAACAATGTTAATAATTAACTTGCTAATATAATGATGATTACAATTAAAAAAATTTAAATATTCTCATAGTAAAAAATCTAACGTGCCTTAATAAAAATAATCCTACTGATTATTCAGTACTAATAATTTCTCACGATAACAATAACATTTAACTTCATCATAACAGTTATAGTTAATTTTAAAAAAAAAATTTAAAATGATTAACGTTCTTTAAACATAATTATACTAAAAATTAATAAAAAAATTAAAAACAAAATTACATTCTTTACTAAAAGACCTTATCATTCTGTTTACTTTTTTATATTCGAAAACTAACAAGAATAATAATAATGAATTTACTAATAATAATAATTATAATTAAAAATATGTAAAAAAAATTTCAGAATAATCTAACAAATATTAAAAAATAGTAATAATTATTCTATTTATATTCTTAAATTGCATTTCTAACAACAATCATAATAATTAAATTTTTAACAATAATAATTATAAACATAAAAAATTTATAAAATTTTAAAATTTTCAAAAAAAACTTGTATAATCAGGATCACTGAGATGATGAATAATATGAAGCTCAGATCGATCAACATCTTTAATTTTATATTTTTTTGGCATGATTATCTCTTCCACCATGCAAAGCTCCACGCAAATACAGAGAAAGGAAGAAGAAGGTGACTCAAGTTGAGAGTGAAATATGAGAGTGAATTGTAATCGGATGGTGAGAGAGGGTTGAAGGGTCTTTGTTTGGTTTCAGGGCACTGTTCGGGGAGCAGCAACAGCTCGATGCGTGTGCAGGGTTGCCTCAACTCGGACCGTGCGATTGGTGCATTGCAATTCGGAGGGTCCGTGAGCTGTATGGAACTCGGAGGGTTTGAGTTCTAATCTCCGCTGCCTGAACCAAAAACAACGCTTATCGCAGGGTCTGTTTTGTGTTTGGAATTCGGAGGATCCGAGTTATTTCTTCACTGACACCACAAACTTGTGAAGCACTTCCCACCCCCATATCAGAGTCCTACACCATGTGTGGGTCCATATGCAAATTAAAAAGCGACGAGGGATTTCATGTACTATATTTTACTTATCAAATTAGTTATAATAATAATAATAATAATAATAATAATAATAATAATAATAATAATAATAATAGAGTGAGAGTGATAAAAGGATCAAAGAAAGATGGGAAGGAAGGGAGCATAAAGCTTATTAATTGTGGAGAAAAAGAAGGAGGGAGAAAGAAAAGTTATTAATTGTCGAGAGAAAAATTTTATTTTGATTATATATATATAGATGAGAGAGATATAGAGAGTGGTTGGAGGATGGAGGAAGAGAACTCATTAATTTTATAGGAAAAGAATTTATTGTAAAGATTAGAATTTTGAATATGAAATTGTTTATTTATATAGCATAGTAAAAAAGAGATTTGTCATTTTTTTGTCCACTAAAGGAGAGATTAAATTACATCCTGCTCTCATACTAGCAACTTCACGCCTAGCTAACTTTTGTTAGGATGAGCTGAGGCAATGAAGGGGAATTAATTCAGGAAGGTGAGTGTTCAGAAAAATGTTGTAGTGCCCGATGTGACCGGCTGTCTTAAAGTTCAGTTGTTCTTGTGTGGTTGTATTGCCAAATATGTCGTGTAACCCACTATAGGCAGCGAAATGCAATAGCTAGGCTATAGGTTGTACCGTCACTTATTGCCTGAGGTTAGACAGAAAAAAGGACCAGACCTCCCTCGTCTCTCCCTCAATCACAACAAATACAATAGACAATATGTTTGAATTACCATCATGGATAATAATCATCAGTAAAGTACTTCCATATTTGCCATATAAATGAGTGTCATCAGTCGAGATAAATGTTTGCAATACTTGAAAGCTTCTACCCAAGGAGAAAATGTCCAAAACACCCAATGAAACATGGCACTATCGTTATCACCATCTATGTTACAAGTTGTACCCAAGTATCTAAATCATGAATTTTGTTAGGACATGTTAAAATACAATGAACCATAAATAACTAAATAAATGCAATATAATCAATCTTACCAGATAAGTACGTCTGTATTATGAATAACCATGTAGGAAGCTCGTTATACGATGCTTCTCAATCTCCATATATCATTGCAATGACTCTCTCCATTGCAAGCCAAATTTTCTATAAGATGTCTTGTAACCAAAGTGATTCTTAATGGCTCATTAAAGAATTCTTATGCTGATTGTAGGATCTGCCTTTACCATAGTGTGTATTCAGCTACCACTTTTGAATCCAATCTTCCATGGTCCTGACCTAATGTTGTTTGCATGCAAGAATGTGGACCACTATATTTCCTAATTTTCTATTTTTTCTGTTTTGGATGATATAAAATGTGTATGCTCCTTTGACATCCTGCACAAACTGGGTGCATTGTACAACATACTTTAACTGGTCACTCTCTAATATCTTATACTCCACAATCCTCCTGATGCTATTTATTTTTATCGCCGTCATGACTTCTTCTTTGTTTTTGAACCGCTACCCAATCTCAAAGTCATGCATTAAATTATTATACGATTTGAAAATAGTAGGTTGTGTTAGCGCAACTTATGACATTGTGAAGTCGTTGAGCAATCATCTTCCTTCTCATATATATCCACTGGTTCGGCATCTGCATCTTAATCATTGGACATAAGGTGAGCTTCATAACAATTCATCATTGGGTCTCTGACTGAAAAATCATCATGTCTTTCATAATCCGCTTCCAACACACCATTACTATAATCCTTAGGATTCGACTCCCCTTGACCCCCTCATGTAGCATGTTCAAATCAACCATCAATCTTCTATTGTTTGTTCTGACTGTCGCAAAGGATGGATTTTCATCACCCACTTTCGAAGATGTCCTTGCACACATATCAACCGAAAAACACAAATAACTCTAACAGATGGACATTTGAAAAATGATTGTGCCAACTCCTGATTAGTCATATGTCTTCGTCATCCCGTGTTCGATACCTATGTCAAATAAAAAATTATTAGAACTGATGATTACATAAAAAGGTAATATTAAAAAAATATTTGATAAAAAAATAACGAAACAACAAAAAATAAAATATCTTTTTGTAAATTAAAGTGATGTCCACTTCCATTGGATATCTATAATAGATTTTTCTCATTATCTTTGTATGTTGTTGACCAACCACGTGTACTTAAAAATTTTTCAACGTCAACACCTCTCTCACTTCAATTGGCAAGTATACAAAAGTCAGTTGCACAAAGCTAAATACAATAGATCTATCTTGATCAAATACGATTTTATCATCATAATGAATTGATAATAAATGTATTTCAGACATTATAAAGACGATAGTGATGAAAAGTATAAAGAAGGAATAGTAAATTTAAATGTGAATGAAGAGAACCTGGTGTGTAAAATTTATATTAGAACTTGGGATAAGGTCGCAACTGACAAAAGGATGCAGTGGGCGAACTCTATAATTTTCACGAAGTTCACCAATACATTGGACAAATTTTATCAGATTACACAAGTTTGCTGATATAGTGAGTGAACTTGTTTCAGCTTTCAAATAAAAAAATTGGATCCCAATAAATATAAGATAAAAATATTTTTTTTTGAAAAATAATTATTTTTCATTTTATTCTAGGATATGATACATATAATATGTATATTCTTTTTTGATATCATTAAAAAAAATAAAAAATTAGAAAAGAGGGACTTAAAAACATATTATTTTTTTCTTTTTTTTATCTTTTTATTCTTTGAATCTGTATCTGAGTATCTTCCATTGAGGAAATGTTAATAAAAGTAATTTTTATACCACTTTTGTACTATTTTTTCGGGTTTATTTTGAAAAGTAGAAGGGAATTTTAGATCAGCAGTAATTATCAAATTAGTGTGTGTGCATTAAATCCTTTGAATGCAACTCTTTCTCAATGTGACCGACTGTCTTGAAGTTCAGTTGTTCTTGCATGGTTGTATCACCAAATGTATCGTCTGACCTACTATAGGCAGCGAAATGCAATAGCTAGACTATAGGTTGTACCGTCACTTATTGCCTGAGGTTAGACAGAAAGAAGGACCAGACCTTCCTCGTCTCTCCCTCAATCACAGCATATGCAATGGACAATATGTTTGAATTACCATCATAGATAATAGTCATAAGTAGAGTACTTCCATATTTGCCATATAAATGAGTGTCATCAATCGAGATAAGTGTTTGCAATACTTGAAAGCTTCTACACAAGGAGGGAGTGCCCAAAACACCCAATGAAACATGGCACTATCATTATCACCATCTATGTTACAAGTTGCACCCAAGTATCTAAATCAGAAATTTTGTTAGGACATCTTAAAATATAATGAACCATAAGTAACTAACTAAATGCAATATAATTAGTCTTACCAAATAGGTACGTCTGCATTACGAATAACCATGTGGGAAGCTCGTTATATGATGCTTCTCAATTTCCATATATCAATGCAATGACTCTCTCCATTGCAAGTCAAATTTTCTATAAGATGTCTTGTAACCAAAGTGATTTTGAATGGCTCGTTAAAGATTTCTTATGCTGATTGTAGGATACGCCTTTACCATAATGAATGTATTCAGCTACCGCCTTCGAGTCCAATCTTCCATGGTCCTGACCTAATATTGTTTGCACGCAAGACTGTGGACTACTATATCTCCTAATTTTCTATTTTTTCTGCTTTTGACGATATAAACTGTGTATGTTCCTTTGACATCTTAAGCAAACTGGGTGCATTGTACAAAATACTTCAACTGGTCATCTCTAATATCTTATACTCCACAATCCTCCTGATGCTATATATCTTTATCGCACTCATGACTTTTTCTTTGTTTTCAAACTGCTACCAAATCTCAAACTCATGCATTGGATGATTATACGGTTTGGAAATAGTAGGTTGTGTTAGCACAACTTATGACATTGTGAACTCGTTTATCTCTTTATCTTCCTTCTTATATATATATCCACTGGTTCGGCATCTACATCTTCATCATTGGACACAATGTAAGCTTGATAAGGATTCATCATTGGGTCTCCGGCTGCAAAATCATCATGTCTTTCATAATCCGCTTCCAATACACCATCATTATAATCCTTAGGATTCGACTCCCCTTGACCCCCTCATGTGGCATGTTCAAATCAACCATCAATCTTCTATTGTTTGTTCTGACTGTCGCAGAGAATGGGTTTTCATCACCAACTTTGAAGTAGTCCTTGCACACATATCAACCGAAAACACAAATAACTCTAACAGATGAATATTTGAAAAATGATTGTGCCAACTCCTGATTAGTCATATGCCTTCGTCATCATGTATTCGATACCTATGTCAAATAAAAAATTATTAGAAATGATGATTACATAAAAAAGTAATATTAAAAAAATATTTGATAAAAGAAATAAGGAAACAACAAAAAATAAAATACCTTTTTTGTAAATTAAAGTGATGTCCACTTCCATTGGATATCTGTAATAAATTTTTCTCATCATCTTTGTGTGTTGTTGACAAACCACGTGTACTTAAATATTTTTTAATGTCAACACCCCTCTCACTTTAATTGGCAAATATACAAAAGTCAGTTGCACAAAGCTAAATACAACAGATCTATCTTGATCAAATACGATTTCATCATCATCTTAATGAATTGATAATAATGGTATTTAGACATTATAGAGACGATAGCGATGAGAAGTATAAAGAAGGAATAGTAAATTTAAATGTGAATGAAGAGAACCCGGTGTGTGAAATTTATATTAGAGCTTGGGATAAGGTCGCAACTGACAAAGGAATGCAGTGGGCGAACTCTATAATTTTCACAAGGTGACCATTCAGATAAAGACGCCTATTTCATCTTTTGTTAAAGATGTTTTCATATTGTGTTTTAATTGGTTTCTGTATAATTTATTCGGTGTTCCTCATCACATATTATTAAATTCCTCAAAAGATTTTCTTTTCAAAAATAATAAAAAATATTTAATTCACTAATTTAAATTTTCTTTTCATTTTTAATATAACCATTAGAAATAAATAAAATTTTTATAACTAAATGTAGTGTAACAAAATATATAATATTAATTATTTCTTAAAAAATTCTAAAAAAATAGTTTTTTCATTTTAGTAAAATAACTATTTATTAAAGTAGACAAATTGATTATTTTCTTTTCATATACAGTTTTTTTAAGACCTAAAAATAATTAATTAGGGCATTTGTTAAGATAATTAAAGTCAGTATTTTATTAAATTTTTAATTTAAAGAGAAATCGTAGTTAATTTTGGTATAGAAATTTCGAATTTGAAAACAATGATAAAAATTATGTTGAATTTTGATTTATTTTATTCTCATTTAAATTAATCACTGCATAAGTTAAAGTTTTGTTTTGAAGTTATATTCGAGTTTTAATCTGATTTTTAAAGTTTCAATTTACTTAGTTTGATATTTTAACTCGGGTATCTGTGACTCATATTAGGGTTTTAAGTATTTAGTTGAAAAAAATTAAGGTAAAAAAAATTAATTGTCACATCAAATAGTCACTAGAACGTATAATGTAGCAGTCATTAGTCAATCTCAGCATGTCGTTAACGATTTTGTGAGACTGTGACAAAAATAAGATCAGGAACCAATATGAGTCATAACTATTAAGTTGGGAGACTAAATTGAGTAAATCAAAATTTTTGAAATTAGATTGAAATACGAACATAATTTCAGAGACTAATAGTATTATCTCTTTGTTGACAATTAAGTTGTTTTAATGGTAATTAAGATCTAATAATGGTTTATAATAAAAAAGCATTCTTTTACAACAATGAATCTATAGTAGTAGTTAGGGGTGTTCATAAATTAGATCATATCCATAAATCCACAGTATTTATCCGAATCTGATCTGTATTTTGTGGATATGATCTGATCTATAAGATGATCGGATTGGATCGAATCGGATCCACACTCTAATCATTAGAAGTAAATATGTTTAAAAAAGTAAACAAAAAAGTTATTGTAATAATAATAATAATAATAATAATAATAATAATA
>NC_029772.3:31156262-31181440 GCF_000817695.3 Arachis duranensis | reverse complement strand
GACTGCTACATTATACATTCTAGCGACTATTTGATGTGACAATTGAAATTTTTTTACCTTATTTTTTTTTCAACTAAACACTTAAGACCCTAATATGAGTCACGGATATCTAAGTTAAAAAATCAAACTAAGTAAATTGAAACTTTAAAAATCAGATTAAAGCTCGAATATAACTTCAAAACAGAACTTTAACTTATGTAGTGATTAATTTAAATGAGAATCAAATAAATCAAAATTCAACATAATTTTTATCAATGTTTTCAAATTTGAAATTTCTATACCAAAATTAACTAGGATTTTTCTTTAAATTAAAAGTTTAATGAAATAGTGACTTTAATTATCTTAACCAATGTCCTAATTAATTACTTTTATGTCTTAAAAAAACTGTATATGAGAAGAAAATAATTAATTTGTCTACTTTAATAAATAGTTATTTTACTAAAATGAAAGAAACTATTTTTCTTAGAATTTTTTAAGAACTAATTAATTTCATATATATTTTGTTACACTACATTTAGTTATACAAATTTTATTTATTTCTAATGCTTATATTAAAAATAAAAAAAAATTAAATTAGTGAATCTTAATCTATAATATAATAACAATATAGTAATTATTTTATATATTGTACGAATATAAATTAATTATTTTTTAATTTATAAAAATTTTAAGAGGCTTGAGCTTGTTATATATATTTTTTGATGAATGTGATATATTTTTTTATATAAATAATTAAAAGAAAATCTAATAGTTAATCTATTATCTTTTTGGTTTTAGTCCAAATTAAATATTTTTTATTATTTTTGGAAAGAAAATCTTTTGAAAAACTTAATAATATGTGATGAGAAACACCGAATAAATTATATAGAAACTAATTAAAACACAATATGAAAACATCTTTAACAAAAGATGAAATATACGTCTTTATCTGAGTGGCCACCTTTTCATAAAGTTTGCCAATACAGTGGACAAACTTCATCAGATTACACAAATTTACTGATATAATGAGTGAACTTGTTTCAACTTTCAAATAAAAAATTGAATCCCAATAAATATAAAATAAAAATATTTTTTTTAAAAATAATATTTTTTCATTTTATTCTAAAATATGATACATAGAATATGTACATTCTTTTGTGATATCATTAAAAAAGAAAAATAAAAAATAAGAAAAGAGGGACTGAAAAAACATTTTTTTGTATTTCTTTATTTTTTGAAAATCTTTCATTTGAGGAAATGTTAATAAAAGTAATTTTTATACCACTTTTGTACTATTTTTTTGGGTTTATTTTGCAAAGTAGAAGAGAGTTTTAGATCAGCAGTAATTATCAAGTTAGCCTATGTGCATTAAATCTTTTGAATGCAACTCTTCTACAATCATACATTATATATGCAGAATGCTTGTGTATTAATAAAATTAGTATTTTTTTTTGTTCTCATAATCTGATAACCGTCTAAAACTAACGCACTTCTAAAGATTTTGAAAAATCTTTATAGTAATACAAATGAGGAGCTCATATGTTAATGTGGCGCTTATACATTAAATCTAAGAGTTTATTTGTTTAGGTATCGTCACTAGAAATTTTTAAATTTATATTTATAAATTATAAACTATTATTTGCTTAAGTTGTTATTTTCAAATTTTAAATTATTTGTTTGGGTTGTTATATTTTGGTTGTTATTTTTTAAATTTTAAATTATTTTATTTAAGTTGTTATTTTTTAAATTTTAAATTATTTTAGTTAGGTTGGTATTTTTTAAATCTTATATTGTTGTACTTAGGTTGTTATTTTTTAAATTTTAAATTGTTTTACTTAGGTTGTTATTTTTTAAATTTTAATACTATTTTTTAAAAAATTGTTGATTCTTTTTAGCTCTATTTTTTAAATTTTTGTAGATATTTTTAAAAAATTACAGCTACATACGTAAATACGTAAATTTAAATATATTTACGTTAATTTAGAATTTTAAAAATTGTTAATATATTTATTTACTTTATCTGCAAATTTAATTTAAATTTAAAGTAAAGTCAATCAAATTAAAAAAATTTTAACTATGAGTCAACTATAAAAGTATAAGTTATGAGATATGTGTAGCACCACAATTTAAAGTACATCAAATCCTTTCTTTACATACATCCAAAATCTAAAATTTCTCTACTTATTCCAATGACTGGTATTCACAAAATAGTAGAAATCAATCCTACAATCGATAATTTGTGTGTATGTATATGAGTGATACGGTTATGGACACTACCAAGTTACGAAAATTCTTCATTGCCATATTCAATTGAGATGGTTTGGCTCGATGATGAAGACGTGAGTTTTCTACTAATATTTTTTATTTTATTTTAAATTTATATTATTTATATTTTAAATTTGTTTGTTTATTGATAATTTCGGCTGTGTTTTTTTTAATAAACTTATTGACAATAATTTTTTTATTTTAAATGTTGTTGGATATCTTGCGAAAATTGAGAGTGAGAGGACTTTTGAAAAGGATGGTAAATCTACCAAGTACACTTTTATTGAATTAGAGATTGATGATAGATAATCACATATTTATTTTTATAAATCTAAAAATTTTAATATTCTCATCTTTTTAAATTGTTATTTTAACTTATTTTATTATGAATATTTTTAATAATATTATTAATAGGTAACAAGCGTTCTATTCAAAGACAACATTTTTTAAAAAAAGGCAAGGAAAAAAAGGCAACGTTTTTTTATTAATAGTATTTAAATTTTTTGAAAAATCAGTTCGAATTGATTTTGATAAAAAGTATTTAAATCTTTTTTTAAAAAAAAATTAATAGAAAGCATTCTTTCTGTAGTTAGTCATGAGTTTAAAATAATTAATAAACAAATTATTAATTTTTTTAAATTGTGTTTGACGTTTTAATTTTATTGTTAATTTTCAAACTTTAAAATATAAAAAATATATATTTTTTGATATTATTTTATTAGTAGTTACTTTTTTAGTTGTAATTATTTTTTGTTTATTTTGTTATAAAAAATATATTTAACATTAAATATTATATTTGACATAGAAAAATAATAGAGTGTGTACTTTTGGCAACTATGCACATGAATTAAATGCTTTTTTGGGATCCGGCAATAAAGATAGAGCTATTGTCGTCTTACAATTTATTAGAGTGAAGTTATATAACGGAAATATTTATCCATAATTATGTGAATTTTTATATGTGAGCTTTTACTCATTTTTTATGTGAGTTTTTACTCATTTTGTATTAAATTAATTTTTTCAGAAATAATTATTTTACAGAATTTTATGTATGGTATAAAGATGTTCTTCAATCTTAAAGAAGCAAATGTCATCCAATTTAAAAATAGGTGGGTATATATTTTTTTTAATTCTTTAGTTTAATATTATGTGTGTTATCTAACGTAGTTTTTTTTTCACCTTCTTATAAAGTTAAGAAGATGACTGATAATGCGAACCTCATAAATAAATTAAAAAAGGCTCATCCTATTCAAATTGTGAGTACAGTTATAAGTGTACTTTCTATTAAAAATTAATTTATTTTTCTCTTCCTTGATCATTAATAGTATCTAATTTAAAAATAATAATTAATAACTAATTATAATTTTAGGATGTTGACTACACCGGTGGTTTGCTTACAACTTCAAAGGTATTCTCAATCATTGAAGGGGAGAAAGTCGAAGGTGTTAATGTATTTGTACAAAAAATGAATTTTTTGTTTGTTTGTTTTCTCAAAGTTAGATCTTCTTTTATTCAAAAAATATTATTGAGATAAAATCAAAGGTGAGAAGGAAGTCTTTCATTTAACATAGTATTTTGTACAGAATTTGTTGCTTGAATTTTCCAATGAAGTTGCGGATAATAATGAATTTGAAGTGTTGGAAAATGCTATTACACCAACCAAGCACTATCCTCGGAGTCAGAAGATTCGAAGGTGTAAGGAGATACCTCAACTTCCAAGAAGATCAAAATTGAGAATAAAACTTGAGAATTTGGATGCACATGTTTTGGAATCCCTTTTAGAGTCTTTTCTTGAGTTGTTATTTTTAAGGAGATACCTCAACTTTCAAGAAGATCAATATATTTGTTTTGGTGGAAACACTTTCTTTTCTTGAGTTGTTATTTTTCTTTTGGTTCTTTTCGATTTTTATGTTTGGAATTTAGAATTTTTTTTAAATATAAATTGAAGATATTTAGTTATTACTTGGAGTAAATACCCTTTCCGGCCCCTGTCCTTTTTGAAAATTGACTAGCCGCACCCTAACATTTAAAAATTGACAAATTGGCCTCTGTCTATTCGCTCCGTTAGGCAAATCGACCCTTCCGTGGCCCCATCGGTTAAAACTCGACGGAAAACGCTGACATGTAACGGTGAGCATGTGATCTGGCATGTACACGTTACCTTAATTTGTTAAGACAATTAGGCCCTTGCCTAGTCATCAAAACAGCGTCGTTTGAAGGAAGGAGAGACACGCGTTTTAGTGACCCTCTCCCCCTTCGTTCCTTACATGTAGCTTCAGTGGGGAAAACACCCACACTTCAAACACAAAATTACATACAAACCCTAGCAAAGTGAGACGTTTTCCTCCTTCAAGAAGCTGACTAAGAGTTCCTGCGAGGAAGTGGCAAATGCTTTGTTGACAGAGACTTGACGGCGCTACAAAGGTTAGTGTGGTAATATTCGTTTGCTACTTTCTGACTAGGTTGTACTTTGTAAAGCTGGGTTTTTGTAATCTTTTTTTCATACCCTTAGTCACTTTCGTTGGTTATGATTGGTGTGGATGAATATAGTAGCTAGTTAATCAAAGGTGTTGCACATTTTTCTTCTGGCAGATGTCATATGAAATTGTTCCTGTGTTTCACCATGGGGGTTGGTTCGAAAGGGATTCTCATGGAGTGTTGCACTACTCTGATGGAAAGGTGGAAACATTTCCTCCGTTAGATATAGACTATGTTAACTTTAAGGATTTGGTAGAAATGTTTACGAGTTTAGGGTATAGCAGCTACAAAGAGGTTTATTGGTATGATGGTACTGCCCCTGACTTGGAATCTGGATTGCATTTTCTTAAGGGAGATAAGGAGATTAATCAGATGTGTGACAAAAAGATGGAGGATATGGAGTCTAATTTGCTTGTGATATATTTTGAACACAATGTTAGCAAGCCAGATTATGTTGCTGTAGGCAGGACAGTGGATGAAGCTGTTGAAGTTGAGTCTTCCTCTTCTGACGATGGATATGAGACCACTGAAGATGAGCCGTACAAACCCCCTCCACCTGATTTTGAATCTAGTAGTAGCAGTAGCAGTGAAGAAGGTAAGGCCAAGAAGAGTAAAAAGGGTGGAAAGAGTGTGGAACACAAGTCTGCTAAGAAGAGGAATGTTGGGAAGCCACATACCCCTAAGAAGAAGAGTAATGCGCCACCTGGTGGTATTGATGACAAGAAATTGTCTCCTAGGACTAAGAAGAAAAGGGCAAAAAGATATGTTGGAAGAGTCAAAAAACATATATTGTCTCAAGAAGGAGGAGGTAATGGACCAAGTAGTGGGCCTAACACTGAAGTAGGTAATGGGCCAGGTGGGGTGGATCCAACTCCAGAGGCAAGTGGTAGGCCCAGTTCAGAGCCTGGTAATGAGGAGGTGGACTCAGACATTGACAAGCCATATGAATATGAATCTGAGGCATTTAACTCTCCCATTTCTAGTGAAGAGGATGAGGATAGACCAAGATATCCTGATTTTAATGAGGAAGCTGAGTATGGTGAGGTTGAGTTCCAAATAGGCCAGCAATTCACTACTATGGAGCAGTTTAAGCAAGCATTGAAAGACTTTTTTGTGTTTGGGGGTAATGAGCTGCAATATTTGAAGAATGAGCCGAAGAAAGTTAGAGCTAAATGTGCTGAGGAGGATTGTCCCTGGCTTGTGCTGTGTTCCTATAACAGCCAGAGTCTTTGCTATCAGATTAAGACACTGTATGGAGAGCACAACTGTGGAAGAAATTTGACCAGTAATATGGCAACAAGAGCTTGGGTCACAAGCAAACTGGTTAAGAGGCTGCTAACCCAACCACTTATGACACCAAAAGAGGCATTGGAACATATGAAACAGGACTATAATGTCCACGTTAACTACAAGATGATTTATCGAGCTTTAAAGGCTGCAAGAGAGGAGACAGTTGGTAAAGAGCGAGAACAGTATGGCAAGCTTCATGATTATCTGAACGAAATTCATAGAAGCAATCCGGGGTCAACAGGAATGGTTGATGTAATCCCACAACCAGAAGGGCGTCCACTTTTTAATAGGTTATACATATCTCTTGACGCTTGTAAGAAGGGCTTTAAGGCTGGTTGTCGGCCTCTGATTGGGTTGGACGGTTGTTTCTTAAAAGGCTACTTTGGTGGACACCTACTATCTGCTGTTGCACAGGACGCGAACAACCACTTTTTTGTTATATCCTTTGCTGTGGTTGAATCTGAAAACACTGACTCTTGGAGATGGTTTTTGAACATATTGCAAGATGATATCGGGCCAGTCAGTGAGCATGGATGGAACTTTATGTCCGATCAACAAAAGGTATTAAGTTTCCTCTTATCAACTGTTTCATTATGTTAGATTGGCTGGTTTTATCTAAAATTTCAATGTGTGTATCTTCTTAAAGGGACTAGCTAATGCATTGCATGAAGCTATGCCGCAAGCACACCACAGAAATTGCGTGCTCCACATATGGAAAAATTTCATCAAGCATTTTAAAGACAAGCATACTAAGGGGCTGGTCTGGAAGGCTGCTCGGAGCACAACAATGAATGACTTCAGAAGGTCAATGGAGCTTATCAAGAAGGTGAACAATGCAGCCTATGAGTATCTAAACAAGTTCGAAGCAAGTGCATGGAGCAAGGCATATTTTAGTCATGGACCTAAGGCCGACAAGTGGACAGCAATCAAATCCTACAAATGTAACTCCAGAACAGGTCATCTTGTAAATTTTGGTAAATCAAAATTTATGTGCCTTATTTTTTTGCCTGGCTGAATCTAAATGGGTCAAGCAATTTTTTTTTTGTTGAACAGAATTTGGATGGAGTTGAACCAAGTGGAATCACCAATGTAGCTGTGACACCCCTAGATCCAGTGGTAACCCTTTTTGCTGTTAACTTCTAGATTTAGTTTTTTTGTTGGGTAGTAAACTGACATGGAGTGACTCCCCCACTTGAAAAACACTTCTTTTTTTATTGTCCCTATTAGGCTAAGGCAAAAAAACAGAAGAAAAAAGTTTCCAAGGTGAGGACCACCCCCACACAACTCCAAGAACCAAGAGTGGAGATCCCACTTTCACAGTCTGCACCACTACAACCAGAGGTATTTTTATTTGTCAAACAAGTATTGCAATATAACAAATTGTTACCCAAGTATTCCAATTATGAATATGCTATTTCTTTGTTTTTCATTAGGAAAATGATGCCAATGCTGGACCTTCAGTGCCAAGTAACTCAAACCATGTCATCCATGGAGCACAATCCAAAACAGTGCAAACAATGAATGTGACTAGCAACACAACAAGACAAGGTCCGGAACAACAGAATATTACTGCTGAGACTGGTTTAGGAACTGCACCCACCTTCAAGTTTATCCCCACACCTGGACTGAGAAAGCCTACTGTATCCAAGAGGAGATATTGCTTAAGGCCACCCGCGATGAAGTGACCAAATCATACACTTGGTTGAGCAGCATAGGATTGGTGTCTTTTTGTCTTTTTTTGGTTATTTTGGATGCACAATGTATTAAAGGCTGGACCTGTTGTTTGATGAATTAAAGTTTGTAACAAACTACTAGTGACCTTTTGTTTAGGGAGTAAACATTTAGCTCAATAACTCCAAGTATTTTGTTTCCAGTTGATACATCAGCAGACTTAGCTATGCCTATGTGTATAGCTTTTATGAATGAAATTCCTTTACTTTTGGATATAGATCACAATGTCCAGGATTTCATAGATTCATAGACAATAACACAAAACTGGATTATCATTGATACAAGAAAATCACAATCCATCCATGTAGAACATAGTAACTACATAACCAAAAGCAAACTTTCCATAATTTAACATTAACCATACATCTGCAACAACATACAATTTATGTCTTACACTACAATGTATTTCACTGCTACTAATACAATCAACATGGCTACCATGACATTGAACCTAAACCCAATACTCCATTTCTTTGAATTTCCTTCAATTGCCAAATCCACTTTCTGCTCCAACTGCTCAAACTTGTTCTCTAGCATCAACATTCTTCCATGTACATCAATGTCTTCCTCATGTGCAAAATGACAGAAAATCAGCTCATCCAGCCACATGAAGTAGTTGCAGTGAGGCCGTTCTGTCTGTAATTACAGTTATCATGAAGATCATTCATTCAAGCACAAAGGCAAACTAACTACAATAACCAAGCCTGGAGGAACACTTACACGATAGTGACAACAACCGAGGAAGATCCTCTCTGCGTTCTTGGCAGTTGCAGATCCTTGCATGATTGCATAACTTCCACACTTGCATTTAGGGTGTTGAAACTTCAACTTCTTTCCTCCACTAGCATTACTCGAACCGATCCAACCCTTCCTCCAACCACCACGGGTCTGAGTGGCTGAGGATAGCTCTGCGTCACTCATGGTTGCTACTTGAATTAGGGTTCGAAGAGGGGAACGAAGGGGGAGAGGGTCACTAAAACGCGCGTCTCTCCTTCCTTCAAACGACGCTGTTTTGATGACTAGGCAAGGGCCTAATTGTCTTAACAAATTAAGGTGACGTGTACATGCCAGATCACATGCTCACCGTTACATGTCAGCGTTTTCCGTCGAGTTTTAACCGATGGGGCCACGGAAGGGTCGATTTGCCTAACGGAGCGAATAGACAGGGGCCGATTCGTCAATTTTTAAATGTTAGGGTGCGGCTAGTCAATTTTCAAAAAGGACAGGGGCCGGAAAGGATATTTACTCTATTACTTGTGGTTTTATTTTAAATTCAATTCACACCGTTGATATTTTGTTAATTTCAAATTTAGTATTTAATGTCATAAAATTATAAATTTCTCATATGAATTATTGTTGATATAATAAGTTAGTTATTAATTTTTAATGTGTACTTATTTAAAAAAATCTAATTATAATTTTTAATTAAAGTATTATGTTTAAAATTTTAAATTTAAATTCAAATAAACTTTTTTTTGAATTTTTACGTAAGTAATTGGGTTTATTTTTTAAAACTTTATATAATTTATAAGTTACAATACTAATTACAAAAGATTATATTAAAGTAAATAAAATTACGAGTCTTATTAAAATGTGAGGTTATTTATACTATTTAAAAGAAAATTTTAATTTGACATTCTTCTATACTTAGATCTGTTTCTAATGTTATTCCAACAAAATTGAATTAATTTAAAAAATTTTATTTAAAAATTTAAAATTTGTACTAACTAATTAGGAAACTCTATTTAAAAATTTGAAATTTAAAATTCTAATATTAATTCCTAATTAAATGACTTATTAACCATTTCAATTTTTAAATTTATTTTTTTTACTTGCTACATTTATAAATTTTTTCTTTACTCAATTTACATTGTTATCTTTTAAATTATTTCTGCACAATAAAAGTACTTTCATTTTTTTTCTCTCTTTTTAAATATTTTTTCTAAATTTACATAATTTATAAGGTTATTAATTTTTAGATTGTATTTAATTTTATTTATTTTTATTGACAAGTAATAGGATTGATACTATTAATGATGAAACTAATAAAAATTATTTTTAAATTAACAAATTCTTATATTCCTAACGAACAACGAACGTTTAATTAGAAATTTTATTTAAAAAATTGAAATTTGCACTAGCTAATTAGAAAACTCTATTTAAAAATATGAAATTTGAAATTCTAATACTAATTCCTAATTAAGTGACTTCTTAACCGTTTTGATTTTTAAAGGTATGAGATACATATTTAATAATTGTCAAGATGCTATGGCAATTTGTAAGAAATATGGATATGGATAACCAGACCTTTTCATCACAATGACCTGTAGCTCGAGTTGGCAAGAGATTGGTAGGGTTAACAATTCAAGGAACTTAAAGCTAGGTTGAAGACCGGCCGGATATATCGTGTAAAGTGTTCAAAAGTAAGCTTGACATGATAATCTCGGATCTTAAACAAAAAATTCCATTTGGTGTGCTAGATGCAAGTATTGCTCATCATCATCCAACCTTATTTTTAGAGAAATATCCCTTTAAATTGTTATAAAATAAATGGCAAAATACTTTTTTACTTAACATATTGTTGATTTTTTATTATCGCCCTTAATTTATCAAAGCACATATAAATAGATAGTTTTTTTATAACATAATTTTTTTTGTCTTTTTGGTATAAAAAATGTATACGGTGGAATTCCAAAAAAGAGGTCTACCATATGCTCACATTCTTTTATGGTTAAGTGGAGACCATAAGATAACAACGACAACTCAAATTGATCAATTAATATCTTCAGAGTTGCCAGATCTTGTTCGACACCTAAAATTGCTTAGAGTTACATCTACATATATGATTCATGGACCATGTGGTAGAGCTTTCTCAAAATCTCCCTACATGAAAGATGTGTACTGCACTAAATATTATCCCAAAACATTCATTAGAACCACAGTTATCGATAATAGTGGATACCCATCATATAGAAGATGAGACACAATAGTGATTACTAAGAAGAAGGGAGTCCGTATGGATAATAGGAATGTGGTTCCATACAATGCATATCTGCTGATGTCTTATCAAGCGCATGTTAATGTAGAGTAATACAACAAGTCAAATGCTATCAAATATTTGTTCAAGTACGTGAATAAAGATCCAGATAGAGTAGCAGTTGGAGTTACAAAGGAAGCTTCTAGTGGAGAGGATGCTCAGGTTATTGATGAAATCAAACAATTTTATAATTACAAATATTTGTCTGCATATGAGGCTGTATGGAGAACTTTAACTTATGATATTCATTAGAGGTGGCCTTCAATGATGAGATTAACATTTCATTTGCTTGGAGAGCAAAATATCATCTTTAAAGACGATGACGGTCTTGAGAAAATCGTGAAAGAAGAGGAAGAAAAATGTACAATGTTCTTAGCATGGATGGAAGCCAATAAAAAATTTGAATCAGGTCAAATTTTGACATATGCTGAATTTCCAAATCAATTTGTTTATGATAGAAAAGCAAGGGAATGACATCCACACAAAAGAGGGTATTCTTTCGGGAGGTTAAACTATGTTCTATCGGGGTACATGTGATATTTATTATATGAGAATTTTGTTAGCTATTCAGAGAGGTTGCACAACATATGAGTCTATTAGGACAGTTAATGGAATTACATATTCTAGCTTCTAAGATACTTGCTATTCCATGGGACTACTGTGCGATGATAGGAAATTCATTACAGCTATTAATGAGGTAGCTGAACTTACATTTGGTCATCAATTGAGAAAATTATTTGCAATGCTACTGATATTTAATAGCATTAGCAACCCAGAGTATGTTTGGAATGCAACTTGAACATTATTAGTTGATGGAATACTATATGAGATGAGAAAAGCTTTGAAAAACCAAATGTATTTTACTATGTCTTTTTTATATCAAGATTGTATTCTCTTATTATTTTTTATTTTTATTAATAATATTAACAGTTTTATTTTAAAATTATTTATTAAATATTTCATAAAATCACCATGTGCTTTTGCTAGGACTAAACATGACTGATGACGAATTGAAAAATTTCTGCCTTATTGAGATTGAGAAGATATTGAACAGCAATGCGAGATCTTTAAGAGACTATCAATCAATGCCATATCCTAAGATGTCTGATGTTCGTCTTTTTCAGAATAAGCTAATAGAGAAGGAGTTAGCATATGACACAAATGCGTTGACTTAAACAAACTTATATACGGAACAAAAAATGACTCATGAGCAAAGGTTAGTATTCGATGAGATACTCAATGCTGTTATTACAGATTCTGATGGTTTTTATTTCGTTTATGGATATGGTGGGTGTGGTAAGACATTTATTTGGAATGGACTTTCTTCAGCTATTCGGTCTAGAGGAAAGATTGTTTTAAATGTCGCATCCAGTGAAATTACGTCTTTACTCCTACCTGGTGGCAGAACGGCTCATTCTAGATAATCAATACCCATCACAATTACTGATGAATCTACTTGCAACATCAAGCATGGCAGTTTGAAGGCTGAGCTGCTCATCCAAAGTAGCTTAATAATTTGGGATAAAGCTCCAATGCTCAATAAAATGTGCTTTGAAGCACTTGATCAGACGCTCAGGAACCTTATGTCAGTTACCAATCAACATAAGACACATCAACCATTTGGTGATAAGGTTGTTATTTTAGGAGGTGATTTCAGACAGATACTTTCGGTGATTCCAAAAGGGAGTAGACACGATATATTGACATCAGCTATTAACTCATCTCATATGTGGTCGTTTTGTGAGGTTCTGAAACTGCATATGAACATAAGACTTCTAACACCTTCTTCAGATCAAGATGAAGGTGAAATGAAGAGATTTAATAATTGGATACTTGATTTTGGAAATGGAAATATTAGTTCTGCTGTTGGTGATGAATCAAAAATTAAAATTTCAAATGATATATATTGATTATAACTATTGATGACCTTCTCTCTCATTTGGTAGACTTTGCATATCCAAATTTGTTGAAAAATATGTCAGATTACAGGTATTTTCAGAGTAGGACAATTCTTGCACCCACGCTTGAGAGTGTCGAGAAGGTAAACGATTTTGTCTTGACAATCTTTCCAGGCATGGAAAAGGAGTATTTGAGTTCTGACACAACATGTCAAGTTGTTGAGAATGAAAATATACAACAAAAGTGGTTCACACCAGAGTTTCTAAATGACATCAAATGTTCGGGACTACCCAATCACAAGTTAACTTTGAAGCCAGGAGTCGCTGTAATGCTACTGCGAAACATAGACCAGACTTCTCGTTTATGCAATGGGACAAGATTAATATTTAGGTAAGAATAATATTATTATTTTAATAGCATGTTATGATTTACACTTTTATATAAATATTTACTGTAGATATAACTAATTTATCTATAATTCTGCTTTCAGATTTGAGATAAAATGTGTAACAAGGAGCACAACAACATATACCAATTACTTTTCTAATGAAGTTAGTAAGATACTAGGTTGTCGATAAATTTTTATTAGCCTTTTGATATAAAATTTAGTGTAAAATTGACATGCTATTATTACAGTTATATATGTTTTTATTTTTTTCATGTCTTCCTCCTTATGTTTCAAAAATATAAACTTCAAACTCTTCTATTTACTTTTTATTTTGAATAAAGATAAAACAGCATATTCAGTACGTTTATTATATAATGACGATAATCGTGTTATACTAAACTCAAAAAATTTATGATTAAAAAATATTATTTTTAATTTAACATGTCAAATTTTAATATAATTCCGTGCATCGCAATATAAACATTACACAACCTTTTATATTCTTAAAATTCATACATTGTAACACAAATTGATAACCGTATAATTTTTTAAAAGATTTTTTTTCATATTTTCAAATTGTCATAATTAGAAAAAAAAAAGTGTTACGTATGTCTAACATGAAGTAATTAACTATATATCAATTTGGACACTTATATTAATCACACACAAAAAATTAATCTGGTTGACCATAATTCATTTAATCTAATTGAAACCATTATTCCTTTAGTAAAGTAAAAGTTCTTATCATCAAAACCCAACCATTTTCAAAAATATATACATATTAGAAAAATTACAAAGAAAATTAATTATTACTAACCACAAAATTTTAATGGCCATTCAAATAATTTCAAATAACTACATACTTACATAGTATACCATTCACGTTTTTTTATATTGGTTTTAATTTAAATAAATCTACAGTTTTTAGTTATAATCAGAAAAAGATCAAACAAATTTGTTTTCCATGTAAATTATAAATTTTGTTCGGGTTTCTTAACAAAGTCTGTAAAAAACAAAGCTTAAATACCAACACACCTTATTACTAATCAGAAACCTAGTCGAAACGGCCACAAATTCACCTGAAAAAGAACGGTGCAAGCCCAGAAATAAACTTCAATTTGGACTAATTTCATTGATTCTCATATCACAGATTAAAGCTCTGGTCAGCAAGTATAATCATATGGTCATACTGTTCACTTCACGGCTTCTCCACACTGCAATGCACAATCGACCTGACGCAGGGAGGAGTTGTCCAGGCGCAGGTGTCTCCCAAAGAAGCTGTCCACGTCATAGTCTTCAGGTGAGGACATTCTAAAAATTAAAAATTAAAAATTCGTTTTTAAAAAATTAAAAAAGGATAATGGTAAAATTCGTTTTAAAAAAATCACTTATTTTTTAAATTATTTTTTAATTAAATTCATCTTTAAAAAATTTTTAATTAACTGTATTAGTTTTTTTATTTTTTTTTTGATAACGCTAAATTTATTAATACGACATGTTAAATGATATTAGAACACATATAAGAATTTTAATTGACTATTAGTATAATAAATTTATGAAATTAAATCAAATTAAAATTTAATTGAAAAATAATTTGAGGCATTAGAATTTCTTAATTTAAAATTGATTTGATTTAATTTTATAGACTTATTATGCTATTCGCTAATTAAAATTCGTATGTGTATTGTGGTATTTTTTAATATATCTTATAAAAAATTTTGACGCTGTTAACAATGAAAATGATAAAAATACTAAAATAACTAATTTAAAATTTTTAAAAATTAAATTTAATTAAAAAAATATTTTAAAAATTAATTTAAAGAATAAAGAATCTTTTGAAAATTAATTTGATGTTTATTCGTCAATATGTTCATATACAAGTTGGAGTTCCAAAAAGGGCAAAGCCCAAGACAAATATAGTTCTGGTTTGATAGGTTGAGCATGAAGGTAAAAATATGAAAATGTTGAGCGTGTTAACAAAAAACTAAAATTAAAAACTGTTATCTTCACCAAAAAACCAAAAAACCTGCCATTTCAAGACCAAACACAAGAAAAAGGAAGAAAAAAGTTCCCCAAAAAAGGGGGGAAAAAATTGGTAGTGAGCGAGGGGAAAAGCTGGAGGTTAGAAAAAATTGGTTTTGATTGGAGAGATATGGAGAAGAAGCTTACTCTGCTTCAGACTGTTGCCACTGCTGGCGTCTTCTCTGCAATTTCCTTCTGGTGCGTATAAAAAATTTTCTATTCGCTTTTATTTCTTATTTTAGGGTTTCTTTTAAATTATCGTTTCCCCAATTTAATTTCACATGAATTAAGAATTATGAATGTTGCTGCAATTAGGTATGGGTTCATGTTTGGGAGGGAGTCCTCTCGTAAAGAGCTCTCACAGTTAATCGAAGATCTCCGAAACGGAAACCCCTCTTCCTCTTGCTCCGTTTCCAGTTCCCAATCTTGAAATGAAATGGTTTCTCTCGTTTCCTTCACGCCATCATCACCATGTGTTTGTGTAATTTACTCTGTTACTTCATTCCTTGTTTCTATATAGTCTCTGCAATCAAATGGGACATATTTTCTATATACTTCACCGTGCCGTTGGACACTCATAACGTGTTTGCACTAATCTGTTTTGTTTTGTTCGAAATCCACATTGGTCCCTTCCCCTAACAGTTTTGTAACTACAGTTGGTTGTATAATTTTCTTATCAAATTTTATTTTTCTGCAAGTAATTTCAATTTTAATTTTTCATGGTTTCTTTATATGCTTTATTCCTGTGTTAATGTGTCTGTTTAGTTGAGAGAATGAGGTGAAACTTTGCCCTTTTTGGGTCTCTAAAGGTTACCGATTTTTGGATTACAAGTTATAATCTCTGAAGAGTAATAACAATCTGATAATTATGTTCCAATTCAAACTTCAGAGTTCAGATTATTGATTTAGAGTAGAAATCTTTCAGATCATTGACTTCTGCAATTGTTTATACTGGCTTGTTCACTATGCATAATCTGATATCTTCTTCTCAGAGGTGTTGTTAATCAATAGTGAATTATTTTTCCAATAGTTTGGAAATAGTTCTCCTTTTCTTATCTTCAACTACTTCTGGCTGTTTCTTGGCTTGTAACTATTTTGTTTTTGCTTGATGTTATCTTTGCTGTTGTGTTAATGGTTTGAATCTTGAAAATGTAATAAGAATAATCAAATAGAACAAAATGGCATATTTATACAGATTCTTAAGTTAGAGGGAAACAAATGACATAGTGGAGCTTATGTATATTGTTCAGAGGAATAGATTGAAATATCACCATCAGTATATATTGAGTTTCTACATCAGCAGATGAAGTTTTTCTCCTATAGTACTTGGAGTTATATACATTAATGAAATAAAATAATATCTTGATCGTCATGGGTATTGACATGGCATATGCCATTCTTGTGTATAACCATCGTAAGTCTATCTCGTGAGGCCTGAACATGCTTATTATTATATACATTCTCACACAAGAGCAGCCTCTTGTGATTTTTCCCTCTGAGTTCCCTTGATGTGCCCAACATAAAGGTCACTTCCTCGGGAATCAGCATCTGAGAGTCTCTGTCTCCGACCACCTTCAGACATGCTTCTGACAAAGTCCACCATGTGCCGCCAGTTATCACCTTCAAACAACTTCTTGTTCATTCTTAGATATGTAAATGCGGTTAGTCCATTGCCGGAGTCTGACCTACTTGTTGACAAAACTTGAGCATATGCATCTGCATCATATCTTTCCAAGGCATTTTCGCCTGCAAGTTCTACTCTAGCCATCTTGGTTGCCATCTTTACCTGATGAACTAACCCCTCTGGTGAGCAGTTAGCATGGCCTGGCTGCTCTCTGTCCTTCATTTCCATGCAGGTGAAATTGAAGATAACTTCATGTTTTGCCAGCATTCTAGCAATTGGTAGATAACCATCATTGAATCGTGTATTATAATATCCGGCGGTTAGTTCAGCTGCATGTGACCTTGCTTTGTAGTGCCAATGGATTCCAGCAATTTTCCCAGATAGTTTGACCCCAGATGCCTGAAATATTCCTTTGGCAGATGCAAGAATCTTGTCACCATGATCCAGCAACTTGCTGGAGTACCATTCCAGAAAGAACTGTCCATATTCGGAGTTCCATGTTCCTTCCCTTTTAAAAAATCCAGTATCTTCTGGAAATTGGTTGTACTTGCCAGAGTCATGGGGACCACTTGTTCCCCATTCTTTCTTTCCAATGGCTTCTGCAGCTGCTGCCAAGGATGCTTTCATATACTGCATCAGAAAGAAGTAATTTTAGTAAAATAGACATGTTGAAATTGCCGTCTGTTAATAGTGTCCAATGTTTTGTGTGCTTTTGGGCCATTGTAGAAAATAATGCCAACATATGCCAGTTTCCACACCTTGTCGTAGCATTGGAATTCACCAATTCCAGGAAACCTCCAAGTTCCATTGCTTTCTGGGTATGATGGATATCTTAGCTCCCCACAAGGACCCATACCTACTTGTATTTCCTGCAAGAGAGTTGATCTTAGAAACTCAAACCTCATTTATTGCACACACAATCCGAAATGCATCATGCTCATGGTGAAGTAAACCTCAAAACATAAAGGGCTTATTTTAATTAGTACCATAATTTGAGTAGTCCATCTGCAGGTCCTAGATATTTTACACTGAATTACAACGATACCTTCTTTCACTTTGTTATCTGACTCACTTTTATATGATGAAATACCAATTTGTATTGTAGCAGACTTTGCTGTATTACTTACCACGATAACACTGCCCAAGTAATTTCTGAATCTGTCATGGAAGCTCTTCATGTAGTCAGAGTAAACTTGGAGGGGAGTCCTTCCTTTCAGCACAGGCGTGGAATCACACCCTAAAGAGATGTACTCAGGATTCCTCCTCCCTGATCTGTCTGTATAAACCAGGTCAGGGTTCTTGCTGATCTCTTCCAACACCCAAGGTGGTAGAGGAATGCTGAAAAATTGCAATAAAAGAATAATTGTACATAAGTTTACGTCATGGTCTTTTAGAACTACCGAAATTGTTAATATCATCTATCATTTTAAGAAGATGACGGTTATGCCTAACACTACCAGTATCATTTAGTAATAAAAAAAAGGATTTGGCTAAAACTCTGCTAATTAGTCATTTCATCTATAGGACCGATTCTCAAGTAGAATCTTTAACAAGTTACATAATAGACCCTTTCATACCTGCAAGTGTCTCCAACATTTCCTCCACACTGATGGAAAGACATGACAACTTGAAGCTTCAAGCCATGCATTTGTACCATCTGCACAAGCTCAGCGTAGGCTTCCCAGTTGTACTTCAGAGGCCCATCTTTCTCGGCCAAACCCCACCATACATCAACCATTACCCCTTCAACGCCGGCACTTTTCAGCGCCATCAAACTCGCATTCATTGCTCTCGGCTTGTTCAAGCCGCCTCCCATTGTTACTGTGTCTAGCGGCAGCATCACATACACAGGCACCCTCTTTGACACATTGTGGTTGTCGTGATGAGCAACTGACGGCGCATGCACCTTCTCCCGTTGCTCATCTCTCTGGTGTGTCTGATGATGACTTGCTTCCCTCGCCGAATTCTTTACTTGAATGCGGGAAGATGGCTTAATCTTTGCAAAGCTAACTGTGGCAGAGACATCATCAAAAGCTTTAAGGGCCTTGGTTTCTTTCTGGTTTACAAAAGAGATTGAAGAACGAAGTGTTAAGGCCATTTTTGTGAGAAGATGGAAGAAAGGAACGGTACGTAGAATTTCTAAAGACGGAATGTGCATATTTATAAAGAAAATAAAAAAAGGAGGGGAACTCAGGTTTGGAGTTGAAGTTGACAACATTGGTGGGCTCTAGTTGAAAAGTGTAAAAGTGCAAAAAGTCAAAACTAGTCTGTTTTGTTAGAACCTTGCTTACGTGGTTCCACCTCTTCCATTCTTATCTAACCGGAAACGTACGGGCATCAGTTTTTGGTTGTTAATTACTAGTCATTATTTGTATTATGATCATTCGAAAGAAAAATTATGTGACTAAGGATGATGGGAATTGCATATTTTCTTTCTTTTCATTATATTTCCCTTCGTTTTTCTGATATTCATATGGTCATCGAATGATTGCACGACCGGACAAAAGAGAAGAAAATTGGGCAACAAGGTGCCAAGTTATTATTCACTATGGTGATTGGTGAAGAACTCAACAACCTTTTGAAGAACTTGATTTTTTTTTTTTAATCTAAAGCAAAAACTCAAGGGTCACTAATGCCGGTTTGTGCCTAGGTAAATGCATAAACTGCACTTATGCCAGTGATTAATAAATCTTGATGAATCCGGAGATCCTGACCTTGAGCTTCTCAACCCAAACTTCTTTTAATGTGTTGGTTATTGTATGTTATTTGTTTTTCCTATCGAGGGTATCCATAGTTGGAAATGTATTGAACCCCTAATAATTAGCTAACTATACTAGACTCATGGGTTAGTAAATATGAATATATGTTTATTGTTAAGTAGTTCTGAAATTGTAGAAAGAATTTCTTATTTTATCCAAATAAGATAATTTTTGACAGCGAATTGGAGACAGCAGCCGCGTCTAGCCTTGTATTTCTATAGCACAGCCAAACTTGAATGTTGAATTATTGTTCTTTTTTATGTGATATTGCAAACTTATTTCACAGGACGATAATCAACGAGTGGTCTTTTGCTGTTGCCACCATAAAATGACAAACCCCACCAAGTTTGAATAGGTATCTTTTCAATGGTTCTGTCTTCTGCCTCCTCCAGCAAACTGGGATTTTGTGGATGAAAATGTTTTATAGTTTCAATATTATTTCTTGGTTCTTGTTCAACCTGCTCAAGATAAGAAGGGCTCAAAGGTCCATTTTTTGGTTGGGGAAAACCTGTGGTTCAGATTATATATTTGGTTTCTTATTCTTGGACTGTTCTCTCTGATTTGTTTTTCGTTACTGTTCAACTTTTCACACTGCATAATAGATGCATTAGCGTGATGGACACTATTAGAATCTTATTGTTGACGAATAAAGTAGGGTCATTCATTGCGAGCATGAATAGCCTTTTTTTGTCATCTGGCAACAATTTTCCTTAAACGTAACGGGAGACTTGCAATTGCTTGCTTTGGTAGCTTACAAAACGGTGAAGTATTAGTTAGGAATCTATATTTATCAGGTAGGAGAGGCTGTCATCGTTGCTCACTTGCTCAAGTTAAATTTGTCGGGTTTCGATTGGTCGTGCTTCATTCTTGTTGATTAACTGGTTATTTATTTGTGCTCATTTCCCATTACCTGGGTACCCTTGCACAAAAAGTTGAGCAACAGTAATCAAGAAAATGCTTCCCATACTTGTAGGGAACTTTGGCTTTAAGTGATTATTGACATAATATAGTTTGTTATATGAACTAAATAGTATAATTTATTTATTTATTTAATAGCCAACAAGTTTGGCATATCATGTTCTGTAATAAATTCGATAGAAAAGTTTAACTTCAGCGTTTTTCATGCAATTTTGGGGAAAGAAATCATTCTCAAGTCTGTCAAGACTCAAGAGAGCAACTAGCTAGGCTAAGCTCTTGGGAGAACAATTATTGACCGTGATTACTTGATCAACCAGCCTCATTCCTCTTTAAATGTTTAGATGTGGAATCAAATTTCGTTAGAATGAGAAGTCATGTGATGTTCACCAAAATAGAGACATATGGGGAGAGAATTATGGGAAATTAATACTGTACACAAGTCAAAGTCCATTGAAGACAGATTGCACCATTTTGCATGGTGATGTGTCCCACCTCCTCATGTGGTATCCCCTACCACAAGTGCTGCTGTTAAGTGTTAATATAAGCTTTGCTCACATGAAATCAGGTTACAATACAAAATAAGCCACTCTGTGGTTCTCCTGCAGTGCTGCTACATTCATAACCCCTTAACTAACTTTTTTTTTCTAAGGATTTAATTTGAATGTAATTTTCGTGTAAAAGAGTTTTGCACCTATGTTCAAACATGTCTCATTATATTAGGATTTTTTTAAAATAAATAAATTAAATATTTTATTTACGGATATAGATAATTTATAGCTTAATTATCAACTTGTGTTTTTTTACTTATCTTGTTTACAATGTAAACAAAATAAGCTTGTGCATATCTCATTTATAAGACATGTTTGTCGTTGCATGGATCACGTTTGCACACGTGTTGTGAAATAAGGCTCATCTCGTTTACAGTGTAAACCAAATATGCACAAGCTTATTCGGTTTACACTGTGAACGAGATAAGTAAGGTCCGCGCCTATATAAGCAAGCCGTTTATAGCGTGACTGTTGTCATTTTTAAACCATTTTTACTTACTTTCTCTCTCCTTTGGACATTTCTGTTGATATTATTGAGGTACTCGAACCTTATGGCACGCGCAGATGCATGAGATGATGTCATTAACTGCCTGAACACAATGTGGCATATCGTTGGAGCGATCAACTTTCAGGTTAGTGTTGTTATTTTCCTGTTTTAGTTAAATAAACATATAGTTATAGTTAGGGTATTTTTATAGATTTAGTATCTGATGGAATGTATTCTTATTAAGGGTTAATTAATTAATTTAATTTAACTTATTAGTTAATTTAATTTATTTAGTAAATGTTTATTACATTTTCTTATTTCTTTAATTTGAATTTTATATTTTTAATTTTAATTTTGAATATGTTAGATAATTTGTTTTACTGAATATTTGTTATAATACTGTTGGATAAATTTTTTAAAATGTTTGATTTTTAAAGTTAATTATTCTGAATCCAACTAAATTATGAAATATGAAATAATTGTTTTTTATAATTTTTATCCTTTTATTTGAAATATAAAATTTTACTTTTCAAGTATATTTGTTATTAAAATGTTAATTTTTTAACAGAGGCCTCGCCTACTAATCCCTAGGCGAGTGAGCCACATTCTTGCACCACCGAACGCCATTCTCTCTTACTGAAGGAGACTGGGTGTGGCAACACGGTGCAGTTTAGGGACTTTATGTTTGCCAATCCTCTGATTACTGCATTCGTGGAGTGTTGGCGTCTAGAGACCCACACTTTTCACCTGCCTTGGGATGAGTGCACCATAAACCTATAAGATATTGCGTACCACATTGGATTACGCACGCACAGAAAGCTAGTGGGTGAGTGCTTGCGTGACTTCCAGATATGGTACTCCAATAGTACACGAGGTGTTACATTCTGTTGCTGATCAGGGGTTACCTAATGATAGAGAAGTCAAATAATCAGGTTCATATCAGATAGTTGCCATTATTAGAAAATTTCAAGAGGTGTGGCTGTCTATTTTGGGATTCACTATGTTTGCATAGAGGTGCCACTCGTCATGCTCTGCAGCACATCGATCTATCAAATGCCCATCATAGTACGGTATCGCTCAAAAGTCATATATTGTTTCGGGACAACAACTCTACAATGCTTGCAGCAACCTCAGCACCTTATTATATGACTTCTCTTAATCACTGTATATCTGTGCAATTGCCTTTTACTTCGCCATCCAAACTTTTCTGTATGAGGGTTTGAAGTGATAACTTTGCCTAACTGCACCTTGTAGAACAGAGATAGTAATTGATGGGCTGGAGTGTATGAGGGGGCAGAATGACGCTACAAATAAGGTGTTGTCCAACTGTCGATGGTCTTGAGATATAGTGGAGGCTAAACATGTGTGCACACCGCCAAATTTACGTACCTCCCTAATGAATAAAAATATAATCGGTAGGCATTCAAAATCAAAATATTTATGATAAATAAGAATATACATTACAATATAAAGTAAGGCTTATCAATATTCGAGATTTTGTCGAAGGGCAACACGGAGGCTCCAAGGATATCCTACCGCAAAGTGCTTGTAATGCACACAGTACTTTACTTTGATCGATTTGACTCCACAACTCGATACTCAACACTTCTTCAAATGCTGTAATTCTTCACACTTGCATGATTGCCTCTCTGCTTTTGAATCTATGACTAATGCAAAACTTCACATCATCGTCTATCTTGTAATCGTTTCCACCCATATTGAAAAATAGAGTTTTCTCATACATTGCGTCCAGATCCAATGTATGATAGTGACTGGGTACAACTGATAACTCTGGAATTGGTTGCAGGGCAGGCAAAAGATAGCAAACTGAAGCACTGACCAGAGTTTTTAGTACAAACTCCTCTTCCTCATCATCCTCAAAAGAACTACTATTGTTGCTAACGGTAACATACTTCTCATCGGACTTCTCACCATCCACGTCTATGTCTACCACTGGACTAACACAGTGCAGCAGTAGTGGTGCAAGAGGTAAGTCATCTTGGACGAAATTCGAATGGATAGAACAACTACCAACAACATCACCAACTTCTAGAGAAAGCTCTATCACTTGTTCCGCTGTGATTCTCCTGTGGATATCAAACATGAGGCGCACATGCTCATCGCCATTGAGTCAAAATAGACGAAATCGAAAAACTCTGTTTTCTATCAGTACTAGCAATCTATACCTAATTCTTCCAACTTTTTTTGCCCCGTTAGTACCAAAATTCGTCAATATTAGACTCTTTAGCTCAAACAAAGAATTTACTCTCTGAGTGCACAACTGAATAGGATTATCACACTCAAATATAACCCTAGTGTCACTGTTTCTCATATGACAATTGGGATACACACTTACAACAACATATCCACTACCTCTAGACATTTTTACTAAATTTATTGAAGAAAAGAGAGGAGAAGAAGTGAAATATTTGTGGAGAATACAAATGGTTGCAAAACCTTTTATAGCTGTTCAAAATTTGTCGTACTTTATCTTGTTTACCGTGCAAATAAGTTAATTTTTCTAATATCTCGTTTACAGTGTAAACGAAATAAGTTTGTGCATATCTCCTTTACAGTGTAAAAGAGATACGTGTTAATCGCTCTCCATCATTTATCATATGTGCAAACGTGATACATGCAACGACAAATAAATCTTATCTCATTTACAGTGTAAACGAGATAAGTAAAAGAACACAAATGATAAATAGACTACAAATTAACTATATCCGTAAATAAAATATTTAATTTATTTATTTAAAAAAATCCCACTATATTAGCTAAAAATAATGGACTTAACCATCTAGTTTCTTAAAAGTGTTACAACTACAATTATTTGATTAGATGTTTGAATGATAGTAAAGTGTATTATACTATTAGCTCAAAGCAATTAAACATTTTTTTTGAATAAACAAAAAAAAAAGAATTCTTATTAGAAACTATAAATTATGGTTTAGAATTGGACCGAATTGGCTTATTCAACCGCTTAACCGGAAATTGGCTATTGAATTGGTTCAGTTCGGATGAAAAATCAATTGGTAACAAAATCTGTCAAAGAATCAAAAAATTGGTCAAAGAATTGGTTAATTGGTTAAATTGGTTTGATTTTTTAGAAGTCACCGATTTAAAATAACAAAACACAAAAAAATTATTTTTTTCTAAACAAATATATTTTATACATAAATATATTATTTTATTATATTCGATTCAATCTCAGTTGAATTTCGATTGCTTCTAACTCTATCAATTTAATAACAAGTTCAATTTTTAGAACCTTGCTATAAGTATGTACCACCTATGATGAGGTTCCCCTACAAGTAAACATGCATCATCAATCATCAAATGGAATGACGAAGTGTTTAATTTGTGATTGTTAATCTGCGCAAGTTGATCTTCTTGTTTCAGAAACAAATGATGCAGAATCTTCCAAAACACAACTGATCTTTGATGTTTTTGTACTCTATGCTAATGCTAAAGAAGGGTCACTGAGCTGAGCTGTGTCCATGTTAATCTTAGGCCTACCATTTTCCAATTATGTGGAGGAAATCAAAGCCTTATCTTTCCATTTATCACACTTCATCTCACAACCTAAAGAATTCTAATTAAGCTCAAACCACCAGAAAGAAAAAAAAACGTGTAATTGAAAGGACATAAATATATAACATCAAGGAAGCTTCAATTCTTAGGTAAGAACCAAACAATTTTAAGATTTGGAAATCAATAAAACATGACAAACATGGCATTGTCGTTCGAATA
>NC_029772.3:31153761-31156231 GCF_000817695.3 Arachis duranensis | reverse complement strand
AAAATGGAGTAAGATAAAAAGGATGAGTAACAAAAATGTGTGCATACTAAAAGATCATTCGCTAAATTAACCGTCATGTATTTATATATATTAATTTACATATTTTTTTAATTAAATAATCAGCTGTAAGGATAATCAAACTTGTTATATATATTAGAATAATCAAACTTGTTTATAATAATATAATAAAAAAAATTATAAAACATGTCAAATACATATTTCTATATGCAACGACTAATGAATGGTTGATTTTTAATATACACGAACATAATTGGCCAAGTAATAAACTCTTTTTATGAAAAATGGACGAATTACTTTGCATAATTTGTTCACAGATATATTAATAATATAATATGTAAAATATTTCTATGAAAATAGATGCTGTCTTAGAAATATACACGGTCAATGTGAGGGACCACTTTTAAACTTAATTCATGGCAGGAAATTTTTAAGTAGAACTAAAACTAATTTCAGTGAAGTATTTATGAATTTTGAGAATTAAAGCATGCACTTGAATAACAAAAAAGATTTTCCTTTTCAAAATATCTTCAGAATTCCGAGATATTTTCTTAAGGCATACCAAGGGTTGCCCTTGGAGCACAACATCAAAGAGTAAATGGAACCTTTTTTTTTTGGGACTTGAATGGAACTTTTAAGATTCAGAGCTACACCTCTCATTGTCACAACTCACAACAAACATGGCTGGTTCTACTACGGAGAAAGTATTTTTACGTGTGTGTTTGGATTACAGTTTGCAAACGGGAGTTTGTATAAAACTGATTTTGTAGATTTGATTTTGATCAAGTAAGTTTGTGTTAAAATGATTTATGTTTGGTAATTTTTGTATCAAAATGGATTATAGTAAAATAAATGTTGTTTGGTTTATACCATTTAAAATTACTTTTAGATAAAAAATTACTAAAATAGACATCAGCTTAAATTTTTTTTATATTATTCTATTATCTTAATTTAGATATTTAAATACATCTTATTAGTTAATTTTATAATAAAATTAATATTTACTTACTAAAATAGAAATAACATATAAAAATAGATAAAATATATTTTTAAATAAAAATAAAAAATATAAATTATATATATATAAAAGAATATTTAATCAAATATGTTATATTTTTTAAGTATTAAATGTTACTTTAGTATTTTTTACATCATATTCTTATTCTAGTACTCTCAATAATCTTATTCTTAATATTAATTTAGAATCCAACGTTTATGATTTTATTATATCTATGATTAATTTTTTATCTAATTTATCTTTTTTAATGGAATCATAATCTATATTATAAAAAATTACACTAAAACATAATATACGAGAATTACAATTATAAAAAAGAATACTGAAAATAATAAAAAAAATTAAATATTTACTTAAGTGATTGAAACAAATCTAAAAGTTCTTGATGATCTTTTTATATAATATTTTTTAGTATTTTTGGTAGTCATTTTTTAGTATGTTATAATTTATTATTATTATTATTATTATTATTTATATTTAATTTTTTGTTTAATTTACTTTACCTAATAGAATTAATAAATTATATTATAAAAAGATAATAACAAACATAATACACAAAAATCACAATTATAAAAGTGTATAATGTCAAATAAATAGTTAAAAAAAATAATAAATAATAAAAAATAGAATTCATATAAATAGAAATAACAAGAATTTTATAAATAATACAATAACATATACAAAGGATAAAGTTAATAAAAGGTAAATAAATTGTTAGTATCTATGGCTAAAAGCCAGTTAAGAAAACGCAGAAGCTACAAATAGTTGCTTCTTGCAAATGTAGTTTTGGCAGCAAAATCACTTTTGCGTTTATGAAAAAAAAATTTACCAAACCAAAAGTTAAAACTTTTAAAAAATTTAAACGTGCTTCTTTCTTCCAAATGAGTTTCCTAAACACACCCTAGTCCTTGAAGGACCAGGGTACTTTATAGAATTTTAAAAAAATTAGTGGCAATTTATCATAAACTTTCATGTAAGGCTGACTGGTCTGTTGATGGTTTTCAATATGTTTAAAAAATTTTGTTTCTCTTTTTGGACAGAGCCCAACAAACAGACCCACCCTTAATACACTATCCATACCCACCCATCTGATCACCCTCCCCACCCGCTACCTAATCGTCCTCGACTTTGCGCTGCTCCATGCCTCCATGGGTTCCTCTGAGAAGGAGAGACCTCTAACCGTCTTTGTCTGCCGCTGCTGGGATCGTGATTTTCGTCGCCTCCATCGCACTTGAGCCACTTTGTTGATCTCCACCGTGTGAACTGTTCATTTGTTGCTGTTCAGAACCAGTTACTCGGTGTCGTGGTCTCACTCTCCTTTCCGGCGGATGGTTCTCGACGTCGGTGCTCATCGTTCTTCTTGGCAACTGTGTGACGGTTCCTGTGTCAACCCGACCTCCCGGACAATTTGAGGCCGAAACCCAACCTTTTCTT
>NC_029772.3:31153269-31153697 GCF_000817695.3 Arachis duranensis | reverse complement strand
TTGGCTTCATGCTGCTTCTCTCCACACCCAGCCATGACTCTCGTTCCTCAATCTCTCTATGGTGCGGCGTAGCCGCGTAGTTGTCGGCTCCTCTCCCATTAATGTTAGTCTTTGTCATTCATATAAAACCAAACTCAGCCCAGCCCAATATCTTCGTGGAAGCCCAACAAAATCACTTGTTACAACCAAAGTGATGTGCAACTAAGAGCCATCAATGCCAATGAGCCTTGGCTCTAGTGGCATTTCTCCCCCCTCCCCACCTCAAGGTCTAGGGTTCAAACCCTAGAGGATGCAATTGAAGAAAAATGTGATAAATATGTGAGGAGTGTGTGGGTGTGTTGAAAAATGTGATAAATATGTGAGGAGTATGTGGGTGTGTTGTGTACCTAGGATTGGGGGTTGTCTAATCCACTGACCAAAAAAAAAAA
>NC_029772.3:31148807-31153213 GCF_000817695.3 Arachis duranensis | reverse complement strand
AGGCATCAGTTGCAATTATAAAAAATAGTGAGGCAAAATCTCTTAAACAAAAGTGTCAAGTACGAATTGCAGGAGAACCACTAATTAAGCATATTCTTAAAGGGTCCTTACAGGACCAGAATTAAGTTTCCCCACCATAGACAATTCCAACAAACATATATCACGAGAATAGATCCTCTTGCGTGAAAGTTTTACGAACCTATATCGTGTTTTGGTCTTCGCTACTGATTATTAGATCTTTTTGTCAATCTCATACTTAGCCCCACTTTAATCATGTAAAATTTTCAATGAGAAGATCCAATCCGAGTGTATTACACTCTAAGCTTATGCAAGCCAACAAAACTAGTGAGATATTTAATAACATGTTACAGCTTACAATACCTTTCAAAACAAAAAATGTTATAGCTTACAATGAAAGACTGAGAAAGAAAAAAAGAGAGAGAAAAGTGGCATAATAATTCCAGACGATATGTTCATTTTATATTTATCCATCCTATTCAAAATAGCCCCATATATGTATGCATATATTGTGCTACCTTGTAACAGCAATTGTTCTAACTGATACTGTTTCCTTTTACAGCAATGAAGTACAAAGTTCTCAAGTATGTATAAATACATGACATGATCCTCAGAGGAAAACAACCAACATGGCTAGCAGCTTAAGATTCAGGATTCAG
Organism: Arachis duranensis; assembly: GCF_000817695.3. Taxonomy (NCBI): domain Eukaryota; kingdom Viridiplantae; phylum Streptophyta; class Magnoliopsida; order Fabales; family Fabaceae; genus Arachis; species Arachis duranensis. Next base: position 31,152,536 of record NC_029772.3, on the reverse strand, counting down.
CAATGGGATAAACAGATCCAATTCGATTGCCGAGACGGTAGCACTTGATATTAACTGAATATGGACCCAGCTGAATGTGGTTGTCCTCCTCGCCCACATAGAAACAGAGGGTATACAGAGCAATTTCAAATTCAGGGCTCACTCCCACCAAAGTGCTTGATACAGATTTTAGAACATTATTCCATTCAAACTGAATTGTCAGAAGCTGTGTTTCTGAGTCTGGCTGTAAGCAACAACGGCAAAGAACATTAACGATGATGATAAGGTTAATTACTTACTGCTCAAAGTATAACTGTGCTTAACTAAAAACTTGGACAAAAGAACTAATAAAAACTGGTATGGAATAAAACAGAGCTATGATTATAATTTATAACTCAGTAGCTAATTCTTTTTAAAAGATTTCTTGAGGAATAATTTTCAATATGCATTGATTTCTAGTAATGCAGCAGTGAGAAGTGGAATGCTTGAAATAATAGTCATTTGAAAATAGAAAACAACAGATAATCACTCACAATTTCACCACGTCTACGGGGAAAAATATAGCCTTGATAATCAACCCTCCCTTTTGCTTCTTCAAGGTAAAACTGCGAAGGATATGCTCAATAAATGAGATGTAATAATGACAAGAACAAGATACAGAAAATTTCAAACTAAAGAAACAAAATATACCATGAAAGCCGTCATCTATCTTTTAGCAACAATATAAAAGGACAGCATGACACTACTGCAAAGTTTCATTATCTTTCTCTGTGAAGCTACTCAACATGTTACAATATCACTAGGTTCGGTGAATAGATCAACAGAAGAGGAACTGCCTAACAAATGCTATCAAAATGAGTGCTTAAAATAACTCTGAATATGACTTCTGACATCCTAAGAAAATATACCATAAATTTGACATTAATTATATAAAGACCTTAAGAGGGAAGGGAAAAGAAAAGAACATCACACCTGCAGCCAGTTATGAAAGCCAGAAACTTCACTGTTGTTCTTGATTTCTCCAACAAAAACATGTTCGAAAGCAGAGGAGGAACCAGATGTTCCCCCACGTGAATAAAGGTCAAACCACAAGCTGCTAATCATTCTTTTGAATTCTTGAAAGCTCCCTGATGCAATACCCTTGGACACAAGATACTTGTGCAGATATTTGATTGGTGCTGTTCTACTAATTTCTTCAATGAAAGAAGCTTGCTCTTGCCTCTCTTCAGACGTGACAACTTCCTTACTTCCTTGATTCGGGTTGTAGTTATCTAGAAGAGAAAGAAACCGCGCAAAAGTAGGCTTTCTGAATACATCATCGCTAACCCAAGTAAACAAGCAACCCTCTGCCATATCTTCCTTTTGGTAAGCCTTCTTTCCTTCGCCACAGTCAATTTCATAATCCTTTCCCGGTACCAAACGATTTAAATCAAGGTCCCACAGTTTGTCACATGCTTTAGACAAATCATAAAGCTCGTCGTTCGAAGGCTCCGCACGACCACCAACATCAATATCATTAGAGTATTCTTGCTCATCAGGTGGTAGTTTATAGTTGTTCCAATTATCCTTGGGAACCTAAATCAAGATGGTAAGATCTATTATTAAGATAGTGATGCAGCATACATGTTCAGGACTAATACATCATCACACACTTGCGACAAAGTTAACATGTGGCAAACTCTTTTAAATTCATACAAATCACTCAAAGCGCATCTCTGAGTTTTATTTCTGCTTGATGTATTGATTAAAGTTAAAAAGACAAACCTTGTGTTGTTGCCGCCTTGAAGGTTTGCCAACAGTCTGCCATCCATCATTGTTCTCTTCATCAAACTGCAAAATATAAAATTGATTTCACCAATATAGTTAAATTTCATTTCACCAACAGCATCAGCAAAAAAAAAGGCCAATAACCAAGTTCCCTCGATGTGTTTGATGTTCATACTATCATGAAACCTGATTTTCAAATGTTCAGCCAATGGATCATTTATCATGTATATAATCTCTTTTATTTTAAAAAGGAACTATTTCTTCTAATACTCCTATCCTATAAAAATCTGAAATTGTAAGCAGAGAGAGCAGAAACGTTTGGATCAAAGCAGTGCCATATGAAAATGGGCACACAATCAGGAGTACAAGAGCTTGGTTTTTGAATGTGATTCTGTTATCACAACTTTATTTTTCATTAACATATATAACAAAGTGTAATCTCATTACAGAAGCAAACTATATCTATCACACCCTATGGTAATAAATAACTAGAACAATCTTACTTGCTACATGCATGATGAACATAGTAATCAACATGTATTATATATATTTTAGGGCTAAACCACGCCATATTTCTCGATGTCAATAAGCACAGTTTTAAATTATAATCTCAAGAAAGACTCGAAGTTGCAATTTTCCGTTTACTTCAAGCTAGCATCTTAACAATAAAAGGAAAAGGAAAAGAAAACATATATATTAACCTTCTTGTGTCTGTTGGAACTCTGAGATTCCCACTCTTCTTGCTTTGGACGATATTGCTCCTACAATATGATAACAGCAACACCATCAAAATCAATATTAGATAACTGAGATCAACTCAGGGCTTATACAGGAGGACAATACTCATCCAACTCATTTATTTAACAATGAACATGAATTCACCCACCCTTTGAGGCCTGTAGGAATCCCCATAACTATCGTCGTGCCGCTGCTCCTCCTGCAACAATAACAAACTAATGAAGCAAAATTAAATTGTTCATATGTTGTTGGGGTTGAATTCGATGAAGCAAATGACAAGATTAATTGAACAAGTGGCAAAATGGGACCTTCTGTGGTCTGTTGGAAAGTCTAGAACCCTGTTGGCGCCACTCCTCCTGCTCATAACGAGGCTCCTCCTGAAAAAGTCTCTATTACTCGCAATGATTTGGCATAGAATAGGTAGGGCAAATTGCATTCACATCATTGACGATAACTGAAATTCACTCATCTAGTATCTATTCGTCCGAGTTCCATGGATCATAGCAGACCTAAGTGTTATGTCTACGATTTACATAGATTTAAAGGTCTCTTTTTTACAAGATACAATAATACTACCAGAATCATGGTGTATATTTCATAAAATCTCAGTGCGAATTACACTCATCATCCTTAAACCTCAAATTTAATCTTTACATAGGTATTTAGTGTCACACTATACCATATGAAAATCTCAAATGTAATTTTACCCTGAATTTCAGAGTAGCACTAATTATTCATGCAATTCGAATAGAATCAAATTAAATTCCACAAAACCTAAATGTCTGTACTTTGGGGAATACACGTTTGATTTTTTGAGACGGAACAAAAATGTATTTGGATCTGAAGACAGGTATAATCACTAAAGACACTGATTATTATTTTCGTTGTATTTCATTTGTGTTCTGAATCTGATTCTAAAACCAAAGGGGGAATTGAAATAACCTGTGAAGTCCAGTTGTGGTGTCTGGGAGGAGGATGATCTTGCGGATCCTGATCCTGATCTCCGGAGACGACCTCAGCCCAGGAGGATCTAGACCGTTCATCTCGGGAATCGCAGCGGTTGTTGCGGTCGTCATTGTCGTCGTCACCAAGGGCAGCATGGACCAACCCCTTGATCAAACCCTCCATGATCGTAGCCTATGTAATGTACTTTATGTTTCAGTTTAAGTTATCAGTGCTGATGAGGATTTAGGCTCAACTCAATTGCGTGAGAGAGAGAGAGAGAGAGAGAGAGAGAGAGAGTAG
>NC_029772.3:31035487-31148721 GCF_000817695.3 Arachis duranensis | reverse complement strand
GTATCAATAAACATTAAAATGGCTATTGTTTCCCTCTTATATTTATTAATTATATATAAAATATAAAAATTAAATTAGTTGAAATGATAAATAATTTATAATTTAACTAAAAGATGTGAAATTTAAATTTTAAAAAGAGTAAACTATTTGTTCATATCTTAATTCGGGAACGATGTTGTGTCCTACAAAGATGAAAGGGTCGACTCTAGAGGACGACCCTCCAAACCTAGCTGACCTCTTAGAAGAGGTCGGTTACCAACTAAGGAGCCCAAGGCTCCCGGCACCTAACGCAGCAAGGTCACTGCTTCTAGAAAGTAGTGAATAAAAAGATAAGATCTCAACAAACTCCCAAGATACGAGATAAGATAAGATTATCGCCCCCAGAAAGGTCATCAAATTCTACTATAAATACACTAGCAACCCCAGGTATAACTCACGTTCTAATCTACTAAAAACCTGCCTAAAACCCTTACTAACTTAAGTATCAGAGTCTCTTGCAGGTACCACCCCCACCTCCTCATGAGTAACTTGGACAGGCGGCACCTCGACACCAAACAAGTCGGACACTGCCTTACAAAAGAGCCTGAGCCTCACGTTCAGACTCGACCCGACGTTTCAGGTAACTCTCGAAATATTGGCACCGTTGTCGAGGACTTGGAAGTCATCCCAAAACCATGGCGGACAACCAACTAAACAATGGACACATTGCATCCGTACCTGAGGAAGGAGCACAGACGGATGATCATATCGTCGTGCTTCCCCCTCCACCACCACGCACGCAGGAACCCCACGGGGAGACACCCTCCGAAAATCCTCATCCGAAGAAATCTCACTCCGACGCACGCCATCCCGAAGGGGAAAAACACCCCAGCAATGGAAATACTGAGCATGGTCCACGGACAACAAGACCGCTTGAGACAACTCGAACGCGAGTGGTGCGGTGTTTCTAACCACAGACTAATCGGCAAGTGCACCGGGTCATACCAAGTAATACCTTACGTGAGTAAGGGTTGATCCCACGAGGATTGATGGATCAAGCAACAATGATTGATTGATTGGCTTAGTTAGGCAAGTAGAAAAGGGTTTTGAGATATTCAAAAGGTTTAAGTTCGAACTCAGAATATCAAAAGGATAGACAAATAAATAAGTTGGGAATAAAATATGGAGAAAACAGTTAAGGTTTCAGAGTTATCTATTTTTCTGGATTAACTTTTCTTACTAACTATTTTAATCATGCAAGATTTAATTCATGGCAAACTATATGTGACTAGACCCTAATTCCTTAGACCTTTCTAATCTCCTCTAAAATTCATTAACTGCCAATTCCTTGGTCAATTAATTCTAATTAGAAGGTGATGATCAAATTTCAGTTTATATGCCACAAGAATCCTAATTAGGCGCATAACGCCTTCGAGCAAGTTGTAGCAAGTGACAAGGCCCCAAGAGTGTTGATTGTGGAAATGAATTCCAGGGTCCCAAACCTTGCTTTTACACCCGTCTTCTTGTGGATTACCATTGTTCCCACCAGGTGGCAAGTGTTCTGAATTCTCACAGAGACATGCAAACAACCTTCTAGACCCATTCAATTTAGCTCTACACCAATCCTTGCATTTCAATTTGGAGCATGCAACCATATTGAACCTTGCTTGACAACTCTTGCCACTAACCATCTTCCTCTTACTCTTAATGTCACAAAGAGCTCTAAGTTGACCATCCGTCTCCAGTAGCCCATATTCAAGTGGGAAAGTAAAGGTTAAGGATAGGACTTTTACCCACTTGAATGTTGTATTGGATGGTGATGGCTTTGGAAGAGGTCTTGTAAGCTCCACTCCCTTGTGTTCTTCTTTGAATTCTTTTACCTCTTTGCAAGCTTCCTCAATTTCAACCTCTTCCTCTTGGTAGCTTTCTTCTAATTCAATCTCTTCTTCGTTGCTTACCAAGGGCATGAGAGGTTATGCATCTTCCTCTTCTTCCATATGTGAGGGTGGAAAATTCTCTAATTCACTGGAGTATAAACTCCTTTGATTGGTTTCCTCAATTTCTTCCATAGGATCTTGCAATGTATCTCTTGGGAAGGAATTTGCTTGTTACTCTTCCTGGTTCTTGATCATTGTCTGCACATATTTTTCTACATTTTTTACACTTGTCTTTATATCATGTAGGAATTCTTTCATGAGAAGCTCAAGATCTGATGGTATTTGAGATGAATAAGGAGATGGTGGCTCTTGATATGCATAAGAAGGAGATGATGGTTCTTGATAAGTGTAAAAAGAGGATGGTTCTTGGTATGAATAGGGAGATGGTGGCTCTTGATATGGGTAGAAAGATGACGGTTCTTGATATGGATAGAAAGGTGATGGTTCTTGATATGAATATGGAGGTGGTGGCTCTTGATAGTTGGAACATGGAGCATTGAAGTTTCTTTGGTTTTGACTTTGCCAACCAAAATTTGGATAGTTCCTCCATCCACCATAATATAAATCACTACTTGGGTGTGAGTAGTAACCCATGTGATCTCTCTCCATTATTTTTTCTTAGCACAAAATACCAAAAAGGATTAAACGCACCATGTGGTAAACAGAAAAGCAAAGAAGACAGAACAGAAATTTATTTTATTTATTTATTTTTTTTGAAAAGGAATAAAATAAGAAGAAAAAAATTTGAAAATAAATGAAAAGAAGTGAACTATAAATTAAAAAATTAAACACAGAAAGATACTAGGATTTTAAAAAAATATTATTATTACTATTTTTTTTGAAAAAATAACTACGGGAACACTAAACTTAATTTCAAAAATTAAGAGAAAAAAATTTAAATAAAATAAATAAAAATAATTTTTTTGAAAAATTTTAAAGCAAAATATAAATAAAATTAAAAATAAAACGCCTAATCTAAGCAATCAAACAACTAATAGTTGTTAATCACAGTCAATCCCCAGCAACGGCGCCAAAAATTTGGTGCGGTGTTTCTAATCACAGACTAACCGGCAAGTGCACCGGGTCGTACCAAGTAATACCTTACGTGAGTAAGGGTCAATCCCACGAGGATTGATGGATCAAGCAAAAATGATTGATTGATTGGCTTAGTTAGGCAAGCAGCAAAGGGTTTTGAGATATTCAAAAGGTTTAAGTTCGAACTCAGAATATCAAAAGGATAGACAAATAAATAAGTTGGGAATAAAATATGGAGAAAACAGTTAAAGTTTCAGAGTTATCTATTTTTCCGGATTAACTTTTCTTACTAACTATTTTAATCATGTAAGATTTAATTCATGGCAAACTATATGTGACTAGACCCTAATTCCTTAGACATTCCTAGTCTCCTCTAAAATTTATTAACTACCAATTCCTTGGTCAATTAATTCCAATTAGAAGGTGATGATCAAATTCCAGTTTATATGCCACAAGAATCCTAATTATCCAAAAATAAGGGGATTATATGTCACGTATCCCGTTAAATACAAACAATTAGAAATTCAGGATAATATATACTTCCGTTCCACCCAAATTCATAAAATAAAGAACGAAAACAATTATTGAAATATAAATCAAAATATGAATTAAATTAGAAAGAGCAAATGAATCAATCCATACAAATAGACAGAGCTCCTAACCTTAACAATGGAGGTTTAGTTGCTCATGGAATGCGGATTGTAAATTTGTATAGAATTCCCTAATGGAATCCCCTAATGGAACCTCCTCCAATGAAGAGAAGTCTCCCCTTTTTTATAACTAATCCTAATTAATTTAAAATTAATATCTAAAATTAAGATAATATATTTTTCTATTTTAAAATCAAATTTGAATTTAAATCAGAATTAACTAATTATTCTGCGTCTTGTAACGTGGGGACCACTTGGCTCCACTGGATCCGCGCCTAAATTGAGTGCTAAAATGGGGCCCAGAAATCACCCCAGCGATTTCTATGTTTTCTGCACGTGGCGCATGTCACGCGTACGCGTCAGTCACACGTATGCGTCGATGGTCTTTTTCGCAAGTCACACGGACGCGTTGGTCATGCGCACACGTCGCTGTGCAATTCTTCAAATCACGTGTACGTGTCAGTCACACGCACGCGTCGTCGTGGAAAGCTCCAAATCACGCGTACGTGTTAGTCACGCGTACACGTCGCTCTTCGCTACCATCTCCTTTGATTCTTGTGCTGCAGAAACTCCACCAAATCCAGCCGAATGCTACCTAAAATAAATAAAATTGCAAAAGACTCAAAGTAGCATCCATATTGGCTAAAAGATAATTAATTCTTTATTAAACTCAACAAATTAGATGCAAATTCACTAGAAAAAGATAGGAAAGATGCTCACGCATCTGCGAGGTTGAGCAACAGCAAGAGGTCGAACAGAAATTGAGAAAAGAAGTAAGGCGACGTAGGGAGATAAAAGAAAAACTCCAAAAGATGGGAACCAACCTCAGAACCCGGACCACAAGGTCAGGGTGGGACGAAAGTCCCTTAGGGGGGCAAGATCCGTTCACAGAAGAAGTCATGAAGGCTAAGGTTCCCAGAAGCTTCAAGTCATTGGATATGGACCTCTACGACGGGACGTCCAACTCGGGCCATCACCTGGGTAACTTTAGAAGCAGAATGTATTTGGCCGATGCTTCTGATGCAACTCGTTGCAAAGGCTTCCCTACCACCTTAACAAAGGCTGCGATGAAGTGGTTTGACGGCCTACCTCCAGGTCAGTCACTAGTTTCGATGATTTGGCTAAGAAATTCCTGACTAGATTTTCCATTCAAAAGGAGAAAACAAAGCATGTCCTGAGCTTGTTAGGAATAAAACAAGGAGACAAGGAAATTTTTCGGGACTATATGAAAAGGATCAACAAAGCTTGCCTGGAAATCCAGAACGTACCAACTGAAGCGGCGATTATGGGTTTGGTCAACAGCTTGAAAGAAGAGCCATTTAGCCAGTCCATATCCAAGCGACATCCGTCCTCTTTAAATGAAGTACAAGAAAGGACAGAAAAATACATTAACATGGAAGAAAACTACCAACTAAGAGAGCCTCCTTTGAAGTCCAACCCGCCCTATTCACCTCAGGATAGAGAACGAGAATCCAAGAGAAAAAAGGATCTGAGCACGGTGAAATCTCAAAAGTACCCAACTACACCCCCTCTTAGGGTCTCCCTAGTGGACGTCTATAAAGAAATATGCTACACAAAGAAAATTCCACCACCCCGTCCGACCAAACACAAGAAGACTGGAAGTCATACCGAGTACTGTGAATACCACATTCAGTACACTCTCGCTTGTTCTAAAACAGGGATTACAGAGGTGAAAAAGCAAGTTGGATAGGCAAAAAGAGTTGAAATAGTATTTCTTGAAAAACATGGTAATCATGAGTAGGCATGCCTCGTGCATAAACATGAATCCCTTTTTCTGTGTACGTGCAAAACGCGCACGAAAAAGTTTCATTTCAGAAAATGCAATTCGTGCGTACGTGTGGGTCATGCATACGCATGACCTTACTTTTTTGCATATGCATGGTGTTCCAAGGGTTATCTGAAACTATTGGTCAATCTCGGACGAGATCTTTTGTACTGGTCGGAGCTGTTATGTTTGACTTGATAATGGTGGCTGGAGCCGCCGTGTCTGACATGTTGGACTTTGGTGGCGGTGCTGATCCTTCGTCACCGGAGGGTGGTGGTACCTGCAAGGGACTCCGATACTTAAGTTAGCAAGGGTATTAAGCAGGTTTTTAGTAGAATCAGAGTATGAGTTATACCTGGGTGCTCCAGTGTATTTATAATAGTGTAGAATGATCTTTCTTTGGGATAAGATAGTTATCATATCTTATCTTTGAGTGAAGTTATCTTATCTTCAAGGGAACCGCCTTTATCTTTTTAGGCTTCGGGCTGCCTTTAGATTTGGGTCGTGTTCCTCTTTTTTGGGCCTTCTTGGGCCTCTGTAGCGGTTTGGCCGACCTCTTTCGTAAAGAGGTCGGGTAGTCCTAGTATGAACAGGTCGGTCGATTTGTCGTTGATCAGCCCGGGTCGTATAGCTCGACCCAGGGCATGAACAGTGCCCCTGCTTGAGTTCAATCTTTTTTAAAGGATGAGTCCTTTAGACCTCGATCTTTTTCGGAGAAGTCGAGCTCGAGCATTTTTGTTGGATTTGTTTTTGTAGAACTTCGATCTGGTAGCTTTAAATGCGGAACGTTTTCTCCTTGTAGCGCGCGTTTTTGCATTGCCTTGGGAATGTGCGGGGGTTTTAAATGCTTATTAACCTCTCTCCTCGCCATTTCCTTTGCTTCCCTCTTTGCTTTCATTTTGAATTTTTCCAAAAGACTTTCTCCCTTCAGTTTCTTCTTTTTCTTGCTCACCGTGACTCCACTTTTACCTTTTTGTACTTGCGTTCTTTGGCTTGTCTGTGACTTCCCAGGTTCTACGTCTTCACGATCGTTGGGTGTGGGTTCGTTGTTTGCTTTCGTCTTCCTTGCTTTCTCACTTTACAGGTTGGTCTTTCTTTCTCTTTTTTCCGCGCTCGTTCCATGTTTGAAAAGTTTTGATCTTGGTGTTGTGTATGGAAAGCTTGAATCTTTTCTGTATTTGTTGCGTATTTTGATCAGTTGTGCGTTTTGGGGGGTTTCTATGGCTTTTCGTGTTCCCTGCTAGTTAGGGTTTTGCACGTTGATCTTATCTCTGATTTGTGCCTTTTGATGATTTCCCTGTTTGACTCTGAGAAAGGTTGCACCTATTTATGATTTCTTGCATGGTCTGTTTGATGCTGATAGTTTGCTTTGTCTTGTGCCTCTTATCTGTTGTCAATGTTGATGGTTTCTTTGAGTCTGAAAGAACTCTTTGCTGATAAATTTGGGAAAAAGCTCGTAGCTTTTGATGGTTTTGCTGTGACTTTGTAACTTTTCTTTGTGGAGTGTTGCTGTCAAAGGAGAGTTTTTTTCCAGTTTGAGGGGTGTCGAGACGTAAGTTTTAGTCCTTACTTCATTGCTGCCTCCAAAGGGTGCCCCTGGACTTTGGTGTGAGTCCTGGGCTTTCTCTTTTACCGCTGAGTCTGCTACTTGCTGTTTAATTTTGTTGTCCGATTTGTTACCTTATTTTCATGAGTTGTTTTGGTAGTAATCCAGTTTTTTCTTTTTCTTGTTGTAGGACTAGTTGATCTCATGTCTTCTCGCAAAAATACTGTCGAAACATCCTCCCAGGTCCCTGATGGCATGGCCGACTGGGTGGATTCTATGGTTCTTATGTGTGTTTCACTGGTTGATTCTGAATTTTGTGAGCAGCTTAGGAAGTTTCATAGGATTTGTAGTAATGGCAGTGATGAAAAGAATTATGAGCTTGTATCCCCTACTTTTGAAGAGAGAGTTTATTTTTCTACTCGAGTTGTTGGAGACTGTCCCTTTTTCTATGCGTACGACTTCTTTTTTAGTCAAATGAATATCACCCTTCCTTTCACTCCTTTCGAGACCAACCTTTTGTGGTCTTGTAACGTAGCCCCGTCCTAACTCCACTTAAATTCTTGGGGTTTTATAAAGATTTTTCAATTGTTATACCGTGAATTAGGTGTCCAGCCTTCTCAAACTCTCTTTCTTTACCTTTTTGTTTTGACCAAACCTGGAATTTCTGCCAAAAAGAAAGCTTCCTGGGTTTCTTTTCGGTCTGCCCAAGGAAAAAAGGTATTTTCAATGTATGATGAGTCTTTCCGAGACTTCAAAAATTATTTCTTTAAGGTCCGAGCTGTTGAAGGAGCTCGGCCCCTTTTTCTGGATGAGAATGATGAGCCAACCTTTCCTTTAGAGTGGCAAAAGAATGTTGTGGTGTTGAGGTATTCGTGGGAGATGTTGAACGAGGGCGAACAGGCCTTTGTTAATGTGTTGGAGGAGAACTGGGGACAACCTCCTTATCTTGATACTAAAAAGTTTTTAGGGGATCCCTCGCTTCTCTGAGCTGAGCTTGGTAGTGACCGATTTCTTTCCTGTGTTGCTTTGTTTGTTTCTTGTTGATTTCTTTTCCCCTTTATAACTTAGTTTCTTGCTGTGTATTTTCAGAGATGATTAAAAATAATGACTCCATGAAGGCCTTTAAGAAGGCGAAAAAAGCTACAGCTGCTTTGAACATCTCGGCCAAGGCCGGGGAGAGTGGATATTCTCAGGTTCCTCCTAAGAAGCCCATCTCGGACACGTCTGGGCCGAGAAGGGTTGTTCCTACTCCTCCAGTTCATTCAGCTATTCCTCTTCAAAGTGCTGCTGCTACCTCTTGTCACACTACTGGCCCGCCATCGAAAAAATAAAAGACCGTTGAACCTTTTAACCTTGATGCCCCTGATTTTGATGCTGTGGGGTTTGTCGATCACTAAATTGCTCCTTATGGTATTGTGCCTACGGATGATATATCCATTCTTCATCATCTAGAATTCATCACTCGAAACAGTGTTAAAATGGCGCACATGGGAGTGGCCTTGTTCCGGACTGCTCAGGATGTTCCAGTGCATACAACAAAGGCTTTCATGGAGGAGGTTAAGTCAGAATATGATAGGATCAAAGGTTTGAAAGAGGAACTTAAGGTGAAGGTGGCGAAGTTGGAGAAAGAGTTGGAGGGTGAGAAGACTCAGGCTACGGCGGCTAAGGCTCTGGTGGATCTGTCTGATGAGATGGCCCAGAAGCACAAGGATAGCTACGTCCGGACCTATAGGGAGATGGTAGAGTTTCGGGAGAGTTTGGAGTCAGCTCTATCTGATTATGCCGAGCTCCAAGGTCATCTTGTGAGCAGTGTAACTGTTGCTTATGAGAATCTGAAGTCTCAGGTTCGAGTTCTTGCTCTCGAGCTCGACCTGTCTCTCTTCAATTTAGACAATATTATAGAGGACGGTAAGATTGTCCCTGCCCCGGATGATGATGACGACGATGTAAATCTGCTTCCTGTGCCTTCTGCCAAAGCTCCTGCTGCCCCGGGTTCTTCGGCTCCTACCACTAAGGTTGGTGATGAGCGGATAATTTATACGCCTTTTGGCATTGTTTTTATATAGTTTTTAGTATGTTTTATTCACTTTTTAGTTTATTTTTATTAGTTTTTAAGCAAAATTCACATTTCTAGATTTTACTATGAGTTTGTGTGTTTTTCTGTGATTTCAGGTATTTTCTGGCTGAAATTGAGGGACCTGAGCAAAAATCTGATTCAGAGGCTGAAAAAGGACTGCTGATGCTGTTGGATTCTGACCTTTCTGCACTCAAAATGGAATTTTTGGAGCTACAGAAATCCAAATGGGGTGCTCTCAATTGCGTTGGAAATTAGGCATCCAAGGCTTTCCAGAAATATATAATAGTCCATACTTTGCCCGAGTTTAGATGATGCAAACTGGCGTTCAATGCCAGCTTTTTGCCCTATTCTGGCGTTAAACACCAGAAACAAGTTGCATGCCAGAGTCAAGCGCCAGAAACAAGTTACAAACTGACGTTTAACTCCAAGGAAGGTTTCTACACATGAAAGCTTCAATGCTCAGCCCAAGCACACACCAAGTGGGCCCGAAAGTGAATTTCTGCATCATTTACCTATTTCTGTAACCCTAGTAACTAGTTTAGTATAAATAGAACTTTTTCTATTGTATTAAACATCTTGGATCTTACATCTTTGGATTAGCTTTTGGAACATCTCTGGACCATTGTTCACGTTTTGGGAGGCTGGCCATTCGGTCATGCCTACCCTATTTTCACTTAGTATTTTCAATGGTGGAGTTTCTACACATCATAGATTAATGTGTGGAGCTCTGCTGTTCCTCAAGTATTAATGCAAAGTACTATTGTTCTTCTATTCAATTCATGCTTATTCTTATTCTAAGATATTCATTCGCACACAAGAACATGATGAATGTGATGATTATGTGACACTCATCACCATTCTCACTTATGAATGCGTGATTGATAACCACTTCCGTTCTATATGGAAATAAGCTTGAATGTATATCTCTTGGGTTTCTAATCAACGATTCACATCAACTCCCCTCTGACAATGGGGCATCTGAATTCAAGATTAGAGTCTTCGTGGTATAGGCTAGAATCAATTGGCAGCATTCTTGAGATTCGGAAAGTCTAAACCTTGTCTGTGGTATTCTGAGTAGGATCTGGGATGGGATGACTGTGACGAGCTTCAAACTCGCGACTGTAGGGCTTAGTGACAGACGCAAAAGGATAGTAAATCCTATTCCTACACGATCGAGAACCAACAGCTGATTAGCCATACGATATCTGTGCATGGTATTTTTCATCTGAGACGAGAAATCTGACAGTTGATTAGCCGTACAGAAACCGTAGAGGACCATTTTTACTGATAGGACGGGAAGTAGCCATTGACAACGGTGACACCCAACATACAGCTTGCCATAGAAAGGAGTGTGAAGGATTGGATGGAGGCAGTAGGAAAGCAGAGATTCAGAAGGAACAACGCATCTCCATATGCTTATTTGAAATTCCCACCAATGAATTACATAAGTATCTCTATCTTTATTTTGTTTATTTATCTTTTAAATTATTAAAACTCCATAACCATTTGAATTCGCCTGACTGAGATTTACAAGATGACCATAGCTTGATTCAAGCCGACAATCTCCGTGGGATCGACCCTTACTCACGTAAGGTTTATTACTTGGACGACCCAGTGCACTTGCTGGTTAGTTGTGCGAAGTTGTGAAAAAGAGTTGAGATTACAATTGTGTGTACTAAGTTGTTGGCGCCATTGAGATCACAATTTCGTGTACCAGTTGGCTATCCTGAGTCAGATCCTGATGTTCAGATCCTGAACCAGCCAGATGGAACTGTTGCTGCTGTCCCGCTTGCGACCCGTCCTCCTTCACCTCGAGATGCTGTCACTGAGAAGTCTTTGCATCCTCTATAGTTTCTGTTTTACTTTCATATCTTGTGATGGCCCGACTTGTGGGTCTTTTGGACTTTCTATTTTGTGACTTGTGGTCTGGATTTGGATATTTTGGTTGCCTTTCCTAGCAACCTTATTTAGAAAAACAAAGTAACTTCTCGAGCTCTCTGAGGTCGACTTTTGAGAGATCTCTTGAGCCTTTTATCATAGTAGCTTTTGCTTATCCTTTTGATGTGTTTGTTTGCAACCTTTTGGAGCCACTAGGAATCTTAAGAGTGTTGGAGCTCTTTGCTGTCCGACCTCTTTTTTGCTTCCCTTTGTGTTTGAATACTTGTAGATTGATTTTGAGTGAGGATGTGGCTTGCTTTGGGTCGAGTTGTGTCCTTTCTAGCGCACGCCTTCTGTTCTGTCGACTTCTTTTGTTGAATTTTTCGAGTTATTTTGAGTAATCCATTTAGACCTTGCTGGGTCTTCTTTTATGGATTTACTTTTTATAACTCTTTTGCCTTTTAACTGGCTTGGGCCGACTTCTTCATGTCGACTTCATTCTAGGTTATTTCTAGTAATCCATTTTATTTGGATCTTATTCGATCTCTTTTTATGGATTACTTTTATAACTCTTTGTAGCTTTGTCGTGCTGACTTCATCACACCGGTCCCTTCAAAGTTATTTCTAGTCATTCGTTTTATTTGGACCTTGTCAGGTCTCTTTTTTACGGATTTACTTTTTATAACTTTTTGTAGCTTTGGTCCGACCTCTTCATGTCGGTCCCTTTGGAAGTTATTTCTAGTAATCCGCTTTTTAGGGCTGGCCAGGCCTCTTTTTAGGGATTACTTTTTATAACTTTTTGTCGCTTTGATCTGGTCCGACTTCTTTTACGTCGGTCCATTCCAAGTTATTTCTTAGCGATCCATTTTTGTTTCAGACCACGTCAGGCCTGTATTCATGGATCACTTTTTATAACTTCTTGCATTATTCTGTTTTTATCGCTTTTCATCTTTGCCGATTTTGTAGAGTTTGATCCTTGCTTAGTCGATCTTTGATGAATTCAGTTTTCATTCTTTGTCGATCATGTCGGGCAGTGAATTTGGTTTTCACTTTTGCTGATCTGTAGCTTTATAATCGGGCGATGAACTTTGCGTTTTCAGATTAATGCGTCTTGATAAAGAGAATTTTGTAGAAAATATGAAAAAACTTTATTCAAAGTAGAAAATAGGCAAATATATACACGTGGGTGTTTCACCCTTTCTTAAGATAGGTAATTTTGTAGATCTTGGCTTGATGCCTCATTAAAAAACCTTTTTTAGGAAAAAGAGTGCACCTTTGTCCTAAGATCTTTTATTACCTTTTAACTATAATACCTTCTTAGGTTGCAGGCGTGCTATGATCTCGGTAGCTCTCCGCCCTCGAGTTCGGACACTTTGTAGTAACCCTTTCCCAGTACCTCTGTGATTCGGTAGGGTCCTTTCCAATTAGCTGCTAGCTTTCCCTCTCCGGGCCGACTTGTTCCGATATCATTTCGGATTAAGATGAGGTCATTGTTGGCGAAGCTTCGCTGTACTACCTTTTGATTGTATTTTAAAGCCATGCAGTATTTTAGTGCTTCTTCTCTGATCCGAGCTCTTTCTCAGACTTCTGAGAGTAGGTTGAGCTTTTCCCTTTGAAGTTGGGAGTTAGCTTCTTCGCTGTAGAGGATCGTTCTAGGAGATCCTTCTTCAACTTCTACCGGTATCATTGCCTCCATTCCATAAGTCAATCGGAAGGGTGATTCCTTCGTGGTGGAGTGTGGGGTTGTCCGATATGCCTATAAGACTTGTGGGAGCTCTTCAGCATAGGCTCCCTTTGTGTCCTGCAGCCTCCATTTTAACCCAGCTAGTATGACTTTATTGGCAGCTTCTGCTTGCCCGTTAGCTTGTGGGTGTTCTACAGATATGAATTGGTGCTTTATCTTTAGGTCGGCTACCAACTTTCTAAAGCCTGCATCTGTGAACTGGGTGCCATTGTTTGTGGTGATGGAGTAAGACATCCCAAACCTTGTGATAATATTCCTATATAGGAATTTTCGACTTCTTTGGGCAGTGGCTTTGGCTAGGGGCTCTGCCTCTATCCATTTTGTGAAATAATCTACCCCTACAATGAAGAACTTAACCTGTCCCGACCATTGGGGGAAGGACCCGAGAAGGTTAAATCCCCACTTTGCAAATGGCCAAGGTGATGTTACGCTGATGAGCTCCTCTGGTGGGGTGATATGGTAGTTGGCATGTTTCTGACATGGTGGACACGTCTTAACGTACTCCCTCTTTAACCTCTTTGCCTCCTTCTTATCTGTAGGGAGTATCTCTGATTTGAGGTAGTTGATTGTGGGAGTCATCCATCCTTGATCCTGGCCTAGTATGGCTAGGATTTTTTCTTCTTTCGAGATTGACGGGTTCTGCAGTACTTCCTGGATGAGGCTCCTATTATTACCCCCTGGTTTGGTGCTGGCTAATTTTTAGAGTGCGTCAGCTCGGGCATTCTGTTCCCGAGGTATATGTTGGATCTTATATTCCTGGAATTGCCCGAGTTGTTCCCTGGTTTTGTTTAGGTACTTTTTCATAGCAGGATCTTTGGCTTGGTAGGTCCCTGCTATTTGTGAGGTGACAACTTGTGAATCGCTAAAGATGACAAGTTTTTGGGTTTCGACTTCTTTAGCCAGCTTCAAACCAGCCAATAGCGCCTCATACTCAGCCTAGTTATTGGAAGCAGGGAATTCGAACTTTAGTGAGAGCTCGATTTGGGTTCCTTGATTACTTTCTATTATCACACCTGCTCCACTCCTGGTTTTATTTGAGGAGCCGTCCATGTAAAGATTCTAATTTGTAGGGGTTTCCGGGGTGTCAGTCACTACCAAAAACACGGGAGTTACTAATGGGAAGGTACTCACGAACGATAACCAGTGGCAAAGTTTATGGACCGTGGTATGTAATGGCAACGTATTATATCTCTGTGGCCAAATTTTACGGAGTTTTTCCACGTTCTCATTTGTCCGTGGCCAATTTGAGATGGATTTTTTCATTTGCCACAGACCCAATTGCGGTGACAAAAATTAAACGATATTCACTTTCAATTCCGCGCTTAATTTGGTCATTCCCTCCAACCCTTTCAAAATTTTGTTATGCAGTTTATCTTTCTCTTAAATTTAAACCGTAATTAACCTCAGATAAATATTAGGTGCAGTTTTTCTCAGGAATCCAAATAGTTGCTTTCTTCTCCCTCCTTCCCAGTGCTGCCACTAAGAATTACTAAGGTATGTTAATTATTTAATTTTAGATGTGATTCATGATTTACAATTCTGCAAACGTAGTTAATTTTGGCTTCTTGATTAAATAGTGGCTATGTTGTTCATTAGCAGTATAAAAATTAGATGGATCATGATTTGCAATTTCAATCTTTCTTTCATTGTTATTATGCACATTTTTTCTTTCTGATCAAATATAATTTATTCTTTCCTATTTATTTATCATGGTTATGTTTGTATTTATTATCCTTTTACTCTTTATTATTTATTTACGGTGGAGTTTAAGTCTGATTCTATTTGAGATGCATATTTGATATAATAGTCACTACAATGTTGATCAAATTATTAGAAGATAAATTAATGCTACAATAATAATGCTGAATGTTATATATCTTAAAATTATATGAAGAGTACAAGAGAGTACTAAAAGAAACTAGAAGAGTACAAAAGAGTATTAAAAGAAACAAATTTTATAAATTACTTATTTTTTTCATATACATGATGGATTATTATTGTAGCGTTGAAGGTGATGATTGTTATGACTCGTGTCTGTGTTCTTTAAGTATGTAAATCAAAATTTAACTCCACCATAAATAAATAATAAAAAATAAAAAGGTAAAAAATACAAATAATAAAAAACATGCAAAAAAATTTTCATCGTCGGGTTTACATTCTGTCTTGAATTCCATCTTTAACTCTTGATAAAGAGTATAATTTGAATTGGGGTGTGAAGTGAATGAAAACTAATTTTTTGTTAGTATATTCCAGTAATTTTTTAATTTTTGATTTGTTTATATGAATCTGATTAATTGTCCTAATTATAAAAAATATTACTAATTATGCTTTCAAATCTTGATGTGTTTGTTGCTACGTAGGTCACACAAAATGACAATTGCACGACCTTGCAACAAAAATTCAACTTGGATTACTATGGAAGAGCGCGATTTGCTTGAATGCTGTGGAAGCATCAAGTTTGCATCGGAGATGGCTTCTGCTTCTCCATTCTCCTCGTTGCAACACGCACTCGATGTGGCCTCCAATACTTGGTGTAACAAGATTCTTGATGTAGCCTCCAATATTTGGTGTAACAAGATTAATGTGCATTCTTGGCTGATAGCACTCAATGCTCACACGAATATATGTGAAAAGTCGCCCTTCTCACATGCATTCTACACTAATGCCCCAATGGATTCTATTACAGAGGTTTCTGCTTTTAATATTCTATATGTGCTTTATTATCCAATTTAACATAATGTTATCATTTAATAATTCTCTATAGTTATTCGGTCTGGTTAAAAATTTGTAGGAGATATATGCACTTAGCGTGCAGTATCTGCAAAGGTATGGGTTTCCATATTTTACTATTTCTTTTGAATGGGATGCAGATGTTATACTAATGGATCTAAAGGTAACAAAAATATATTGTTATTTCCTTTTTACTATTTCCAAAACTGTTTGCTAGCTCCTATATATATTTTTTATCTATGTAGACAAGCATTAAAAGCAAGCCATCATGCGAGTTTGAGTGGGCACATCGAAAATAATTTATCATCATTAAACAATACATTGCAAGGTTTTTTTAAAAGAAAGGATATATTCGCTCTACAACTGAATCAGCAGAGACCCAGGCTGCGGTAAAAGATTTTGATCTCAACAAAAGCCGTTATGGAAGGAGGATTTGGATCCTGTTGCTCGTGAAAAAGCTAGACAATTTTGTGAAATTTGATATCCAGGAGAATATTATGTCTAGTGTGCTTCTAATTTAGTTTCGTTGAACATAACTCCAATATATTATTAGCTCTGTTAGTTTCCTGTTCTAATTTTATATAGGCTTATTCTTTCTGTTTAATGTTACATTTGGTCTTCAGCTGATCATCAATGTATGAAGTACTGAAATTTCCAATTCAATTTACTATGCTTTTTTATGCTTTGTTTTCTGCTTTCTTTTATTTTCCATGTGAACATTTTTATTTATACTTGATATTAATAGTAATGTTGTTAATTCCATAAATGAAAATGGTATATAACATTAACGTTGTGAAAGAGGGAGAATGCATACTATTTTTAATTCAGAAAAAGCCATAGACATATCCATCTAAACCGGAGATGAATATTCTAAAAATTCTACAAACAGCAGAGATGACTCTATTTCTAATTCTCAAATATGCAGCAAACAGAATACATTACATCATCACTGCTAAATATGATACCTTGTTCACGTAGTTAATCTGTAAAAGATAACATCCTAACAAGATCATTGTAAAAAATCAGCTCGAAAATTCCTAGAATTGATTTGTGCCTTCAAATGTAAGCTTCAAAACCATTCCTAATGCTTTCATGCTCATAACCAATGGTATGCAATAAGAAAGCAACTACAATTATTTTTTACAAGAATCGCATGTGCAAATGCATAAGTTGTAAAATTGGCTATTCCCCAACGATCACTGCAAAAATTTAGACATCTATACAGAATTTGTTGAAAAAATTCCCTAATATAAGTGACACGAGAAAAATAATTACCAACACTAAATTATAACATGGACAATTTTCTCGATAAAAAGTCTCAACTAAGTATGTATATAATACATGATAGATTTCTGTAAGGGATCTAAGACAGTTGTGTACACTTCAGAAGATACGCTTTATTGTTGTGACCCTGAAAAACTTAAGACGTGCCAATTTTTTTCCTCTTCTGGTCTTTCCCTTGCTTTTGAGAGTAAAAAGGGGCAGTGTCATTTTACAGAAGCTTATCAAACAGTTACGTGAATCCTTAGAGCAATAGAGTTTATGAAAACACCAGTAATGTATTTCCTTTTTAATTAAAGATATTTCAACAATTAGAAATTCTTCTCAAGACCAAAGAAAGCTTAAATTTATGAAGCTAAACTGCACATGCCATGATTTTGAACCTTAATTGCACCTGCCCTGATTGCAAAGACTAATGGAACAACGGAAAACCCACCAGAAGCTTGTGACAAACATTTTCGTTCAAACCCACTCTTCATTAAGGATGAAAAAGCTACCGGAAAAGTCCATTCTTCCTGTATTTGGAGGCTTCAGTTAGAGCCAAGAAGTGGATAAACCCTGTGGTGGCAGCTCCTCGTCCAAGTGTGGCGCCCCTAGTTATTATTGCCTCCCGAGATGCCATGAATCCAGCGGCAGAGGGATTAGGCACCACCAGAGCCATTAGAGAAGCCTGTACAATTGCATGTGTAATATCTCTTTTCTTAATTCCAGCCCCAAATTCTGATTTGAATTTAAGAAAAATTAGGACGAAGTATAAGAAGAACAAGAGGAAGAACAACTTGAATTCGAAGACCAAAGGCCGCTCTAGATGCATATCTTATTCGATTGCAGAAATTAAAAAGTGGTCATGGCTTGTTAGTTGGGTTTCCTCTTCTCATTCCTAGAGTCCTGTTTTGATAAGAAACAAGGGTGGAAAAAATTAAGATGTGGGAGCCCAGAAATAAAAGAGATGAATCATAAAAGGCTAAAACAATTTGGTGGCTGCTTTGAGGCCTTTAGAATTTACGTTTTTAAAATATAAATATTCCGGTACAAAACAAATAACAATAACATAAAAGAAAAAATAAAACAGATAATAAATAAGATAGATTTTATATAAGAGATTAAGATTAAAACGGCCAAAATAAGATATGTGAATAGACTTAGTCATCTATTTAACAGAATTGAGTAACTAATTCCTACACTTGTGCAGTTTATAGTGTTATATATATAAGGGCTGATATTTTCAATCATTCATAAAATTTATTATACAATACTTTTTCACCGTTGGTTTATTCATAGGTCATTAGTATTATTTCTTCTATTTCATTCCATAGAGTTTATCATCTGTTTTGTTGCAACCGAGAAAAAAGAATAGAAGAGATAAGATTAAGGAGATCAAAGGACAAGTAAGTCTTTAATTGATGATAACTATTTCGTTATCTTCTTATTTTTAAAATTATTAAAACATATTAATTAATAATTATAAATGTCTTCATCTCCTATTTTTTTAGTCACTAAAACATACTATATCGTTATTCTACTATATCTTTATCTTCTTAATGTTTTTTATCATTAAAACATACTAATTAATACTTATAAATGCCACCAAATCAGTGTTGTAAGAACCGGACCGGACTTGTCGGTTCGACCAGAAAATTAGTGAACCAGATCCTGAATCGGTTCGGTCCGTCAATTAGACCAAACAAAAAAGTGAATCGGTGTGAACCGGTTAAACTTGGTAAAACCGATCCAACCAAACTGCTTGAAATTTTATTAAAATTTTGCAAAATTGGTGAGGTGAGGTTCGAACCCCTATCCTGTCCTCAGTATAAAAGAGACATGTTACAACCACCAGGCTATAACAATTCTAGTTATTATGTTTACAAATTATTATATATATAGATATCTTTTATTGAATATATTTACTTTTATTTAATTTAGTTTAATTTTAGTTATAAACTCATTTATTTTAAATTAATTATATTTTTATTTAACAATAATTATAAATTCACTTATTTTTTCTTTTCATGATTACATAATATTTATTAATATTATTTTTTTAATAAATACTTGTAGTATATAATAGTATAATAGATGTAAATTTATTAATAAATTATTAAAATTTGAAAATAATTAGAATAAAATTAATAAAATACTTATTATTTATGTTCCAAATTATTTTAGAATAGCTGAATATTCTTAAAATATTAGTAAAAATATGTATTTTAAATTTTAACTTTAATTTTTTTTCTATTTTTTGTTTTTTATTTACACAGGATCGTGTTAACCGGTTTAACCAATGATTCACCGGTTGAACCAATGACCCAGTAACCCAGTAGATTGACTGGTTCGATCACCGGTTCGGTTTTAACAACTATGCACCAAATTTTTTTATATATGTGAATAACCTGCATTCTAATTTTTATACGAGCAAAAATAAATTTAACTTTTTAGAATTTTTATGAATTTGTATTTTAAAGTTTTTTTTATTCTTCTGTAAATTAAACTTTTTTTCCAAAGTAATACCTTAATCACATTTATTATTTTTTATATTTATTTAATTATTCTAATATAATTATTTCATATGATACTGAAAGGACAAATTTTCAATCCGAAATTCTACTAAATTATTAACATATTGTGACAATGTTTTGTTTACTGTACTTGATGACAAACAAAAGACTAAGGACAACTTGGTAGCCCGTAAGGACTTGCAATTGATGGAAATCTGAGAACAGCTTCATCCTTTCACTAATTCTTCCAAGTACCCGCCCTCCTATTTCAGAATGACAAATGCTGACAAGGATATTTTTCTTAGTGTTCTTAAAAGTGTTTCTTTTTCAGATGGTTATTCTTCTAATATTTCTAGATGTATTGATATGAAGAAAAGGAAGGTCTTTGGCCTAAAGAGCCATGATTCACATATTCTCATGGAGCACATCTTACCGATCGCTTTTAGAAGATCCCTTCCTAAAGAGGTGACGTCTGTGCTAATAGAGTTGTGTAACTATTTTAGAGAAGTGTCTGGCAAATCTCTCGCCGTTGATAACTTAGAAAAACTTCAACATCGAATTGCGTTGACGCTCTGCCACATGAAAATGATATTATCTCCTTCGTTTTTCACCGTGATGGTTCACCTGGTTATTCATCTCGTAGAAGAGGCAATGATATTCTCTCCTCTTCAAATGTATTTAGGTTGACACCACGCTTAATAAGGGCATTAAGGTAGATGAATTTGGGATCACGAGTGTCGGTTTTCAGAGTTGATACACACGGGTGCTCTTGAACTAGATGAGCCATTTATTCTTGCAACAGATACGAGAATGGTTTACTATGTTGACGATCCAGTTGATGAAGGTTGGTGTTCTGTATGTCACATGAAACCTAAAGATTTATATGATATGGAATATTTGAATGAGAAGGATCCAGATGAGTCTTTGGTCGAGGACATACCATTTTGTGAGCAGCAAATAGAGAATCTCGAAGAATTACCATTAGTACAGGACGACATTAACGATCCAGAATCAAATGAAGTGCATGTTGCTGAAAACAATCATAATGTTTCTGAGGACGAAATTGGCATTGGTGATTTGCAGGATTTTAATTAGTGATATATACTTAATTTATGTATTTTTTAAATGAACGTACCAACCTTGATTTACCACAACAGTAACGAATAGAATTTTAACTTTTAAAATTTAAAATATTAGTTTTACCTTATATTATATTTATTATCCTTATTTATTATTATTTTATTAATTTATTAGAAAGATAGATTAAAATTAACTGCAAAGAAATTCATTTCTAACAATATGCAAAATTTTATTTATTTTATTTCAATCCAACGGCAGAAAATTGTTAAGTTTCAAGTCGATCTACTCTAATTTTTTTATTGATACCATGTTTTTTTTAAATCCAACGTGCAGAATTTCAAATTCTAATAACTATGTTTAATTTTTTACAATGATGTTTAAGATTATAAATTATACAATCTGATATCTTTTTATTTAACTGTAAACTTTACTCTAAATTAAAAATTATAGTTACTCTATTTTGCAAAAGTCAAATTAACATCTATAATAAAATGTACAAAATTTTTAGCGCCAAAATAAAATTTCTTTCTCCTAAAATAACTTCATTTAGATATAACTTAGAAAAAAAAATTTTTTGTTGGCTAGGATTCAATTTCAAAATCTGTCAATTAGAATGTGAAATGAAGATTTAAATGTACAACATAATTCAAATGATTGCAAACTAAATTTAGATGTGATTTTTTTAATATTTATCTTATAAGTACTAATGCTCTAAAATTTATCTTTTAGGTAGTAATGCTATAATCTTATCTTTTTTACTTTGATGGCAAAAAATTAGATAAAATATAATTTAAACTATGTAATTGTCTTATACTAGCGGCTCATAAAAAAATATTTTTATATTTTTATTTTTAAAAACATAAATTTAATATCAATAACTAAAAAATAAATTATAAAAAATAAAATATTTTAAGTTATTTAATATATGAGCAAATTTAAAAATTTATAGTCAAGACATTTTTTATCTTTATGCAAAATTCGAGTAGATAAAAAATTATTTCTTTAATTTTATATTAAACATCGATAATTATTTTTACTTTTATCTTCTATTTTAAATTATTAATTTTTATTTTGATTATATTTATTTTTATAACAAAATTTGAAAAAAAATTAAATTTTATGTTCGTTTTTTATTATTTATTTTATTTTTTTTATAGTCGTTTAAGTTAGAGTTCTTACTTATTGAGTTATGTTTACTCCAAAAAAAAAAAATACTTATGAAGTTATTTTCATTTTTTTATAGGAGTACATCCATTATATCATAATTTTAATAATTAATATAAATTTTATAAAAAAAATTATATGTATTTTAATTACTTTTAAGAGTGAATTATATGTACTCCTATAGTTAAGAAATAGACTTAACTTATTCTATAATAAATAAATTTTTTATTCATTTAATTTATAAAAAAATCCCATTTTTTCGTTTATCCTAAAAACTAACAATGAAAATTAATATTCATACTTTTGACTAACAGGATAAGAATAAAATATAAAAAAACCTTTGAATAAAGATAAACATCATAAATTTTGAATTCCAAAATATAAAATAGTTAGAAGATAAACCAATTACCTAAATGTAATTTTTTTTAAACCACTCTATAAACTTAGATAATGCAAAATAAATCGTAATATATTGACATAAATGATAATTTTTTATAAATACACAAAAAAAACTAAACTCCTAATTTTATTTAAATTTGAGAATTTGCGCGAAAAAGACCGAGTTTAATTCAAATCACGCTTTAATCTGCACCAAAAATCCCAAGCTTGAATCAAAACCGCCCCTTATCTTTTAGTTTCGGAGCTCATTCAATATTTCACTAGCCGACCCTAATCCGCCTCTGCATGTCTCCGTCTCCTCGGGCTCAGATCTTGCAACCCCGCCAGCCTCCGATCTCGCGCCGCTGGCAACATCAACGCTCGTGATACACGCGCACAGGTCACTCGCTCACGCTGCTGTACCTCTTTCCTGTGGTCGCCCCCTCCGATCTCAGACCTCGCACCTCCGGCAGCCTTCGACATCGCACTTCAGGCGACAGTCACAGTCGTGCTTTGCGCTCACAGGTGGCAGCTCTTACTTGGTCACACTGCTCAACATCGAGAACTTCTCCAGTTTTTTTTTTTCCGAATTTGATCCTTTGTAAATTTTTATTTTATATGGTATTTCTGTATTTCGGGAAAAAGGAAGGGATTAGATGATGGTTTATAAATGGGCATGTGTCTGTATTATTTAGATTGATGTTGTAAAGGATTTATCATTTTGTTGCCTGCCTCGTACAGAGCAGCAATTGCAAATCCAAGATTGGCATAAGACTAGCAGCAACCTAGCACTTGAATCCCTAATACGGTGATTTTCTCTCTAACATGACGCATATTATGGTTTTAAGCAAATAGTTTGATATCACTAACATATAATGGAATCGTAGTCATCACTACGACATTTGCCGGGATTTTTTCTATATTGGGCTTCTCAATTTAGTTATATAATAAAATGAATGATAATCCCATTTAATGATATAAAATTTCTGCTATTAAACTAGTTATTATGAAAGTGGATATAGTTGTTCATATTTTCAAAATTTTTTATTTACTGCCAAAATTTCCTTTCATTCCTCATGAATCATATATTCTTGAATCTAGTTAAATGAGTCAGTACTCTCTTATTGTGTTTTGGTTTAATACTTAAGGGATTATAGAAGGTCGGAGGAACATTATCCAACCGAACCAAATATATATGTACCAGTTTCTATTCAGGAAATCATTGATTTAGTATGGTTGGACATGAGTGATTTCTTTTAATTATTAAAGATGAAACTTTGAAAATATTCTGTATTTGAATTTAAGTTTGACTTGTTAAATATGCTCTATGATTAACTTAGTAATGTTTAATGTAGTTAAATGTAGAGAGATCTATGAAACTTTTTGTATGTTATTTGACTTCTTGTGTTTCAATTATATGAACTATTTTATATCACTATTTTATTTGATTTTTATTTTTTCTGAATTCTTTTTATGCTGTCTATGACTTTGTGTTGCAGGAATTTAGAATACTATGACGCGTAAACGTAATATCTGCGGACAATCAATCCTTGAAGAGTTACGAAGACAAAGTGAAGACATAAACTTGAATTCGGAAGATGGGTTGGAACAAATAAGTCTCAATGATGATGGGGATGAAATTTCAGAGACGGCGATGTTAAATCAAAATGGTGGTGATCTAGCAGAACCTGCTGCACCTAAGAATAAAAGAGATGAAAATGAGCCACTGCTTGTGAAGGTTAAAGGTAAGTTTATTCAAATTCTAACTATTCTTTGAGTCTAATTTCTATTATATATTGTTATTATCCCGGACAATCATACTTAGATTGTAAGATTATTTGTATCAATGGCTACTGTTATATACTAAAATAATGATAGATAATAAATAAAAGAAAGAAAGAAAGAGAAAGGCTATATATTTATGAAGAGGATTTCAGAGTTTTAGATATGATAGTTCTATCTGTGTTATGTGTATTTTTATTGATTGAGAACAATGAATGTTATTAATGACATTTTAATTCATTCGGCATTCAAGTTGGTAGAACTACCTTGAACCATATAATCTAATTTCCTATTTCATTAAAGCCGCCTTGTTTAGTTGATAAGCTCAGACTTCTAGAGATAATTTTTTGAAAGCCCACTCTGCTTTTATTGTCAGATACTCTATTCAGTTTGGTACTGATATGTCTATATAATTTATTATTAGATTAGTATGTAATTTAGATTAATTATTGATATATATGTGTGCAATTAATTTGATAAATGTAAGTTTGTCATTTATGCCTTTTGTTTTTTTTTTAAATTTTGGTTTAATTTGACTTGACGTTCTTCCATTAATTCAGACATCTCTACTGGAGAAATTATCACTCGCAAGATGACAGCGATTTAAGTTTGGGCCTTGAAAAAGAGTGAAAAAGTTATGATGGAGTTGGATGTAGATGGACAAGGTCGAGATAACGGCTCGAACCTGTTTGTGAGATTTCTTGGTCAGGTAGCTCGTTAAATTATATTTTGTCCCATATCAATCAAAAGATGGGATAAGATGCCAGAAGATAACACAAAAAGACAATGAGAACTTATTGAAGTAAGTTTATTTCACTTTGATGTGCATTTTTATTAAATTGTTGTCATCCTAATTTAGCTCTTAGCTTGCCTATATTTAGGTTTGCATTTTTTGTTTATTATTGTTATTTCTTGTTAAAAAGAAATTGTGTAAGAGCTGAAATCTTGGTGTAGATAGATTCATTTGGAGGTACTTTAAGTAAGGTTTAACAATATGCCATTACTCTATGATTTATGAATTGATTAAGTATTAAACAGGTACTACTGCAGATTATATGCTATTGCTATCAATATGGTCAAGTTAGTTGCATTTCATTTTTAGGAGTTGGGATACACTTCCTGGATTTCTTTTCTCGTTCCAATTGCTATTGTCATGAATGTTGTGAAATGAAAATTTGGAATTAGAAATACATGAGAGGAAAATTTTGTTAAGATATATACCTGTCTCAGTTTGATAAAAACTAATAAAATTATAACAAGAAAAACTTTATCTCTACCCTAGCAGAATTCAAAAGGGGCTATGTATTTGAGGTGGTCAGTCTTCTTGCAACTAGGTTTGTATATTGGATTCCTTCCTTTTTTTGGTCAAACATGTTTATGATCACATTATAGCAAGAATGTTCATTATAAAAATTTATAAGTAAGCCTTTGTTATGCATCATTCATTTTCTCAAATTTTTTTCTTTTCAAATATCTGCTGTTGGGGCTAGACAGCTATTTGACAGAATATTGTGTTATACTGCACTGTTATGAATGTCTCAGAATTGGATAAACTACAGTAAGCATGGGTTAGGATTAGCTTTAAAAAGTCTTTTTTTTTTAAATATTATCTTTCTAAGATATAATCTGCAGTATGGTTATCAAATTGCATAGTTTTTAATAATTGATCTCCTCTATGAAATATTTTAAGGAAAATTTTGAGTTTGATTATGCTGCTAGCGTCAAATGGGCTCTGAGGACCTTAGGTGATAGATGGAAGGCCCATAAGTATAATTTACGGGGAGAATACTTCTTTCCTAACAAAAGAAAGGCAGAAATTCTGGCTGCGAATCCCTCAGACATACCGCCTGTTGAATGGACTGATTTTGTGGATCATTATATGGATCCTAAAACAAAGGTAAATAATTAATCTATGTTTTTTTATTTTTTTATTGAATATTTATAATGGCTATCTCGTAACATTTATTTACTTGTTTCTTGTTCTTGAAAATCATAGAAACAATGTTTGCAAAACGCCAGAAATCATGAGAAGTTTATAGTTTCACATGTCGGTGGAAGTAAGAGCAATGCTAGAAGAGCAACTCAGATGGTATTATTTTTTTATTATTACTATTACTATAAAATTAGCAGTTTTAACTAAATTTGAGATTAACTTTAATATTTTATTTATTGTATTAGAAAAAAAATTAGGAAGGCCTGTATGTCGAAGCGAGATTATTGTATCAACTTTGCTAAAAAAAGATGGGAGTTATGTAAGCAGGGAAGGACAACGATTAGCTGTGAGTGTCTCAATTATATTTTATATGGCTGTATATTTTTTTATATGCCTTGATTATGTCAATACTCTACTCCAATGCGATGTGCATTTGTTTGTAGGAAAAAATAGCAGAGCATTTGTCTGAAGACCAAGAGCGTGCTGCCGCTGAAGGTATTCATTCAAAGGTCTTGGCTCATCCGGATGATGCAATTGGAAAAGTTTGTAGTCCTGAGAATGGTAAGCGAGTACGTGGCTTTAGTAATGCTGCATATCCCAGTGGTTTTGGCAAGTCAAAGCGCATCTTTGGAGGGGCAATATGCGGAGGTTCTAGCAGTGCATCGCAACAGCATGTTGCAGAATTAGAAAAGCAACTTCAAAAAGCTAAAGGTCAAGTGGCAACTCTCTACAGATTTCTACAACAGAAATACGGTGAAGAAGTACCTATCTTCTCTGATTCTGTGCCACACATTGAGTCGGAATGATGCACCTCATGTCATGTTTATTTTAGGTTTAATTTATGTCTAGTTTATACTGTTATTAGAGATATTTTTATTTTTTGTTGTACAGAATTATGAAACTTGGTTTCTGTTATTTCTTTACTATATCTTTGAACAATGCATATGCTTTAAAATACTGTTATTACTTAGTTTGCTATTTTTTATTTTAATTTTATTATCGTTACTTTGATTGTTTATATTGTTATAACATTATTTTAATATATTAGTATATATATAGAAATAAATATATGCAATATTAATTTAAAAAAATATTCAATTGGTAATTATAATTGAGAGTTTTTTTTAAATTGAAAGAAAAAATTAGCTACGGATTTATGTGTTGGTAAATAGTCCATAATATTGGCCACAGAAAAAGCGTGGAAAAAAACCCAGCCTGTCAAATATTATTTTGTGCATGGTTTTTTGGCCATAGAAAAAACCGTGGCTAAATAACCCAGCAATGTTTAGCCACAGAAAAAAAATGGCAAAAAAGCCCAGCCTATCAGTATTAGCCACGGAAAGATTGTGGCAAAACTATACTTATTCGTTATACTGTTGTCATTTAGCCACGGTTTAGTCTATGGCCAATAACGTAGAAACCGTGGCTATTTAGATGTCTCCACGGGTCATAAAACCGTGGCTAACTGGCCGAAAACCGTGGCTAATTGAAAAGGCGTTGCCCTTGTTAGCCACGGAAGTGTATTCGTTGTTAACGCTTAGTCGCCATGGATTTTCTTGATTTTAGCCACGGTTTTTTCGTGGCTAATCACCATTTTTCTGGTAGTGAGTGTACTCTGCAATGAAGTCAGCCAGATACTGTGATTTGATTGTTGTCTGAGCTTCATATTGGAGGTCGAATTCGGACAACTCGACTGTCCACTGTAGGATTCTTCCCGCTAAATCTGTTTTCTGTAGGATGCCTTTTATGGGGTGATTGGTCCGAATTTTAATGGTGTGAACCTGGAAGTATGGACGAAGTCGTCGAGAGGTTAATATGAGAGTGTAGGCGAACTTCTCTATCTTTTGATAGTTCAGTTCAAACCCTTGTAGCGCTTTGCTGATGAAATATATAGGTTGCTGTCCGCTTTCATCCTCCCTGACTAATGTTGAAGCTACTGCCTGGCTTCCTACTACGAGGTATAATATGAGTGTGTCTCCTTCCTGAGGTCGGGTAAGAATGGGTGGTTGTCCCAGGAATCTTTTGAAATCCTGGAAGGCTATCTCGCACTCTGGTGTCCATTCAAAATTTTTCCCTTCCTTAGCGTAGCATAGAAGGGGAGAGATCTTATGGTTGATCCGGCTAGAAATTTGGACAAGGCTGCCAGTCGCCCGTTGAGTTGTTGCACTTCTTTGACACAGGTCGGGCTTTTCATGTCGAGTATGGCCTGGCACTTGTCCGGGTTTGCTTCGATTCTTCTTTGTGTGAGCATGAATCCCAAGAATTTTCCAGCTTCTACTGCGAAGGTGCATTTCGCAGGGTTAAGTCGCATGCCATGCTTTCTTATGGTATTGAACACTTGGGCGAGGTCGGACAGTAATGATTCATCGCTTTGAGTTTTTACTAACATATTGTTGATAAACCATTATTTTATGATTTATATTGTGTTTAATTGAGTGGTTTTATCAAGTCTTTACCCATTTATTCATGTGATTAGCATGATATTACAATTCCTTCCCAAAGTTATTCTATGGTTGAAAACTTGCTTCATAGAGATCTTTTTTATTGTGCATTTTAATTCTCTTTTATACCATTCGATGCCGTGATCCGTGTGTTAAGTGTTTCAGGTTTCATAGGGCAAGAATGGCTTAGAGAATGGAGAGGAAGCTTGTAAAAATAGAAGGAACACAATAAATCAAGGAGATGACCAGCGAACACCGATGCAGACGCATGGCTCACGCGACCGCGCAAAATGGAGAAAATTGCAGTGACGCGTTCGCATGCTGACTCAAACGTGTGGATTGAAATATGCACAGATGACGCGAATGCGTAGACGACGCATACGCGTGGCAAGAAAAAACGCTGGATGACGCGATTGCATGGACGACACATACGCGTGACATGCACGATCTGCAAAATTTACAGAAATTACTGGGGGCAATTTTGGGCCGCATTTTGACCCAGTTTTCGGCCCAGAAACATAGACTAAAGTCGGGGAACATGTAGAGACTCGGAGAAGATTCTTATTAGGATAGTTTTTAGTTTTTAGATCGGATTTTACTCCCCTAGGTTTTCTCTCTACACATTCATAGTTCTTAGAATTTTATTTGCTTTTGGATTTGGATATTGAGAAGAGTTGTTACCTCAGCCAAGACTTCGTCATTCTAGTTTGTTTTCTTACTTTTCACTTACTCTTTCATATCCTTAATTTGTCCAGAGTTACAATTGGATTATTTTTAGAGTTTATTAATATAAGAACTATTTTTATTTTTAATTGATCTTTTTTATTATTGTTTATCATGTCTTTCTTTATTTCCCCTTTTAATTTTGTGAAGTCTACATTCATGATAATGGAGTAGTTCCCCAACTTGATTGGGAATTGATTAAAAGGAGAACTTTGAGTTGGAATACTCAAGAGTCAAATTGTAATTGGGTTTATTGTTGGTTGACTCTCTAGTCACTAACGCTAATCCTTCCCAAGGGAGAGGATTAGAACTTGTGAATAGAAGTTGACTTCCAACTCACTTGACTTTCCTTTATTCAGTAAAGGATAACTAAGTGGAAACAAATACCAATTATCAATTGATCTTGAGAAAAAATAATCCAACAAGGATAGAACTTCCAATTAATCTTCTCCCGGTCAAGATCTTTATTTAAATTACATAAATTTTCTTATTTATTTTCCTGTTTCTCAAACTCAAAATTTCTTGGAAAACCTCTGACCAATAAGCTGCACTCTTTTGTCAACTCGTTGGGAGACGACCTGGGATTCATACTCCCAGTATTTTTATTCTAATTTTGTGACAATCCCTTTTAAATTAATAAGCGGATTTTCTCTAGTTAAGAACTGTACTTGCAACGTATTTATTCCATTAAATTCTTAATCGGTCAATTTCCACCTCCGTCAATCGTCTACGTATACCTTCATTAGTTTTGCAATGTGATATGCGAAGACTTTGTTCATTAACCTTTAGTAGGTAGCTCCTGCGTTTTTGAGTCCGAACGACATGACGACATAGTAGTATTTTGCCTTGGGTGTTAAGAATGAGGTTTTTCTTGATCGGGTGGGTACATCGGGATTTGATTGTATCCTGAATAAGCATCCATAAATAAGAGGTACTTGTATCCGGAGGAGGCGTCCACTAGAGTGTCGATACTTGGGAGTGGATAAGGGTCTTTTGGGCAAGCTTTGTTGAGGTCGGTGTAACCAGTGCACATCCGTGACTTCCCATTTGACTTTTTCACCAAGACGACATTGGCTAGCTATAGTGGGTACTTGACTTCTCTGATGAATCCTGCCTCTAGTAGAGCTTGTACCTGTTCTTCCACAGCTTGGGATCTTTCTGGTCTGAGCTTTTTATGCCTCTGCTGTACTGGCCGAGATGCTGGATATACTGCCAGCTAGGGGTGGCAAGCGGAGAAGCCCACCCTGCCCCGCCCCGCGCCACCAAAAGCCCGCCCTTTGGCGAGCTGGCCCGCCCCGCCTTGCCTAGTGAGGCGGTCCCAGAATCCTAGCCCGCCCCGCCTAACGGGGGGCTGGCAAGCCGGCGGGCTAAGCCCGCCAAATAACCTCTTTTTTTTTTTACTTTTAACTATTAAATAATATATATAAAGGTATAAAAAAATCTCTCCTATTTTTTACCTTTAACTATTATAATTTCTAAAAGTATAAAATTAAAATTTTTATATTCACAAACATTAAAGTCTTTGTAATTATAAATATCTAATAAATATAATTATAAACCAAGTTTTCATCCAAAACATAATTATAAATATTGTTCCCAAAGTAAAATAAACATAATCCAAAACATAATTATAAATATTGTCTCCAAAACAAAATAAATATAATCCAAAATACTCAATTTTCATCTTGTAAGTTGGGTTGGGGGAAGTTGGGTTTTGGTAAAAAAAATTGTAAAAATACCGCTTGCTAAAAAAATTCTAATCCCGGCAGGGAAGCCCGCCCTGCCCCGCCAAAGCCCGCGGTTTAAGCAGTGCGGGTTAGACGGACTTTTACTATTTGGCGGTCCCAATTTTCCAGCCCAGCCCACCTTTTTTGGCAGATTACGCAGGCTTGCCCGCGCGGGTTTAGGCCCGTTTGCCACCCCTACTGCCAGCTTGTGGCACATTAGCTTGGGGTCTATGCCCAGCATGTCTGCGGCCTTCCATGCGATGAGGTCGTCATTATCTTTTAAGAACTGTGTGAGAGACTTTTTTACTTCTCCCTTTAGGATTGCGCCAATATTGGTTGTTTTATCTGGGACATCTCCGATCTGGACTTTTTCTATCTCGCCTTTAGGTTGTGGACGAAGTTCTTCCCGACCTCGAATTCCCCCGAGTTTGATGGTGTGGATTTCTTCTCCTTTGCCTCTAAGGTTCAGACTTTCATTGTAACAGCAGCATGTTGTTTTCTAGTCTCCTTTTATCATAGCGATCCCTTCTGTAGTTGGGAACTTCATGCATAGATGTGGAGTCAAGACTAATGCTCCAAGCTGATTTAGCATTGTCCGACCTATTAAGGCATTGTAGGCTGAGCTCACATCGACCACGATGTAGTCTATGTTGAGTGTTCTTGACCGGTTTCCCTTTCCAAAGGTTGTGTGTAGCGAGATGTATCCAAGTGGTTGGATTGGAGTGTCTCCTAATCCGAATAAGCTGTTCGGATATGCTCTGAGCTCTTTTTCTTCTAGGCCGAGTTTGTCGAAGGCGGTTTTGAACAAAATGTCAACCGAACTTCCTTGGTCCACCAGTGTGCGGTGGAGGTTAGCGTTGGCCAATATGATAGTGATGACCATGGGATCGTCATGTCCCAAAATGACGCCAGCTGCGTCCTCTTTAGTGAAAGTAATAGTAGGGAGGTCGGATGCTTCTTCTCCTCCCTCGATGTGATATACTTCTTTGAGGTGTCTTTTGCGAGATAATTTGGAAATTACTCCTCCTACGAATCCTCCATGTATCATGTGAACATGCCTCTCCGGGGTACGAGGTGGTCGTTCTGTTCACCCGACCTCTTCGCCTCTTCTTCACTTTCTGGACTCATCTGTCTTACTTGCTAGGTACCGACCTAGTCTCCCTTCTCTTACCAATTTCTCTATGACATTCTTCAAGTCGAAGCACTCGTTGGTGGGATGGCCATAGAATCGATGGTATTTGCAGTATTCCGTCCCGATTTCTTCCTCCCTTTTTACTTTTAAGTGGGCAAGGTGGTGGGATCTTTTCAGTGTGGCATACTTCTTGGTATACTTCCACGAGAGACACCTGGAGAAGGGTGTAATTATGGTATTTCTTAATCTTCTCTCCATGCTGATCTTCTTTTTTCTTGGACTCTTTATCCTTATCTCGGGAGGAGTAAAAGGACCCGAATTTTGAGGTCTCTCCTAGTCGAGAGTTTTCCTCCATGTTGATGTACTTTTCAGCTCATTCTTGTACTTCTTTCAGAGATGTGGGATGTTTCTTTGATATGGAATGACTAAAAGGTCCCTCTCGTAGGCCATTGATGAGACCCATAATGGCTGCCTCAGTTGGCAGACTTTGTATGTCCAGACATGCTTTGTTGAATCTTTCCATGTAGTTGCGAAGTCTTTCCCAATCTCCTTGCTTGATCCCTAATAAACATGGGGCGTGTTTGGTTTTGTCCTTCTGGATGGAGAATCTGGCAAGGAACTTTTCAGCTAAGTCGTCAAAGCTTGAGATAGACCTTGAGAGCAGGCTGTCGAACCACTTAATTGCTATTTTTGTTAAGGTAGTTGGGAAGGCTTTGCATCGAGTTGTGTCTGAGGCATCGGTGAGGCACATTCTACTTCTAAAATTACTGAGATGATGGCTTGGATCTGATGTGCCATCGTACGGGGTCATGTCGGGAGCTTTGAAGTCCTTTGGGACTTTGGCTTTCATAATCTCTTTGGTGAATGGGTCTTGGTCTTTGCGGGGGTTATCTTCGTGATTGGATCGGGTAGTCTTGGCTTTTAGATCTGTTTTAAGTTCTAATAGTTTGTCTTCTAACTGTTTACGTCGCATAGTTTCCCTTCTGAGGTCCCTCTCGGCTTCTCGTTGATACTCGGCCTCTTTTTCGAGTTATTTGAGGCGTTCTTGTTGAGCCTTAAGTACCTCTAGGATTTCTCCATTTGGTGGACTCTTATCTTTGTTTGGTTGAGGAGTATCATTCAGTGTGGCGTCCGCGTTCTTGTGTGGCATCTTATTCTCTAGATCAGAGTCGTGGTCATTGTTAAGGTTGTCCACCATGATGATAGGATGACTTCCAGGTCCCCGGCAACGGCGCCAATGTTCCGAGGGTTACCTGAAACTGTCGGTCGATCTCGGACGAGATCTTTTGTACTGGTCGGAGCTGTTATGTCCGACTTGATGATGGTGGCCGGAGCTGCCGTGTCCGACTTGTTGGACTTTGGTGGCGGTGCTGATCCTTCGTCACCGGAGGGTGGTGGTACCTGCAAGGGACTCCGATGCTTAAGTTAGCAAGAGTATTAAGCAGGTTTTTAGTAGAATCAGAGTATGAGTTATATCTGGGTGCTCCAGTGTATTTATAATAGTGTAGAATGATCTTTTTTTGGGATAAGATAGTTATCTTATCTTATCTTTGAGTGAAGTTATCTTATCTTTAAGGGAACCGCCTTTATCTTTCTATGCTTCGGACTGCTTTTAGATTTGGGTCGTGTTCCTCTTTTTTGGGCCTTCTTGGGCCTCTGTAGCGGTTTGGCCGACCTCTTTTGTAAAGAAGTCAGGTAGTCTTGGTCGGAACAGGTCGGTCAATTTGTCATTGATCAGCCCGGGTCGTATAGCTCGACCCAGGGCATGAACACATGGTATGTGCACAAGACTCGCACAAGGCTCTTTCACTTTTGTAACACGCATCATGCATATGCATGGGTCTTGCATACGCATGGCCTTGATTTTTTGCAACTTCTGCAGAATTCAATTTTTAACCCTAAACTTCAAACATGAATAACTTTTTCGTTAAAAATCAATTTCAATCCATTCTTTAAATGTTATAAACTTCACGGATACAATTTTTATTCAAAACTTTCACAAGATTTGGGGGTTCGAAAGCCAAGTTATGACTCCCCAAAGTTGGTCAAAACTTACAAATCCTCTAGTTTTCCAGAGTTCTCAATTCATAACCAATTAAACCACAACCCAATCAATACCAATTACACCTAACCATTATCACATACTTCTCAATCACTCGACAAACATATCAACACTTGAAATTTTCAATCTATTCAACAAATTTCACTCAAAATTTCCACCAATTTCAGCATTAAACATCAATAATTCACATTAAATGCAAATACTATATCTAATCAATCAAACCAACCAATTCACATCATTCAAACCTATCCTAAGATAACTAGCCTTTTTCACAAGAAATTGAAACCATACCTTGGCCGATTTCTCCACAAGCTCAAACATTACTAAAAACCTCTTTTCACACAAGCCTCCAAGTTTCCAATTCACCAATTCAGCTAGTCCCAGCCACCAAAGTTCTCATTCAAAATGCCAATTCAACTTTTATCCATATGAATTCAATCTAAATTTCACATAATTTATCAAAATCACACTAGGGTTCCACTAATTCAATCATTTACAAGAGTTTAGTGGTTCCTCACCTTACCTATGGATAAGTAGAGCAAAACCCAATAATTATCTACTGCTAGAGTATACCTAAATCATAAAAAATATAATACAAAATTCCTCAATACCCATGAACCAAAATCATGAAGTGAATGGAGTGAACAAGTGGGTGAGAAATTGCATGTTTTTTACCACTTTATTCAGATGAATTTAAAGAAATATTTTGAAAATCGAACTGGATTGGCCGGTTCAACTAGACTAACCGGGAACCGGTCCACTAGCCAATTTGGTTAAAGTGAAAAACTGTTGGAAAAACAATTAAGAAAAAATTGGTCAAACCGGTGATTAACCAGTAAACTGCTTGAACCGGTCAGTTTTTTTCCAGTTTTTAATTTAAAAAAATAAAATAAAAAATACATAAACCCTCCCTCTTTTCTCGCTATCTGAGCTCTATAGAAGAAACCCTAGTAGCCTCTCTTTCTCTCTCTCCCAGACAGCCAGTAGCCAGTGCTACCATCGCTAACGAACTCTTCTCCTCAGCCAGCATCGAGCCCCGCCGTCGCAATCCTCTTCTTTTGGATCCCATCACCTCGCGTCTCCAGGTATGCTCAGAGCTACTATTAGTGACGCTCCCTCTGTCCTCGTGGTCGTCGACCACCCTGAAATCGTGTCTCTGTCCTCATCGTCGATCCCTCTCTCTCTCTCTCTCTCTCGCGTCAAGCCTCTGTCTTCGATCTCCTCTATGCCCAAGATCACTTCCTCTCTTCTATCACCATCACTTGGTTTCCTCTTTTGCTGCCGGTCTTCAATTAATTTTGCTTGTTTTGAATTTTTATTTGGTTTTCTGATTTCTGATTTTGAGTTTGTTAATTTCTACTTTTTTTTGAGTTACTAAATTTCTAAGTTTGTAAGCCTCCATCCTTACACCGCTTTAGTTTCATTTTTGGGAGTTAATTTCTATTTTTAGTTTGTTATTGTAGTTTGATTTCATAGTCTGTTTGTTTGTAAATTCAGTAGTTAGCACCATGATTCTGTTTGCAAATTCAGTGGTTAGTGATTATTACTAATTTGTTGGTTAGTTTTGATCATTAGATTATAAATTCTAAGTTGCTATTTTCTGAGTTGCTACGATGATTCTGAGTTTTGGTTAATTTCGATTATTAGTGGTTATTACTGTGATTCTGAGTTGCTATTTTCTGTCATAATATTGTTGCTGGTTTTTTTTTATTTTTTGATTAAGTTAATTTTATAGATGGAACAATTTTTGTTGACTATTGCTATTTTCTAAGTTGTTATTATGATTTTGAGTTTTGGTTAGTTTTGA
Organism: Arachis duranensis; assembly: GCF_000817695.3. Taxonomy (NCBI): domain Eukaryota; kingdom Viridiplantae; phylum Streptophyta; class Magnoliopsida; order Fabales; family Fabaceae; genus Arachis; species Arachis duranensis. The sequence continues at coordinate 31,113,354 of NC_029772.3, read as the reverse complement.
TTATTAGTGGTTATTATTGTGATTCTGAGTTGCTATTTTCTGCCATAATGTTATTGCTGGTTTTTTTATTTTTGATCGCGTTAATTTTATTAATGGAACAATTTTTGTTGATTGTATATTAAGGATCTTGAAGCATTTAATTATGATTATGATTTTTTATTATTAGTTTCTTTATTTAGTTGAAAACTTGTGTGTCAATGTTATTTGTTTTGGGAGTAGAACATTATGTATTTGTTATTTACATGTATTTTGATATACTTTAGTTATAAATTTTAATGTTTAAAGTTGTTTATGGATTTTTATTGATAAATTATGGACAATTTATTATGTAAAATTGTGAAATTTTGAATTTTATTAGGTTAAAAATTATTGAATTTAAACTAGTCGAATCTCAATTGAACCCCAATCGAACTGTTAAACTAGTAAACTAGTTATCTCACCGGTTTATTGATCGGTCTGATTCTTGCAACCTTGATTTGAAAAGCTCGACGAGGTGAATGCATGGTCGCAAACAGTGCGGTGATCGGAGTTTCGGATTAAAAGTTAGGAGGAATTGAAGTTTGGTGTGATAAAGGTTTGAAGTTTGATTTGATAAGGGTTTAGGGCTCTCTCTCTCTCTCTCTCTCTCTCTCTCTCTCTCACCATAGATTGCAGAAACGAATTTAATTTTCTAATTTCTTTGGCTCATAATTAATTTATTAATTTATCAGATTTTAATTTTCTAATTTCTTTGGCTCATAATTAATTTATTAATTTATCAGATTTTACATCCTACTCTCCAAATTAAGAATCTTAATTTATTAATTTATCAGATTTTACATCCTACTCTCCAAATTAAGAATCTTGTCCCCAGAATTCAATCATTTGAGAATAAGTGCGGGGTAGCCCTTGCTCATCTCCAATTCAAGCTCCTACATATGTTTCTCGACTCCGACTCGATTCTAAACAACTTTTACTAATGGGACTTCTTTTCCTTGGAGTTTCATGATGCTTACATCATCAATTTTGACTAGAATCACTTCGAACGTCAAATCTTCTTTCAATTGAACCGATTCAGGTTGTAAAACATGGGTTGCATCAGAAGTGTTCTTCCGAAGCTGCAAAATGTGGAGTATATCTTTCAAGTTCGAAAGATACAGTGGTAAAAATATTTGATGTGCCACTGGCCACAAATCCCCTTTAGAATTTAGAAGGAACCAATATGGCAGGGATTCTCAACTTCTTGATTTTTATTGCTCTTTTGATCCCAGTCGTTTGAGTAACCTTTAAAAATACATGTCTTTCGTGTTCAAACCCTCTAGGTTTTCTCCTCTTTTATTCACAAAACTCTTCTATCGGCTTTAATCAGTTAGAATCTTAGCTCAAATTTGCTTGATCTTTTTTCCGTTGTCTCGGCTATCAATTCGGGATCTAAGATGTTTGATTCTCCAGGTTCATATCAACACAGATGCGATTAGCACACCGTGCAACCTCACTACCTTCTTGATGTACTATCTCGCCACTTTCTCCAATGAATAGTTCACTCGGATAGGCAAAAAGTAAGCGGACTTGGTCACTCGATCCACGATCATCCAAATCACATGAAATCCTGTTCTAGACCTCGGCAGACCCATTACAAAATCTGTAGCAACACCTTCCCACTTTCATTGTGGAACCTTCAAAAGTTGCAGCATTCTGGATGGCTTCTAGTGCTCCATCTTCACCTTTTATCATGTCAAACATTTAGTCATATGCGCCGCCATGTCATTCTTCATCTTGGGCCACCCAAAATACCTTTTTTGAATCATGATCCATCTGAATAACTCTAGGATGAATCGAAAATATGCTCTTGAGAGCCTCAGATAATAGTTAACGTCTCAACTTCTGACATTCGATACAAAAATCCTCTTCTTATTCCTCCAAATTCCTTCCCTGTCTCCTTCGATCTCTTGTTGATTTTCTTGTACAGCAGACTTCGGCATTATTGGTAGCTCCTTATCTTCTTGTTGTGCTCCTCAAATTTCAGTCTTATCATTATTTGTAATTGCAATTGATTCCGTCTGACACCTCCAGCCACTTTCTCAACACCCAATTTAAGAATCCAAACTTACTTAATAGTTCTTCCTCATTAATCATCATCCAAGCAATACTCAGAGACTTCCTGCTCAGGGGGTATTAAATTATAATATTATATCAATCCGCATCCTAAGCCTTTCTATGACGCATCGCAGTGACCATCAAATGGTTCATTAGGTTCAGGTATCACTAGTATTGACGCTGTAGTTAATCTTTCCTTTAGAGTTTGAACACTCTCTTCAGGGTCGGACGTCTATACAGATTGTGCATCCTTGCGAGTCAACTTAATCATAGGTGTTCCAAGGGTTACCTGAAATTGTAGGTCGATCTCGGACGAGATCTGCGGTGATGGCCGGAGCTGTTACGTCCGACTTGTTGGACTTGGCGGTGCTGCTGATCCTTCGTCACTAGAGGGTGGTGGTACCTGCAAGAGACTACGATACTTAAGTTAGCACGTGCTTTAGGCAAGATTTTGTGTAGAATCAGAGTATGAATTATACCTGGGTGCTCCAGTGTATTTATAGTAGTGTGGGGGTGTCCTTTAAGATAAGTTAGTTATCTTATCTTATCTTTTAGGGAAACCGCCTTATATTTCTAGGCTTTGCCGCTTTTAGAGTGGGCTGTGTTCCTTCGTTTGGGCCTACTTGGGCTTTTATGATGACCTGGTCGAGCTCTTTAAGGAGAGGTTGGTGGCGGTACAACCTTAAGAGGTCGGTTGCTCTTGTCTTCAGTCAACCCAGGTAGTGTAGCTCGACCCATGGTATGAACAATAGGCAATACGGTCTGCAAGAATCAAAGCTTCTCACCTCCTCGTGACATTGCATACTTACGCGCTTCATTTTTCGCATTCAGAAGTCTTGCTCTACGGAACTAATGTCCCAATGGCTACATCTAGGAATTGTGAGCAATGTAAGATCAAGCTCAAGTTGATTTTCGAAAGGATACTAAGTTCAAAAGATGAACAAACAACACGAATGGTGTTCGCAAGAAATCAAAAGGATGTCTTATATGTAATCAAACAAAGTGGTAGAAAAATAACGAAATACTATCTTGCAAAGGAAAGCAACTCAAATTACAACAAGTTTTCAAGATTCAAGTAAGTCTAAGCTAATTTTTAAAAGAAATACTAGCTTACAAAGGAGAGCAACTCAACTCACAACAAGTTTTCAAGATTCAAGGATCACTTGATTATACCAAAACAAGCTCAGGCTCACTTCGAAAAGGACTGATTCATGCATAGATACATGCGAGTAAGGAATAAAATTGGGAAGATGATCAAATCCGAGATAAAATTTCAAGAAAAAATCCGAGATAAAATTTCAATGCAAATTACAAAAGAAAGGCTATATCGAGTAGCGAGATTCATTGGCACACTCTCTCTCTCTCACATAAAGGATTTGGTCCAAACTTAGCTCATGCTCAACAATTTAGCAGCTACAATGGTAAATCCTCGATAATCCTCCCTACTACATTCCCTCGTCACTGAATTTAGATGATCACTCTGCGCAACTATCGGCATTTCCGATCCCTTAGACATAAGTCAAATTGAATGCTCAAAACAGTCCAACCCCCTTTTGCTGCGTCACTCTAATTGTTAGCCTCCAATAACCTAACCATTCTTCTATGCTAACCCAGAAATTGCTTTGTCTCATTAGCTGAAAGTCATCAACCGATAATTCATTTGAAAATTATGATTCTCATAATCAAATTATGTGTTATGAATGAATGCTGCACTCTAATATTATGCAAGGCAGTTAAAGTTCTGTTATGAATTCATAATTACCTTGGACCAAAGAATCAGACTTGACTACATCCCGACTCTTCCTGTGTGGACAATTTCAAGCCATATGCCATGATAACCTACAACTGTAACATAGACTCGTACCCAACTGGCATGGCTTGTCCGGATTATACCTTATGCACCTTAGGCACTCCAAGTTATCTTGCTGAGTCCTCATCTGCTTTCTTTTACCATGTCGCTGGTGGTTGCCATTCCTCCAGTGATTATTCTAGAGCTAAGGATGTGGAGGAACATAACCATTCTTTTTGAAATTCTGGCTCTTTGGTGTAATCTTCTTGCCTTTTTGCTTTTTGTAGAATTTCCGACAGTCAACCCTTGCCACCACAATCCTTCTCAAGCATTCTCTCATTACTCGACCTGTGTTAACCAACTCTGAATAGCTCGCTATCTCCATTGGTACCACTGAACTCTGACTATTATCTCTATTGTCATGTCTATCACCACCTTCATTGCCACTTCCAACTTGCTGTCCCATCCTATCTACTGCTCGGTTGGTCATAATAACAGTAGTATTAATGGCAGCAGCCACGTTCTCCATTATGACTATAAAGTTAGTCAGACTATCTACCAGTATGGTTCTTTCATTACCTCTCTTTTCTCGTTCTTGACCTCGTCTATGAGATGCCATTTGGGTCCTGTTCATACCAAACAATTGATATCAAGGTGATTAGTCTCAATATCTCAAGTTTAGTGCTTTAAATTTTCAAAAGTATACTACTCATGATTTTTATGCTATGTTTATCAGTTAGATATCCTATATAGCATATACACACAACCTAGAGTATGCTCAGAAGCATAGTCAGTTTGTCCCTTAAGCTATAAACAGAACGTAAATCAAAGGTGGTGAGACACTACGACCTCTAAAGCAAAAATTCGTACGTAGATATATATGAAAGATAATTTTACTAGGAGCCTTGAACAAAAGGGTAAGCAAAACAAAGTATAAATATCGTCGTACTCGAGACTTTGAGAATAGAAAACGTAGATAACAGAAAGCAGAAGAGACAATATATATATATAGAATTCCAACAAGTTATATAACAAACTCTAGTCTTGACCTACGAAGCAAAGGCCGGTTAGAAATACATATACATCCCAAAAGATAACCAAAATATAAAATACAACTCCTGATTCTTTAAGTCGACCTCTAGGAGGGACAAATACAAGTTTTAATATAATAGTGGAGAATACACACGCACACACACACACACACACACACACACACACACACACACACACACACACACACACACACACATACACACTGTGTGTGTTTGTGTATAAGCTAAGTACATAATCAGAAAATTCCAAAAGTAGATCTTCGCTTGCACAAGAGTCTCCAGCATGCTCAGCGAGGTGCCTCGCGTCCTGCATCTGAAAAATAACAAATATGTACAGAATGAGAACCGAAAGTTCTCAGTATGGTAACAATGCCCAATAGATAAGATATATGACTCCAAAAAGCCGAAGGCAATCCTAAACTTCTACAACCCAGATCAGAGTCTAAAGTTTTCACTAACCAGGAAAATGGTAATTATACCTAAGAATTCTAATCTATCTCTTCAATTTTAGTTCTCTACAAACCTCCTATAGAACAACCCTCAGCGTCACCTCTACCAGCATAAGGGATCTCTCAAAGCAGACACATACAAGGCATACAAGTAATGTACAATTAAGAAAATAGATAAGACATTTAAGTCACGTAGCATATAGATATAGATAAACAATTAGGCAAGCCAAAACACAAAGTGCATAGTCAAATAAATCATACAAATGCACTTGATGTGTAACACCCTACCATACAAAGCCTTATGCTTAAGTCGTAAAGCAGATGTGGCGAGGTATTACGACCTCTAAAATAAAAGATAATATATATATAGTTGAAAAAAAATTATAACTAGGAGTCTTGAAAAAGAAGTTAAATAAAAGCATAACAGAAAATCATATCACTCACGTCCGCGTAAGCGTATAAGGATAAAAAGATCAAAAGGAAAAGAGTAATATACATATAAGGATCAGAGTTCCAAAGATATAATTATCAAGCTCTAGACTCAACTTGGGAAGCAAAGGCCGGCCAGAGTATCCATACATACATACATACATACATACATATATATAGGAGAACAAAACTACATATATACAATATAAACACAAAAGTAAAGGCCCAAAAGATAGTTCTTCGCTTGCATGGAGGTTCCCCAGATGCTCAATGAGGTGCCTCTCGACCTGCATCTGAAAAACAACAATATAGGTATAGAATAAGAACCGGGGGTGCTCAGCATGGTAAAGGTGCCCACATAAATAATATATAAGGTCTCAAAAAAGTCAGAGGCAATCCTAGAACTCTGACGACCCAAATCAAACTTAAAGTCCATACTAAACCAGAAATTTCGGTAATCTATCTAAAAGATTCTAACTCTAATCTAACTTTACATCTTCTGTTTCTTTAAAACCTCCTAAGTACCGGGTGGAACAACCCTCATCACGCCTCCACCATATGAGGGTCTCTCAGATACATACACATACAAAATAGACAAGGAAAACACATATATAGGTAGTAATTACAGCAAATAGATTGGATAGTAGTTAACACAGATAAGCAATTAGGCAAACCCTAACCCGGAGACTCAAACCATAATCCGGAGTAAGTGGAACAGCGCCACTGCATCTACCAAGGCAGGTATGTTTCAATAAGAATCATTTTCAATATCAATTTCATTATCAATTTCATTATCAATTTCCTTATCAATCTCATTAACAATCTCCCCTTAATCTCATCTCAATTCATATTCAATAATAATTAAACTCATTTATCATCATCCTTCATCATAATCATTTACCATTCATCATCACGTTATTCCTCATCATACACCAACTTCAAATTTTTTTCATCTCTTAGCAATTCACCAACACATTTTATTAACTCTCATTTCTAACTCATCTATGCTTAATTACATTGGTTCTAGACTCTTATCGGGGATTATAAAGGTTTAGAAGGCTCGAGGATGGTTGAGAGCTTAAAATTTCACTTTTCAGAAAAACAAGGGTTGTCATGTACGCATGCACATGTTCGCATATGGATGAGTGTAAATGTTCAAAACTCACGTACACAGACCACCTTCGCGTACGCGGAAGGTTTGGGCAGTGGGGCTAATTCGCGTATGCATGGCTTGCATCGCGTACACAACCTGTGTTCGCGTATGCATGGGTGCTGGCAAAGACCAACTCCTGCGTATGCACGATGAGTTCCGCGTACGCATGGCCTATCAGAATGTGAAAAAGCTGATATGTTATAAAAACCAGTTTTTTAGTCCAAATTTCAATCTTTCATATTTTTTTCACAAAATTCATTTTTCAACCATTCTTGAACCGTTGGAAAGATCGATAAATAAATTTTCATAAAAATCTAATTTTGTAAAATTTTCAACTCCGAAGACCGAGTTACAGTCCGACAAAGTTGGCCAAAAATTGGTTTTTAACCAAAAATAGAATTTACCAACTTTTTTAAAAGTTCACAAGTCAAAACAGTTTTAACTCAACAAAATGACCCCAAACCACTTCAATCCACACATTCACAATCAACCAAACTCAAACCTACTCCATTCACATATTTCAACTCAAAATTCATCAATTTCACACCTCAAGTCCTCAATTCCACTATTCTAACAATCATTATCTAATTTCCTCAACCCAAATTCCAATCTTTACCATTTCAATCTCAAGCATCCACATACATTTCAATTACCAACTTACCAAATCTTACCTTTTCTGGCCTCCGGTCCAAATTCATGGCCTCCGTCCCAACAGTCATCAATTCAATACATAACTCATAAATATATAATCATCATCCAAATAATCAATTTTCACAACACATCAACTATGCATAATTACATAATCCTCATCCAATCATCAATTGCAATAACACATCACATACACATATCAATTCTAACTAAATACACAATTCAAACTTAATCCTAGGGGCATCTAGCCTAGGATTTCATACTACATTATACAATATTTAAATGAAACTTAAACCGTACCTCTTGGAAGTCAAAATCAAGCCTCTCACTTGTGAATTTCCACCAAGTCTTAGCTCCAAACCTCACTAATGATCAATTATAGTGCCTCTAATATCACTCTGCACTATTTTCACATAATATACACAATTCTCAATATACTAGGATTTCATAAAATACCATAAACACAAGGAATTGATTCTTGAAATTTGTCCACTAGAATATATGATGAAACCTAGCTAGAGCTCATTCTAGAGCACCCATAAACCATCAAAATCACAAAATTTCTCAATACCCAAAGCTCAAACTCGAATTTAACACATGCTACAAAAATGGGGTAAGAGAATTCAAAATTCTTATCAATTTTTTTAAATAAAATTGTACAGGATGAGATGAGCTTCGCGTGGCCGTAAACGGTGCGGCAACCAGAACTCTAGAGAAAAAGTTATGGTGATTTGAGTGTTTTTGGAGTTAGGGTTTCACTCCTCTTTTTTCCTCTCTTCTTCAGTTCAGCACATAACACAATGAATGGGATGTGGTAGCTTAAAAGGCCATCAGTAAGGGCTTATATATGTTGGGCTTGGGCCTAATTTGGGCTCAATTCACTTATATGGCCCGTTTGGTCCAACTTTGGGCCAAAACCTTTAAGATTAATGTTTTAATCTACGTTTTAAATATTTTTACCTTTCCAAATCATAAATTATAATTTCTTAACATTTCTCACCCATAGTTAATGTTCTCAGGCACAATACCAAACAAATTTGAACCGGTACTGGCAGTCAACTTTCCAGTGTACGTTTTTACGCTAAAAACTATGTTTTCCAACTCGAAAAAATTCTCTGAGCCCAAATATCATCGCTAAATATTCAAATTATGATTGTTAAATTTTTCAACCCTTCTAGCTCATTATTGATGGCAGAATAGAACGTGCAACTAGAACAGAATTAGGAAAAATGCTAGACTAGAGCAGTGACACTGAACCTAAATTGGAACAACGTAGCAATGAGGTTTCGGAACAGAAATGGACTTACTACAGCTTGGGGAGAACAAATGAAGCAACAGTAGTAGAGGTGTCCATCGGCACGTTCTTCTACTCCCTGCTCGGCTCCTTCCAACAGTGGCAGCAGCTTCAATTGGTGGCATCAGCAGTGTAGTCTCCCTCTTCTCCTTTCATGTGTAGCAGCGACGCCAGCCTCCTCTTCCTTTCTCCCTTTCTTGAGTTTCTCTCTCATCCTCTTCCCTGCGGCAGTAACGACATCGGCTTGGTGGCATCGAAGGCAGCGCGAGGCAGTGCCTCCTCTCTCACGTCTAGCTCTCTCAATCTCTTGTTTCTCCTATTCTCAGCTCTTCTGATTCTCGTATCTCTCTTCCGCGCTGTTTCTTCTTTTTTCCATTTTGATTATTTCCCCTTCCTTTCCATTTTTATTCTGCTCCAAGTTGATGAGTTATGGTGAAAAGAGATAAAGAAGAGAATACATGCGCGTATGTGTTGGAGAAGAGATGATGATACACGTGTGTTAGTTGGTGAGATGAGTGTCCCGAGCGTGTAGCTAATTCTAGGGGTTAGGAAAATACATACTAGTAGTATAAGAATTTTACAAAATCTTTAGATTAAAATAACAATTGAGAATTTAATTATGATACCAAAAATTATTTTAGAAACATATAAAATGTTATTTATCAACATACTAATAAATTTAAATAAATATTTTTAATTTAAAATCTATAATATTCAATTAAATCACCCTTTATAAAATATTATTTGAATTTAAAATATTAATTACTCAAATTAAATAATATAATTTTTATTATTTATAAATGACTGAAATTCTAGTTTTAATTGTGCAACATATTCATTATAATAAAATCATATACAAGAATCCTAATGAATTCAAACTCAAATAATTATAAAATTAATTTAATTATGTCTAATAAAATAGTTTCTAAATAAATAGTTCAAACTAATAAAATAAATCATAAATAATTTATAATAGAAGTTTCGAAAATTTGAATTGTTACAATATTTGTCGATATCAAAATTTTTCAGTCTCAAAGATATTAACCTAAAGAGTTTGAAATAACACGAGGTCGGAAGATTCAAATAGAATTCCTTCGTCAGTGTCTCTGATACAACTATATAATATTAAATGTATCTCACTCACAATGAGCACGCGATAGATTTAGATGATATTTAAACATATATTCTGATTGTAATACGTTGCTTACTTTTTCAATGTATTTCGTCTCCAGTGTAGAAAAGATACATTGTTAACTAAAATTTTTTCCTTAAGAACGAAATATGTAACCTAAGAAAAAAATATAAATTTCTAAATCCATATTTGTTTATGTAAATATTGAATTTATTTTATTTATTAAAAAAATTCTATAGAAGTGTGACCGTTTTTGTGGAGTTTTGATATATTTTAGAGTAAACTACCATTTTTATCCACGAAAGTTTTTAACATTGACAAAATTATTCACAAAAAATTAAAACTGAAGTTATACCCATAAAAGATAAAATTCGATCGACAAAACTAATCAAACACTACAAAATAATCAAAATTTCCAAATTATCCCTTTCTCTAATGTAACTTAATCCCAAATTTTCACCCATACCTTCTTCCTACTACAATCTATAGCCATTGCCACCACCCATCCCACTCCACTATCCCTTCACAACTATCCATAGTTTCTCTTTCACAACAACACCACAACGAAACCTATAATAACAACACCAATAACAACCTCTTCTCAAAAGTTTGATGGTAAATATTCGCGCAAACTCTTCAACTCTCGCATCATTGGCTCTGGCATCTGGTCCAAAAAGAAATGGGTATTTTTGAGATCAACATCAATGTCATTGTCAGCATCTCCGAGAGCAACTCCAATCTCTTTTGGAATATGAATGGGTAAAATTCAAAAGAAGAAACTTACATGAAAGTAAAAGAGGTGGAAAGCGTAAATAAAATTATGGAAAAAGTGAGAGAATGATTAGGTATAACCGAAACTCATCGCTATCATCTATAGAAAAGACAATTATTTTTTAGTGTGGTTGTTTTCATTTTTTTAGGTGCTATTAGTTTTGGTTTTTATGATAGCATGAAATTTGTTTTGTTGAATTGAAATGTATTGGAAAAAAATTGAGATTGTGGAAAAAGAAGAAGAAATATTGTATTACAAGATCTAATACTTCATTTGAGTTTTCACATTGACTGTGTGAATGGTCATCCAAAAAAAAGAGTAAACACCCAACCCAGTCCTTGTCCATTTTTACGAAGGACAAAGTGATCCCTGTCCAAAAAAAAAGGGACACTTCGACCCTCAACTTTTTTACTTTGGGACAATATGATCCCTCTGTTAAAAAAATCATTAAATAATAATAAAAATTAGTTTTGTGGGAGGTTTTATTTGTATTTTGTAGGGGGTTTTAAACCTCCACAAACTATTAATAAGTTTATTTTTGAAAAATTTCTTCACTAATGGTGATTAAGTGAAGAAAAACTATTGATGAAAATGATGTCGCAAAAAAAGTAATTGTAGTACCTTTAAAGGAAAAAAATAACATCGAATAAGAGATGAAAGAAGAGAACTTTAATGTTGATAATATTGGTATTGGTGATGATGACAATAGAGGAGATAATAATGATGATAAAGTATGTTTATACAATAAAAATAATAGAGGTAGGAGTGATAATAATGAGGATGAAAAAGGTAGTGGTAGTAGTGGTAGTAATTGGTTATATTGTTGAAAAGATTTTTGTGAGGGTTTAAAACCTCACAAAATACAAATAAAACCTACACAAAATTAATTTTTGTTATTATTTAACAATTTTTTTAACAGAGGGATCGTATTGTCCCAAAATAAAAAGGTTGAGGATCAAAATGTCCCCTTTTTTTATAGAGATCGCTTTGTCCTTCGTGAAAATGGACAAGGACCGGATTGGGTCTTTACTAAAATAAATAGATGTGATTACACGACTATGTAAAACGTTTTACACTATTAGTACATCAAAATTAAACTCTTATTTGAATTAGGGTGATGGCTGCAAACTGTTTGGGTTCGGGTGGAAAGAGAATGTAAGTGAAAATTTGGAATTAAGTTATGTTAGAGAAAAGGATAATTTGAGAATTTTGAATTATATGGTTCAAATTCTATCTTCTATAGTTATAACTTTAATTTTAAAATGAGTTAAATTTTGATGCACTGATATATAATTACATTCGTTCTTTTAAATGACTATTTATGTAGTTAATATAAAAAATAGTTATTTTTACGGTAACATTATATAATTAAATGCACATATAAAAATATTTTATATTAAAAAATACAGAAAAGCTCTACATCCATGTAAATATTACATAGATGTTATCCAAGTTCTTTTCACTCCACGCCCCACACACTCGTTTGTGTGACACGCGCCTAATCCTAACGTATATAACCTAATCCTTATTTTGCGTCACTTACCTTTCTCAACGTATACAACGTTAACCTTCTTCTCTTCTTCTTCTTCTCCTCCTTCTTCTTCTTCTCCTTCTTTTTCTCCTTCTTCTCCTTTTCTCCTTCTCCTTCTTCTTCTTCTCCTTCTTCTTCTTCTTCTCCTTCTTTTTCTCCTTCTTCTCCTTTTCTCCTTCTCTTTCTTCTTCTTCTTCTTCTTCTTCTTCTTCTTCTCCTTCTCCTTCTCCTTCTCCTTCTCCTTCTCCTTCTCCTTCTCCTTCTCCTTCTCCTTCTCCTTCTCCTTCTTCTCCTTCTTCTTCTTCTACTGCTTCTTTTTCTTCTTCTTCTTCTTCTTCTTCTTCTTCTTCTTCTTCTTCTTCTTCTTCTTCTTCTTCTTCTTCTTCTTCTCCTTCTTCTTTGGCTACTTCATCATTATTCTTCTCAAAAGGATTTGGATTAACGTCAATGTAATTAGCTTATCTGAATTGAATTGAATTGAATTGACAATATGTAACTGTGAGTAATTGTGAGAAACTTTTTAGTTCAGTGAGTACTAAAGAGTTGATTCACCATCTTCATATTTTCGATTCGGTAAGCAGAATGGAGTCTAAAAAAATGGACGAATAGCTAATTTTATTTGAAGAGAATTGAATGGACTGAGGTGATATTTATCTGAATTGAATTGAATTGAATTGATAATATGTAACTGTGAGTGTAAGTAACTATGACTAACTTTGAGTAATTGTGAGTAACTTTTTGGTTCGGTGAGTACAAAAGAGTTGATTCACCATCTTCATGTTTTCGGTTCGGTACGTAGAAAGGAGTCTAAAAAAATTGGACGAATATATTCTATTTTGTTCTCTAAGCACTATATAATTGTTTCATCGTAATGAAGATTTCGGTTCACCATAACTAAGATTTTGGTTCACTATGCAGACCAGCTGTGTTGTGGATGAAAAATTTGTTCCAAAGGTGGGAATGATTTTTAAGACATTAGAAGAAGCTGAAAAGTTCTACAAACATTATTCTAAAGTTGTCGGTTTTTCTACCAAAATAAGGAACACGACTCGAGACGGAGACAAGATTAAGAATCAACAAATTGTATGCTCTAGAGAGGGGAGGTGGAAATCAAAGATATCTCTAACTTTGAAGACAAACCCTTCAGCTAGGTTAAATTGTTTGGACAGAATTTATGTAGACATAATGAAGGATGTTAGTCTTTGGATAATTTCCAAAGTTGTCTTGAATCACTCACATCCTTGTTGTCCAGACCAGGCTGAGATGCTCAAACAACACAGGGAGCTTAGCATATTCGTGCGTCGCACCATTGAAACCCACGAAGAAGCCGAAATCAGACCGAGCAAAACTTACGAATCATTTGTGGCAGCAGCTGGCAGCCACCATGAACTAGGGTTTATAGAAAAAGACATAAGGAATTACATCACAAGGGAAGTACAGAATATTTCCAAAGAAGACGATGCCAAAGAATTTGGGAAGTACCTAGTTAAAATGAAAGAGAAGAACTAAAATTTCTTCTTTGAGCTCAACTTTTAAGGTGATCACTGCATTAAACATGCATTCTGGGCTGATGCAAGAAGTAGGGCTGCATTTGATTATTCTGGAGACGTGGTTTCATTTGACACCACCTTTAACACAAACAAGTATTCGGTTCATTCAAACATTTTTTTGATGTTCAGTGAGTGTATATATTTTGGTTAACCATCTTGTGGCTGTTATTTATGCAGGTACAATTTGGTTTTAGGTTCTTTTGTTGGCGTGAATCACCACGGCCAGTCGACACTTCTTGGATGTGCGCTGATAAAAAATGAGGACATCCAATCATTCAAATGGCTATTTGAGTGTTAGTTACATTGAATAGGAGGGAAGGCACCAAAAGGTATTCTTACCGATTAATGCATATCGATTTGAAGGGCAATTGAGCTGTGCATGCCAACAACAATTCACCGCTGGTGCATCTGGCACATTATGAAGAAGATTCCAAGCAAATTAAATGGCTACAAGGGGTACATCGATATTGAACAAATAATGAGCCATGTTGTTTGGAACTCTTACACAAAAGATGCATTTGACAGAAATTGGAACGATTTTCTTACAAAATATGGTCTCGGAGGCAACAAGTGGCTTTCAGGTAATTGAGGTTTCAATTCGAATTATTTTTATGCTCATATTTATTTTTCTCAAAGCATGCACTATTTTTGGTTCACCATACCTTATAGTTTTGGTTTGGTATATAGATCTGTACGAGGATCGCCATATATGGATTCCGATTTACTTGGATCACCACTTTTGGGCCGAGATGAGAAATACGCAAAGGAGCGAGAGTATGCATTCATTTTACAACAAGTTCATCACAAGGAATAGCTCCTTGAGACAATTCATGAAGCAATACGACAATTGCCTAGCAAGCAGAGAGAATTCGATGCTGCAGATTTTTACACCGTGATACCTTGTGCAATAAAATTAGCAATAGAGGCACAATTTCAGCATGTATATACCCATGAGAAGTTCAAGGAAGTTCAAGCTCAATTCAGAGGTAAAGTGAACTGTATCACAAGATTAGTACATTCGACCCTAGGTTTCATAACATATGAAGTAATAGAGCAAGTTTCCAACTCCAAATTCAATAAGTTTGTCGTCACCTATGACGTAGTATCACGAGATGTAAAGTGACATTGCTTGCTGTTTGAGTCTAGGGGCATATTGTGCTGCCATTTCCTAAGTGTCCTAAGCTTTGAGCGAGTGGATAATGTGGCACCGAAATACATATTAGAACGTTGGAGCAAGAACATAAAGAGGAGGCATACACACATCAAGAACAGCCAAGATGAACCTTTACTAGAGCCAAGAAGTAAGAAAATTGACGAATTAGTGTTTTGGTCACACAATATATGTGAATTTGCATCTGAGTCTGAAGAGTTGACCGAAATTTTGCACCGAGAATTTGACAAGGTCATGGTGGAGATGGAAGAATATCAAGGGAGAAGCAAAGGAAAAAGTTTGTTAAACCATGAAGAAGAGACATTAAGCAATGTGAATGACCTTCAAAGTCCACCACGTGTCAAAACAAGAGGTTGGCCCAAGAACAGACTTGGATCAAACCTGGAAAAAAGATCTCAAATGCGATGAAGAAAAAGAAAAAGACAGCTACAAGCGAGGTAAAATTGACTTGCTTTTGATTAGTTAAAAATTCAAATGTTTATTTTGCTAATACACAATTATGTCTTTTGTAGTTGAACCCTTTAAACTCCGGATCATCGATTCAGTCAAGTTCCACTCTTTACAATACACCAGATATGAATTATCCAAGAGAGGATTTTACAAGTTTTAGTTTTTATTAATGTAAATTTTTGTTCACCCATGAGAAAATTTTGGTTCACCATGGTTATAGCAGGTTTAATTTCTGAATGTTGATAGTCTTTAATGAATAGTCACTTTTTTTGTGAAATTCTATATTGATATATGCAGTTTTTTTATACATCTATTGTATTAATTTCTAAGTTGAATAATTAGAATTTGTTTTTGGTTCATGGTTCAGAGTTCAGGGTTTAGGGATTAGGGTTTAGGGTTTAAGGTTTAGGGTTCAGGGTTTAGGATTTCAGGGTTTAGGGTTTTAGAGTTTAGGGTTTCTGGGTTCAGGGTTCAGTGTGTTTCAAACTTTCGGTTCACCCTATGTATTAATTTCGGTTCACCGTGTTCATAGTTGAGGGTTTAGGGTTTATGTGTCTTGGGTTTGGGGTTCAGGGTTCAAGGTTTTAGGTGTTTATGGTTTACGGTAGGGTTTAGGGTTTAGGGTTTAGCATTTAGGGTTAAGTGTTCAGTGTTCAGGGTTCAGGTTCAGAGTTCAGGGTTCGGGTTTAGGGTTTAGGGTTTAGGGTCTATGGGTTCAGGTTTCAATGTTCAGGGTGCTGGTTTTAGTGTCTAGGTTTAGGGTTTAGAGATCAGTATTTAGGGATTCAGTGTGTTTCTACTTTTTGGTTTGCCTAGTGTAGTAATTTCGGTTCACTGTGTTCTTTTGGAGTTTATAATGTATTGGTTATCACCCAGATTTCTTTCATTGTGAACCTGCAACAAAACAGCAGCCAGGCAATTCCAACAGGTATATAACAAGACAAGAGAGTAATCCATCTTGAATCAATATATACATTAACATTAGATCTATACATTAATATTAACATTTACATTAATGTTGACATATATATATATTCACTGGTTTTGAGATTCACTTGATGTTTCTGAATCCGTTGGAACAATTTTTTCTTTTTTCATGAGCCTCTTTTGTCTTATTCCTTCTGCCAGTGTTATATTGTCGAATTCCAATTCTGATTTGGATTCCAAAAAAGATTCTTCTTCCGAAGAAGACTCCAAAACATTTTTCTTTTCTTCTTTCTCCCTTTTTCTTTTCTCTTTCCCCTTTATTTGCTTTCTATACAGAAGTTCCTAAAACACAAAATTATTTAGTTAGCAGAGTATTTGAAACAAGGAAATACAAAAACAATAAGGTGAATCAAAAAGACCACAAACACTCAACCGAATTCAATTCATGTGATGAATAATACGTGATAACATTCAATTATCAAGAAAAGTATTTCTGCATGCACAATGCTTCAAATCAACACATTACCATTGTGTCTGTTCCTTCTATAGAAATCCGGTCAACTATCATATTCTTTGTCCAATAGGCCACCCATGGTGTTGGGGGAGCATCAAGTCCATCCAAGTGAGGGAACTTGGTTTCATGGAAGTAAATCAGCATCAAAACAAAAACACAGCCCTCAACAGACTGTTTCTTCCCCTTTCTCTTGTTTTCGATTCCCTTTCTCAAGAATCTGAGCACATGACATGCCCAATCCCGCTGTCGGATATTGTCCACACAAAAGATAGGCGGCTTATGGATCGCGGAGGCTATGCTTACCATCGTCTGCAGCAAGAAGCACTTCTGTATGAAGATGACAAAACTCTTGTGGAATTTTTGCCGGTTTTCCTCCCCTTCAACACTCATATTTAGGATAAACTTTGTCAAAGTCACCAACGTAACACATTTGAGGCTGTCAAATATTGCCTTATCTTCCTCATTCAGTTTGCAATAGTCAACCTTTTTAGGAAAATGATCCCCTACAATATTTTAATAGCAACAAATGAGCCGAAAAGGTTAAGTTTAATTTTTTACATACCAATGAACTAAAATTAAAGGTAGCAATGAACCGAATTTAAAGAGAGCAATGAACCAAAAATAAGCAAGAAGTAGAAAGTGTATTACCGCCATGGCTTATCCCCAACGCAGCTACTACCTTGGCAGGTGTTATATATATTTTTCCACGGAGAGTTTTCAGGCAACCATGATACTCATCATAGCAATCAATCAATTCTCTTAAGAGGGCGTGAGATACCTTCATTTCTGGGACATGTGCCAGGGCATCGAATCCCATTTCTTCAACTATATCTTTCTTTTTCTGACTCATATTCTTGAACATTGTTGCTAAATGATAGTATTTCTCCATGCAAAAGAAGTACTGAACAGAGTAACAACCAATTTCAAAGCCCTAATTACACTATCCACTGAACTGAATGAAAATAACAACAAATTTCATTCCAAGCCCTAGTTATACTATAAAAATGCATTCACAATATTTCGACTTTCTACACGAAGCAAATCAATCCAGTAAACCTAACATGCAACTAGGAGAAATGTGGCATTGCAAGATTTTGAGTGAACAGTAGTTTTTTCATACCTTTGGTAGTCTCTGTTGTTGTTTTTGTTTGTTTGTGGTTGTTCATTGCCAAATCTTCTAGCTATTCTTCTGCAGTAGTGGTTTTTGCAGACAACGTGACTGAAATTTGAGTGATTTTGAGAGAGATTTGAAGAGAAGGATATGTTTTGTGCGTTTTGAAGAAGAATTTTGTTTTTTTTAGAAGGAAGCACGTGGAAGTCACATTTTATTCTAGGGTTTGGGGTTCAATGTTCATTGTTTAGAGGTTCAGTGTGATTCAAATTTTTGGTTCCCCCCATGTATTAATTTCGGTTCACCGTTTTCATGGTTGAGGGTTTAGGGTTCGGGATTAAGGGTTCAGAGTTTAGGGGTCTAAGTTTCAGGGTTCAGGGTTCTAAGGGTTTAGGGTTTAAGGTTTATCATTTAGGGTTCAGAGTTTAGTTTTAAGGGTTCAAGTTTAGAGTTCAGGGTTTATGGTTCAGGGTTTAGGTTTTAGGGTTTTAGGGATTTAGGGTTTTGGGTTCAGGGGTCATTGTTTAGTGTTTTAGGGTTTAGGGTTTAGGTGTTAGGTTTTACGGTTTAGGGATTTAGTGTTTAGGGTTTAGGGTTTAGGATTCATTGTTTAGGGGTTCAGTGTGTTACAAATTTTCGGTTCACCCCGTGTATTAATTTCGGTTCACTGCTGTTATGGCTGACAGATTAGGGTTCAGGATTAACAGTTCAGGGTTTAGGGCTCTAGTTTTTAGGGTTCAGGGTTCTAAGGGTTTAGGGTTTAAGGTTTAGAGTTTAGGTTTCAGAGTTCAGTGTTCAGGGTTTAGGTTCAGAGTTCAGGGTTCAGGTTCAGGGTTTAGGGTTTAGGGTTTAAGGTTTAGGGTTTAGGTTTTAGGGTTTTAGGGATTTAGGGTTCATGGGTTCAGGGTTCATTGTTCAGTGTTTAGGGTTTAATGTTTAGGGTTTAGGGTTCTGGATTTAGGGGTTCAGTGTGTTTCTACCTTTTCGATTCGCCCAGTGTATTAATTTCGGTTCACTATGTTCTTTTGGATTATAAATATATTCGTAAATATAGTGATTGCAATCACTAAGAACCTGGAATAAAACAGCAGCCACACAGTTCCAATAGATACATATATACATTGATATTAAGAATAGTTATATACATTAACATTGACATATATACATTTGAAAGAAGCATTGTTTGCATTGTTTGATACATACATTGACATAGATACATTTGTAGTATGCATTTTTTGCTCTTTAAACAAGTTAAACAAAATATTGTTAATTACAACTAGTATATACTATTTGCTATCTAAATCCCCAGATGTGTATTTACAATAAGGGCTGGAGAGGAAAGCAGAAGGCTTGGTGAGTCTTATTGCTTTAGATTCTGAAATCACTTGGTCTCTAATTTTGTTCATTTCATGAAACAGAAAATATGGACCATATTGGTATCTGGAGTCATCAATTTCTTTCTGTATTTCAATTGAAATGAATTAGTTACATAAGAAATGAACCCAAATGAAATAAGAACAATATCATTCAAACCCCTAATCATACTGCAAAAAATGCAATTACAATAACCCTATATCCTGAACACATTAAATATCAAGTAAATCAATAGCACATTAAATAACAACAAATTTAATTCAAAACCCTAGTTATACTGTAAAAATAGAATCACAGTAACCCTAAACCGAAACAAATTAAAAGGAGGTCACCGAATTGAAAAACATTCACTTGGTGAATCAAAATTATAAGAGCCACCGAACCGAAAAACATTCTCTTGGTGAATCAAAATTATATGAGCTAACGAACCAAAAATTTTATATGTGGTGAATAAATGGTGATCAATTTTCAATCAACAAGAATAGTATTTTCTGCATGGAAAACAACTATTGAACAGAGTAACAACCAACTTTAAAGCTCTAGTTACAGTATCAACTTAACTGAATGAAATAAGAAAAGCAAGAAGTTTATTAATTTAGAAAGTACTTACTTGTGTCCAAACTTTATATTTATATCTCTTGCCGATCTTTATTTTTTGTGGATCTATTGTTTCCAGCCATTTCATTACAAGTATTCCACAATCATAGCTAAGCAAGAAATGAGTACAATACGATCATTAGTATATAAAATAAAACACATTAAAAATAGCACTACAGAAGAGAAAGATTCTTACCTTGTACGTTGACCATTCAATGGGATATACTCTGCTTCCTCTCCCAGTGGATCTTTTATTAAGGGTTCCGCCCCAGCGTACACCCTTATCTGGGAAATTATTAAACTCTGAAAGGGACAAAAAAAGTAAATAAACAAAACCAACAACAGTGAACCAAACTCCTCTTATGTACAGAATAATTTCAATAATTTACAAGAAAATAACTTACAACAAATTTGTTTATTTCCTATCACGAATCAGGTATTTCTTTTGGCTTCTTGTTGATAGGGTCAAGGATATAGAATTTCTTATTGTTTACATCAGCAATCCACAACCACCAATGTCTTCCATTGTAAATTGGGATAAATAGCTGAAGTTTCGGAAAATTATAGAATATTTCAGTGGAAACAATAGCAAACAAGATAATTATCAAAGAATTGTAAATATTACAACTTACAAATGGATGGAATGCAAGTTTTCTTTTGTCAATAAACTGCCAGTGGTGCTCATACTGCTGAACATTAAAACTGTGGACTTATTTTTTGTGATCTTATCATAGTACTTGTCGTCATATGTTCCCACGATAAAATTCTACAAAATCAACATCAGTTAAATCATATTTCACCGAACCGAACAAAAATCATATGCTGAATAAAACGTGAAAAACATTCAATCTTCAAGAGAAAAGTTTTCTTAATCCAAAAGTACTCAAAAGAAGACATAAGAATCAGGTGAACCAATATTAACATTCTCACTGAACCGAAAAGTAATAAGCAGTGAATAAGAAATTTACTTACCACAATATCCATCGGCACAATGTATATTTGTTCTTGATACCATTTAGCTTTTATTTCATTCAGAATCAAGCTGTGTATACTAACCACTACAGGATGAAAATTTATGAGACATACTATATAAGAGTGTTTAAAAAAATTATTGATGTTAACACAATTGGCAAAGAATTTTACCACGGCATGCACTTGTTCTCCGGGCTTTAGAGACATGAAATATTCTCTTAATCCCTCGTAGTGTGCCTCATGTTTCAAGACAAATATTGGTTCATATTCATTGGTACCATCTTTTGTCTGTTTTACTTGTGTCATCCAATGATAACACTTATCAATCAGCTCGGGGGTGATTTTTGTCTTTTTTGTGGGGTTTTGTAAACTTGAGCCGCTGGTAAGGTTGGTTTTGAAGATGTTCCTTCAGCAAATTTTAATGCTGCTTCCACTCCAACTTCTACAACCGCCTTTGCTAGGATTTCAAGCTGTGAATCACTCTCTTAAGAGGGCTGAGTTGGTTGAGATGCTGGTGGACTTATTCCAAGGCTAAAGAAAGGCCTTTCATATTCCCTTTCCCTGGGTTGAGCAGCACTACAGGATGATAGATATTTAACAATGACATTAAACAAAAATGATATTTAATCAATATAGTGAACCGAAATCCAAACAAATAGTGAACCAAAATCCAATATAACAGTGAATCGAAATGATATTAAACAAAAATGATATTAAAGAAAAACAAGTAACATACATGTCAAATGATGACAAGATTAGAGTTTCTTTTTCTGATTGTCGTGCCACCGGAGGTTTTTTTGATTGTTCTTCATCAGAAACTTGATAGACATCGGTATCCTTGAAAAATTGTTCAATAACAGAGCTTGTAATAGACCCCGTAACACCCTGCTTGTTGGGTTCTAGAGGGCAGCTATAAGAAACAAAAAAGAGTCCAAAGACAACAACACATTGAATTCATTTCTGGTTTCAACCGAACCATAGTTAAACCATGTATAAGCAGTAAACATTATGGATATTTATATAAGCAGTAAAACTTACACATCAGCAGGTACTTCTTATTTGGATTGTTGCTTTGTTGGTTCTTCACACGGCTCTTCCAGAGGTCTGGTTCATTAAACAGTAAACATTTCTATAATTATCCCAAACTATTATCATATTTAATAATGATATTTAACAGAAACTACACTAATAATTATAGTGAACCGAAAACCAAATTTATACTGAACCAAAACCTAAACACACAGTGAACCAAAATTATATTAAACAAAAGTGATATTAAAGAATTTAATGTTTACACATTAACAGGTGCTTCTTGTTCTGATTCTTGTTGCACCGGTGGTTCTTGGGCTTGTTATTCTTGTTCTTTTGCAGGGTTGTTGCATTAAACAGTAAAGATTTCTATAATTATCCCAAACTATTATCATATTTAACAATGATATTTAATAGAAATTACACTAATAATTATAGTGAACCGAAAACTAAACTTATACTGAACCAAAATCTAAACGCACAGTGAACCAAAATTATATTAAACAAAAGTGATATTAAAGAATTTAATGCTTACACATTAACAGGTGCTTCTTGTTCTGATTATTGTTGCACCATTGGTTCTTGGGCTTATTGTTCTTGTTCTTTTGCAGGACTGTTGCATTAAATAGAAAACAGTTCAATAACAACTATTAAAATTAATAAAAAATTTTTATCTGAAACTTACCCTTCATTAGAAACTTCATACACATAGTCATCTTTTATTAAGTCTTCAATTATAGAACTCGTTAGAGATACTGTAACACCCTGCTTTTCAGCTTCTTGAGGGCAACTGTAATAAGCAGAAGAGAGTCTAAAGACAAGAACAGATTGAATTCATTTCTGGTTTCCTCTTGTGGTGAATTATATAAGCAGTAAACATTGTGCAAGATTCATGTGGTGAATAAATATTTATTAACTTACTCATTATTAGATGTTTGTTGTGTTTCCTCTTGTGGAGGAACATACATGAAGTCATCCTTCATCAACTCTTCCTGAACTGAACTTGGAAGAGATAATGCAAAAGGAGGTCTAAAGAATGTAAACAAAAATAAAGTTAATGTTGAATAATTAGAATAATTAGAATTTGTTTTGAAAAATAGGAATTTGCACATTGAAACACTCACATTTCTAAAGGTTCAGAATGAGTTTGTTGTTGAAACTCAATCACTTGTACTTCAGATTCAGGTGTAGCTCTAGTGACATTTAAACACAATTTACTTTTGATTAATTAAACAAAAATTATTAACTAAATTTAAAAGAGTAACATAAATATGTTTAACTTACACTCGTGGAGTTTTAGACGTCTTTCTTGAGAAGATTATCTTTTTTCTATAATATTTGATCGGGCTCTCCGGTGTATTTTTTCTAAAAAAAAAATAACAAATTAAAATTAGAAACTAAGATTAAAATCAGATGTCTAAAAAGACATTAAATTCATTTTTGTGCAACCACCGAACCGAAAATACAATATGCAGTAAATCAATTTACCTGATATTGCTTGCAGCATCTACAGAAGGTGTAAAGCTTCCTTGTGTCTGTAAGACTTGCTCACTATCAATATTTACAGTTGGCACCCTAAGCAATATAAATAAATATTAGTAATTGAGTTTAGAGGAATTAGAAAAGGTTGTAGCAAAAGTATGCCAAGTAAGAAAAAGAATTCGGGAATAATAAACTAAATCTTACGTCTAAGAGAAATCATTTTGTCCCTGTGGAGAGTCAAACTGATCCGGAGCAATGTTTCTTGACTGAGCTCCATCATTTCTTTTTTTTTTTTATCTTTTCTCCATTATTATCTCCAATGCACGTTTTCTTTTTTCGGCAGCATTGTCTTTTTCTTGTTCAGTTCTGAAAGTTCATTAAATAAGTATCAAGAAACCTAAAATCTAAGTATCAGTAAAAGAAAATATGATTCAAGAAACTTACTCCTTCTCAGGTTGGGTTGGTGTTTTTATTGCTCTTTCTGGTTGTTTTCTTCTTTTTATTATGGGTATTTTCTCAATTTCATTTTCTCTGTAAAATAGATAAACACATTGAATTTATACCGGAAACAAGACACTAACGATGAAGTAAACCAAACCCAAAGATAACACCGAACCGAAATAAATTAAACTACTAAACCGAAATATAGAAGCCCACCGAACCGAAAATAGATATATATGCAATAAAAAAATATACTTACTCGTTTTGGGATTCGCTTGTGCTCTCTGAATCTATAGGCACATGCTTTGTTTTTTTTGTTTGTTTTTTAACAACCTTCAATGGTTGTTTTCTTTTCTTTGTTGTGGTTTTTTTATTTCTTCTTCTCTACAATACATAAGAAAAATTGCATGAGAATAAATTTAAGCAAATACAAATTAAATGAAATTGATATGAAAATTAAACTTACTGGTTTTTAGATTCAGATTTGGAAAGTCTTTCCTCTTCTGAAGAAGAATCCGTCTCAACATTTTTCTTTTTTATTTTCTTTTCTTTTTCTTTTTTCTCCAAGTTACTTTTTTTTTGTTTTTTTTTCTTTTTTTGCTTTTTGTACAAAAGTCCCTAAAACAGAAACAAGGTCTCAATTAATTAATCATCAAAATAACAAATTAACAATTTGGTGAACCGAATAAAGTAATCCTACCGAATCGAAAAACATTCATATGGTGAACTAAAAACATTCATATGGCAAAAAATAATTAACAACTATTTATTCATCAAGAAAAATATTTCTTAATGCAGTAACATTCAAATGAACAAAACTAACAATTGCAAGTAGGACAAATAATTTAATTATAACCTAAAAGCATTTCAAAGCAAATTTTTCAGGGAATTATAGTATAGTACTTACCAATGATTGTGTTGTTTCGGATGAAATTCGTTCAATGATCTTTTCCTTTGTCCAATAGGCCATCCATGATGTAAGAGGAGCATCGGGTGCAAATGGGTGGGGGAACTTTGTTTCATGGAAGTATATCAACATTAATACAAAGACACGGCCATCAACAGACTATTTGTTCCCCTCTCTCTTGTTTTCAACTCCTTTCATTTAGAAGTTGAGAACATGCTTTGCCTAATCCCATTCCCTAATATTATCCACATGAAAGATCGGGGGCTTGTGGATTAGGGAGGCCACACTTACCATTGTGGGGGAGCAAGAAGCACTTTTGTATGAAGACAACAAAAGTCCTCTTGAATTTTTTCTGGTTCTCCTCGCCTTCTACATCCATATCCAGCACATTTTTTGCCAAAGTTGCCAAGGAAATATTTTTGACACTGTCAAATATTTCGTTCTCTGCTGGATTCAGCTTGCTGTAATTAACCTTTTCAGGAAAAAGATTCTCTACAATATTTTAATAGCAAAAATAAGACAAAAACGGCCATTTTAATTATCCAAACACCAATGAACTGAAAATAAGCAGTAAGTGGAAAATATATTACCTCCATTGTTTATGCCGAGGGCAGCTGCTACCTTCCGAGGAGTTATGTTTATTGTCCCCTGTAGAGTTTTCAAGCATCCTCTCTCTATATCAAACCGATCAATCAATTCTACCAACATTGTATTGGATACGTTCATTTCTGGCACATGAGGCAGACCACCAAATCCTATTTGTTCCACAATTTCTTTCTTTTCTTGACTCATTTTCCTATACACTGTTGCTATTGTCCTTGTTTGGCATCTGCAATAGTGAGTTTTCTGCAAGTTTTAAAACAAAATGTGAGTATATATTTATAATACAAAATAGATATTATTCAAATGAAAGTGGATAAATATATTTAAGTTGCTTACGTTATAGTGTGCCTTCTCTTTCATTGTTGCCATATTCTTGTTGTGTTTTGCTGTAATAAAAAAATTTGGTCAATATGTCATTCAATAAAAAACTTATTTAATATATTAACAACCCACCGAACTGAAAATCCTTCATGCACAAAACCAAAATCACAAAGGCCACCAAATCGAAAAACATTCATTTTGTTAAAATAAATCATTATCGATTTTCAAACAACAAGAATAGTGTTCTTCAATGGAAAATAAGTACTGAAGATAGTAACAGAGCTCTAATTAAACTATCCAAACCAATAAGAACAAGAAACAATATCTTAAAGCCCTAGTTATGTCTCTAATGTGAATTGTTTTAAACAAAACTTATTCAATACATCAACAACCCACCGAACCGAAAATCCTTCATCCACATAACCAAAATCACAAAGGCCATCGAACCGAAAAACGTTCATTTTGTTAAAATAAATCATTATCAATTTTAAAACAACAAGAATAGTGTTCTTCAATGGAAAATAAGTACCGAAGATAGTAACAGAGCTCTAATTAAACTATCCAAACCAATAAGAACAAGCAACAATATCTTAAAGCCCTAGTGATGTCTCTAATATGAATTGTTTTAAACAAAACTCATTTAATACATCAACAACCCCCGAACCGAAAATCCTTCATGCAAAGAACCAAAATCACAAAGGTCACTGAACCAAAAAAACATTCATATTGTTAATAAATCATTATCAACTTTCAACCAATAAGAATATTGTTCTTCAATGGAAAATAAGTACTGAAGATAGTAATAGAGCTCTAATTAAACTATCCAAACCAATAAGAACAACCAACTATATCTTAAAGCCCTAGTTATGTCTCTAATGTGAATTGTTTTAAACAAAACTCATTCAATACATCAACAACCCACCGAACCGAAAATTCTTCAAGCACAGAACCAAAATCACAAAGGCCACCGAACCGAAAAAACATTCATTTTGTTAATAAATCAATATCAATTTTCAATCAACAAGAATAGTGTTCTTTAATGGAAAAGAAGTACTGAAGATAGTAACAGAGCTCTAATTAAACTTTCCAAACCAATAAGAACAACCAACTATATCTTAAAGCCCTAGTTATGTCTCTAATATGAATTGTTTTAAACAAAACTCATTCAATACATTAACAACCCACCGAACCGAAAATCCTTCATGTACAGAACTAAAATCACAAAGGCACCGAACCAAAAATCCTTCATGCACAGAACCAAAATCACAAAGACCACCGAATTGAAAAGCGTTCATTTTGTTAATAAATCATTATCAATTTTCAATCAACAAGAATAGTGTTCTTCAATGAAAAATAAGTACTGAAGATGCTAACAGAGCTCTAATTAAACTATCCAAACCAATAAGAACAAGCAACTATATCTTAAAACTCTAGTTATACTGTAAAAATCATTCACAATAGTTCAATAAACTAAATGAAACAAATCAAACCAGTAGAACTGAAATAAAATTAGGCGAAATGCAACATTGTAAGATTTTAAATGAATAGTAGTTTTTTCATACCTTTTGTAGTCTTTGTTGCTGTTTTTGTTTGTTTCTGGTTGTTGCTTGCGAAATCTTCTTCTGATTCGTTCGCAGCAGTGATTTCCGCAAAGAATGTGATTGAAGTTTTAGTGATGTTCAGAGAGATTCGATTAGGGTATTGGTTTCGTGTTGAAGATATAACGTTCGTTCATAATGAAGTGCGAATAAAAAAAAAAGGCATTTTCTGTGTAGCAATCCTGTAAAAAATAACCGTATAAATTAAATTCTTTCAAAATATTTGTAACTAAAAATAATAGTTTATTCAGTATTTTATTAAAAAAATGAAGGAAGAGAATAAAAGACACTCCCTGTTTGTGTTTGTTGGGTGCAGTTATCATTGAATTCAACTAATTTTCTGTGAAGGACGAAGAAGCTCGTGCTCTCGTCTATGGTGGCTTCGCCAGCGCTCACCACGAACACCGACGATGCTGCCATCGCCACCTCCACTCCAACAACCGCGTTACCTTCGTCGTCAAAGACAGGAACCCTTGCGGTTCCCGCGAATCGTATGGAGACGCCTTTGCGCAAATTTCAACGCGGCCAAAACAAGCCAAAGTGCAAGCAATGCGGCAATGTCGCTCGTTCTAGGTCATTTCAGTTCTCTTCTCACTATTTTCTTTATTCGAACTTTAATACGTTCTTTTCATGAAAATATAACATGATAATATATCTAATTTTGGTCCTTTTCTTTTAAGTAAAATATAGAAAAAATATCCTCCTGCAAAACAAAAGGGGCAAGGGACCGAAAAAATAAATAAATAAATAAATAAAGTAGAAAAAAAGAAGAAAATTCAAAGGCAATATGATATAGTACTTGCAAAATCACCTGTAAATTATAATAAGATTTTATGCCTAAATTTGTGGCTATTGCATTGTCACCTCTATGCTTGTTTTATTCTTGGTGTTTCCTGTGCTGCAGGTGTCCCTATGAATAATGCAAGAGTTGCTGTTTTAGGAACCAAAATCCTTGTCATATTCATGGTGCGTTATCTTTCTAGTATGCTCTCTCTGAGAATGATCTATTTGAAAATGAACCTCTTGCTTTTCTGCAACACTTTACTACTTAACTCCATATTCGGGTTTTAGGGTTAAAAAAAAAGAAAAAAAAGAAAAAAATGAAACATCTCGTTTTTGTGCTTTAATTTATAACTAATATTAAAATTTGTGTGTATGACTGCATATATTATGTAGTTAGTTCAAACTATGCTTATGAGATTTTCTATGAATTTTATTTTATCTTATGAGATTTTTTTGGTTGAACGGGAAGGAAGAAAACAGGTTTGCCTCACAAAGTAGTTACTATAGTTTTGATCATATAAACAGTATTTGGGACTTCTACTTTTGTACGATTTGTTTTGAATTATCTTCCTGAAGGTTTATCGCTTCTTGGGCTTTAGATATTTTTATCCGTTTAGGTTTTGGTTAGGAGAAACTTAAGACTTACGAGAGTAGTATTGAGGGATATTAGTGAGATGGCATGAAGTTGTAATTGCTTATATTACATGCTTTTGTTGCTGTTTTTGGTATTGTTTCGTGTCTCTGATCTTGATATTGAACTGCTTACGCTGTAGTACAAGTTCAATGAATTCATTGAATTGGCACTGGTAATATTGGCTTTTTAGTAAGGGTGTATTTCGAACTGGTGATCAGCACTTCTATCAAACATTTAAGTCCATAGGTTTAATTTGTAAATTAAAATAGCCCAGCTGTAGATTTACTAAATTTTCATCATTTTAAACAGTTTTGACCCTCAGGAAGATAGTTCTTAGATATATGCAGATAATTTCCCATCTACATCAAAGATATGTAAGTCTTGACCCTCAGCCTCAGTGGCCAAATAAGATGGAAATTTGTCATTGATATGTAAAGGATATGCTCATTGCTCCATGTAGAATTATGACTTGAAAAACTATCAATATTTGGAATTTGGGGTAGATGTTTTCATTCTCGTATGAAAAAAGGTTTGATTTTCAGTTTCCTTCAGAGTAATGCTTGTAATGCCATATTTCAGTACCATATCTATTGTCATAACTGTGAACCACAGCTTGAATAGAGGCCATACTGGCTGCTATAGTCATCATAAATCAAACTCTCTTTTTTGCCCACCCTTAAATTAAAAAAATGTTTTTGGCTTTTCTAGGAAGGTTTTGGATCACCTGATCCATCACCCAGAGAGTGAATTTAGGGTCTCTCAGCCTCCATTCCTTAGACGAAACACATCCTACATTGCAGAATGTGGGTTTTTTTATAGCGACTGCCTCTGTTTTTGGCCTTTCCTCAGGTAATTCATCCTTATTTTAGTCTTTCCTGATTCCCACCAGTTTCACACACTCTGCAGTGTTTGCTCACTTAGCTCCTCAAGTTTTAGTGCTTTACGCAGCTTTACCTCTCCAGCCGCTGTCCCCTTTTTACAGTCTTGAACACTTTGATTGCTCGGTCATTTAAGCTGTGACTTGTTTGTATTAAGTATTAAGAAATATTGATATATGTATCTTCAAGTTTGAGTTTTTAACCTTTTTTTACAACATTTAAAATGAATTAGCTATACTAGTGTAGTGGCTGGTTTGTGCTGCCAGCTGGGGACAATGCATAATTTGTATTGTATCTGCTATACTAGTGTATTTGGAAACAAAGCCTATAGGTACAAACCCTGATCCTTATTAAAACAATTTTACTTCTGTAATTGTATGGAGATAGATTTCATCGAATTGTGGCTTGGAAGGGGACTTAAATGTTGAAATAAACAACTGGTAAAATGTAGCTCCAAATTGATGGTTTGTGATCATCAGGGAAGTGAATTTACAACCTCAAGTGAATTTTACTTGCACTATCAAGAGCTTTAATCCTAGAGTGCTTATCTAGGGATTTGCTCAATTACCAACCCTAGCCTGAATTGAGTAATTATAATATCATTAGAAGCACTTTTAAAATGTTTATTTTTCTATAAATTGATTAAGGACTTATATTTGAATATATTTAGTGTCCAGTTGCAAACACACATAT
This sequence comes from Arachis duranensis, assembly GCF_000817695.3. Taxonomy (NCBI): domain Eukaryota; kingdom Viridiplantae; phylum Streptophyta; class Magnoliopsida; order Fabales; family Fabaceae; genus Arachis; species Arachis duranensis. Next base: position 31,082,994 of record NC_029772.3, on the reverse strand, counting down.
AAGAGTCTCCATCGTACTTAAACTTGAATTATAATAGGAAATGTTCTGTGGTAAATGGTAATATAAGTTACGAGGACGTCTATTTTGATTTGGCCTAGTTCATACTAGCATGTTTAGCTTATATTTCTAAACTTAATGTAATGGATTTTTATTTCTTCTTTATTTGTTTGTTAAATCTAGGATAACTTCTAATTAGCAACCATAAAAAAAAGCTAATTAGCGTCATCATAAACATTACTTTATTCTATTTGTTTAGGTGAAATAAGAAAGTGCAACAAAGTATATATGCAATTTGTTCATGAATCTTGGCAGGATTGAAAAGATCAGCTTTCTGTAAACATATCTTAATATTTGCCATTATAAAAATTTTGATAGAATTACGACTAGTAACAGGTTTGGGCTATTTTACGAGAGAAGAGGTAAGTAGCAGTTTTAGCTTGGTCTAGCTGGCTGATTGGATAGTTAAACTCTACTCCTAACTACCTATAAATAGTTTGGGTTATAGTTAGCTTTGTTTCTATGCTTTTTTGTTTGTTAATTCAGTTAGAATCAGAGAGAACTCTCTCCTTAAGTTGGTAGTTCCAACCGTGTAGAACATTTTAGGGAGTGCGAATTGCAGTCTCTGTGCAGCAATAAAATCCTAACCTTCTGCTAGTCCATGATTCTATCAACTAGTATTAAAAGTTTGAGGATTTTGGTGCTGAATGGTTCAATCGTGATCGAGGAAAAGGGAGGCACGATTTGATACAAGTGAGTCGCGAATGGAGATGTTTCGATCGATGCAAAAGATGCTGCAGCAATTTGATTCTAGGATGGATTTGTTCGAAAACCACACTCCTAATTGGAACGATCGTGGTTCACCAGGATTGCACCATGCCTCAGGTTCATTATCGGGAAATCAAAGTGTGCCGGAGTAATGGCGGAAGCTGGAGCTTTCGATGTTTCACGGTGGTTTGAATCGAACGCATGGAGCAATTCTTCTTGCTTCGCGCAGTGCTGGAGGAGGAATGGCTCACTGTCGCCACGTTTGCAATGGAAGGGAGGGAGTTCACATGGTTCCGGTGGTGGGAGGCAATTGCGCCGGTGCTTCAATGGCGGCACTTTCAGCCTGAGTAACTACAGAGTCCATATGAAACACTGTTGAAACTGAAGCAGACGAACTTGGTTAGGGATTGTCACCCAAATTTATGCTTCACGCTCGGCCTCTTTGTGGAATCGTGCTGGAATTGTTGACTGACGTGATCATGAACAGACTAAAGCCTGAAGTGTGTGAAAAATGCAAATTGTTTCTGTGGATAAACTAATGGAGTTGGCACAGAAAGTAGAAAATTGAAACATTGCCGTGCGTAGTGTACTAGGGAGCAGTGGGAGTAAGGTACCTACTACCAATTTCACTGCTTCCAACTTCATTGCAAACAAAGTTGTGCACTCTGCTACATGCTTCTTTAACCTTAAAAATGTTAAATTTTAATCATTTTCTATTACCATTTGATGTCGTGATGTGTTAAGTGGATTCATGATGTATAGGGCAGGAAGGGTTTAGAAGATGGAAAGGAAGCATGCAAAAGAGGAAGGAACATGAAGAATAGAGCTTTGGAGAAGTTAGAGCCGACGCACACGCGTTATTGACGCGTACGCGTGACCTAGTGTAGCATTGACTGACGCGTACGTATGGCTTGTGGAAGTTAATCTGACGCGCACGCGTAATCGACGCGCACGCGTGACGCCCAACACGTGACTCATTAATGGAAAACGTGGCTGGCGATTTCTGAAAGACTCAAGGTCCAAATCCAACTTGCTTCTACATGGAAAAGACCCAAGGATTGATGGGGAAAAAGGGGGACTCAATCATACACAACATACACATAATTTTAGCTTGATTTTGTTCTTGTTTTCTAGAGAGAGAAACTCTTACTTCTCTCTAGATTTAGTTTGTTTTGATCATCTTGTGTTGAATTTCTGAATTGGGTCTTGTTGAATTGAGCTTTATTTGTTTAATCTTAATTTCTCTTAGTGTAAATTGCTTGGATCTTGTGTTAGAATTTTGTTTTCTCTTTATTTTCCTTTCTTCTTATTTTATGAATTTTGTGGATTTTGAACTTTTGTTAATGCATTGATGTTTTCTATGGTTTATAGTGTTATTTAAGTTGTTTTCTATTGATAATTGTTGGTGGGTAAGTTTAATTTTTAGTTAATTTTGCAATTTAGATATGTCTTTAGTTAGTGACCTACCATGTGTTTGATGAAATGTTTTCATTGATTATGGAGTAATTTTCTATACTCTTGGCTTAGGCTAAGGGAATTGGATGACCTTGAGTCATTCGGTCTAATTGAATTGATGATTTGAAAACCCTGTGGTTAAATTGGTACTCATTGACATTAATCTACTACCAAGTCAAATTACTACTTAGATTGGGACTTATGAATTGAAATTGACCAAGTCTATTTGACATATTTCAATTGTGGAAGTAGACTTGATGGACTTAGTTCCTCATAATTGTCAATATATGGTTGTTAGATAAGAATGATGATCTCAATTCCTATACCTTAGCCAAAAGTCCTTTTACATCTCGTTTTTGAAAACCCGAAATTCTAATTACTTAGTTCTTGTCTTAGTAAATTTTAGTTGCTTAGCTAGCTCTAGAATATAATTAGATTTATATAGTCTTATAAATTGCATTTATCTAGTTCTTGTTTTAATCGGTTTGATTTAAATTCCTTCCACTTTAAGTTTCTTACATGTTAAGTTTGTTAGTTTAAATTATTGTTTATGACTCTTAATCCTGGAATTCTAACCAATCTTGACTCATACACTTGCCCATTCTCTTGAGAACGACCTGGGAGTAATATCTCGGTTAACTTTATTAGGGTTGAATTGGTGACAACCATATCAAAATTTAATCGAAGGGTTATTTGTGGGTTTAGGACTATACTATAATATGATCTTTGTTGATAAAATCTAGACTGACAGTAACGTTTCCGTCAAATATTTTCAGTGCGTTGCTAAGGAATGGTTGCAATGTGTGCTTCAATATTGGTAATGTGAATATGTGAACATTGTGAATAGTTTACTTATTTTCATTAGTTTGTTTTTAGTTTTGATTTTCTTTAGTGCATGAGCTATGACTTCTAAGTTGAATGACTCGGTCTCAACCGGATCCTAGCTTGGTCGAATTTGATCCCGAAATTGAAAGAATCTTACTTCATACTTGGCAAACTAGACGTCGGTTGGATTACACGGCTTCTCTTGAGGAACCTTCTGAGACACTAGATCAAACCGAGTAATCTAGAGTCCACATTCAACGAAGGAACTTCCTACTCTTCTGTTAGCACTATTGATATATCCTTAAATACTACAGGTGAAAATCACATGGCGGAGCCATGTAGGATCACCTTGATGAGCAAGGAGCACAAGATCTCATTCTTCAACCGTTGCAAGCTCGGTATCCGAATCTTGACCCTAATTTTGAGTTGAAGGATAGTTTGATTAACTTGCTGCCTAAGTACCATGGACTACCGGGCCAAGACCCCATTAGGCACTTGAGAGACTTTCAAGTGGCTTGCTCTTCGGCTCGAAGGCATAGTGCTGATGAAATTGTAATTATGGTTTTTGCTTTTCCCTTCTCTCTTGAGGGGCAAGCTAAGGAATGATTTTACTCTCAGCCTGATGAAGTGGTGACTGAATGAGACCTATTGAGAAAATGATTATTGGATAAGTTCTTTCTTCCGGAGAAGACTTATTACAACCGGAGAGAGATTTTCGGTATCATGCAAAGAGACCAAGATACACTCTATGAATATTGGACTCGATTTAAGAGGTTGTTAGAATCTTGTCCACATCATGGGTTAGATATTCATTTGCTCATTAGCTATTTCACTGGAGGTCTTTGTGCACTAGATAAGAGATTTCTTACTGTCACTAGTAGTGGCTCTCTTTCTTAAAATAAGATGGCGACAGAAGCATGGAGTTTGATCAATGATGTTGCTGAAACTACCCAACATGAAAGAGTGAGGAATAATCCTCCCAAGAGTGTGGCGAAAACATCTTCTTCTGACTTGGCTTTGACTAAAGTGCTTGGAGAAATGATCACTCTCCTCAAGGAGATTTATTAAGGACAAAAGGCATATCAATCAATCCAAGCCATTTAAGTCCCACCTTAAATCCTCCAACTTGAAGGACCTCAAAGAGTGTATGGTGTGTGCTCTTGTACCTCACATTACACCGACAAACGCTCTCAAGTCCAAGGGGATTACACTTTTGTGGTAGCCAATAACTACAACAACCGTCTACCCTATTAACCTCAAAATCAAAGTAATTACTCCCATGGTAATAGCTCTAATCAAGGGTAGAGGGACAATGCTCAAGAAAACAATCACAATCAAAGATGGAACCAAGGCAACTCATCTTCTCAATACCATAATCAACTTTCTCCCCAATACCACAATACCTACCAAGCCAACCAAAATCACCATAATCAACCATACTAACACTCATAACAAAATCAAACTAACAACCATAGATACTAACCACCTCACCAGAGACAACAAACCAATCAACCTCCTTCCTCTTTCACAAATTAAAGTGATGACTCTTACCGTGCATTTTATCAAGAACAAGAGAGGCATAGGGTTCTGATAAAGAAAAATGAAGAGACCACTAGGAATCTCAATACACAAGTTGGTAATATGAGTGCTCAAATGTCCTCTATAGTCGAAATGCTCTCACAGTTGTCTCTACCTCCCACGAACAATACCAATGCCACACAAGCCTCTAGCTCCTCTAGCCTTCCATCCCAATTTCTTCCTAACTCAAAAGGTGGCCTAAATGCCATCACTCTACGGTCGGGGGACTACGTTGGAAGAAGTGCCTCCTAGGACCATGGAAGACACCCATGAGCAAGAGGTGGTTGTTGAAGCTCAACATAAGGAGGATGTGGGAGACACAAGGCAAGAGGAAGAAGAGGTGAGCCTTAAGGATCCCAAGAGTAAGGCCATAGTAGATGAATCCATTCCTATTCCATTTCCATCCATGGTGAAGAAGGCCAAGAAAACTCTGGAGTTTGATCTAAACATACTTCAAGTCTTCAATAAGGTTGAGGTAACCATTCCACTTCTTGATGCCATTCAACAAATTCTAAAGTATGCTAAGTTTTTAAAGGATTTGTACACCCACAAAGATAGGATTGGTGAGTTGGAAACATTGTCCTTCGGTAGTTCTATTTCTTCATTGATGAAATTCATTTCGAAAAAGTGTAGTGACCTTAGACCATGTTTAGTGTCTTGTTGAATTGGTGGAGTTGCCTTCTATGATTGCATGTGTGATTTAGAAGCTTGTGTGAGTATCATGCCACTCTATGTATTTACAAGGTTGAAATTAGCGACATTGAAAAGGTCGGCCACTAAATGTCTTAGCCGACAAAAGTGTTATCACCGTAGTGGAAATAGCGGAAGATGTGCTTGTGACAATCAAGGATTTAGTGTTCTCGGTTGATTTTTATATCCTTGAAATGTCTCCGACAGATAGTGGAAGTTCTTCATCCGTTTTGCTTGGAAGGCCTTTCTTGAAAACCTCTAAATTCAAGTAGGTTGCCTTTACCGACACATACTCTTTTGAGGTAGGTGACAAGACCATCAAGCTTAACTTGGAAGAGGCATGGGACATCCACCAAAATAGCACTCCATTCTCTAGTGTGATGTCATTGATGACGTAGTAGCGGAGATACAAAAAAAAAGACTACAAAAGGGTGTCTTATCCCGTTATTTAAGGGAAGGATAAACATGAGGATAAACAAGAGAAAGCCGATGAGGATGAGCTTCATGATCATGGTGAGAAAGAACCTCAACTTGAAGTAAATCGATTTGAAGCCTCTAACTTCTCACTTGAAATATACATTCCTCGAGGACAACTAAATATTTCCGGTAATCATTGCTAGTGAGCTTTCTAGCCAAGAAGAAGAGAAGCTCTTAGAGGTTTTAAGGAAGCACAAGAAGGCAATTGGTTGGAGCTTGGCTAACATTGTGGGGTTTTACCCACGTATGTGTATGCACCGCATCTTCCTTGAAGATGGAGTTTGGCCATTGAGACAACCCCAAAGAATGCTCAATCCTACTATTCTTGATGTTGTAAAGAAGGAAGGCACAAGGTTACTTGATGCGTGCATTATTTATCCAATTTCCGATAGTGAGCGGCTGAGTCCGATGTTTCGAAGAAATCAGGAATCACAGCTATCAAGAAAGAAGATGGTGAGATGGTCACAACAAGGGTGTAAAATGCTTGGCGGGTTTGCATTCATTATAGGAAGCTAAATGCCACAACAAGAAAAGATCACTTTCCCTTGTCATTAATTGATTAGATATTGGACCGACTTTCAGGTAAATCTTATTGCTGTTTCCTTGATGGTTTTACTGGCTATTTCCAGATACATATTGCTCTTGAGGACTAAGAAAAGACCACCTTCACTTGTTCTTTTGGCACCTTTGCTTACAGAAGAATGCCATTTGAGTTATGCAATGCACCCGCTATTTTTCAGCGGTGCATGACTAGTATCTTTTCTAATCTCATGAAGAGTTGTCTAGAAGTGTTTATGGACAATTTCAGTGTATATAGAACTTTCTTTGATAGTTGCTTAGATAACTTTGCTAAGGTTTTAGAAAAGTGTGTTAACACTAACCTTGTCCTCAATTTCGAAAATGTCATTTTATGGTGAGACAAGGCATAGTGTTAAGGCACGTTGTTTCTGATAAAAGCATTTTTATTGACCATGCCAAGGTTGATGTCATTATTAGTATGCCACACTCCTCTTCTGTGAGGGAGGTTCGCTCATTTTTGGGATATGTAGGGTTTTATAGGCGTTTCATCAAGGATTTCAGCAAGATTGTCCTATCACTATCCCGCTTGTTATAGAAAGATGTGGAGTTTGAGTTTGATGATGCTTGCAAAGAAGCATTTGAGAAATTAAGGGAAGCCTTCACTACAGCACCCATTGTCAGAGGACCCGATTGGACGCAACCATTTGAGATTATGTGTGATGCCTCCAATCATGCTGTGGGTACTGCGCTTGCACAGCGAAAAGGTAAGCTCCCTTACATTGTTGTTTATTCTTCAAAGACATTGGATGTGGCGCAATCCAATTGCACCACTACGGAAAGAGCGGCTAGCGGTTGTTCATGCATTGGATAGGTTTAGATCCTATTTGCTAGGCTCAAAAATAGTGGTGTATACGGATCATACAGTCTTAAAGTACTTGCTGACAAAGAATGAATCGAAACCTAGGCTCATCCGTTGGATCTTGCTCTTGCAAGAATTTAACGTTAAGATTAGGGATCAAAGTAGGTCACAAAACTTGTTGCGGACCATCTGAGCCACCTTGAAAATCTTAAATATGACTCATTTCTGATTGACAATTCATTTCCTTTGGATGGTTTGCATGCTATTTCAAATATCCTTCCTTGGTTTGCACCTATGGCGAATTAATTGGTCACCAATATCTTTTCTCCTAACTTTTCAAAACATCAAAGAGACAAGTTGATGAATGATTCCAAGTACCACATTTGGGATGACCCTCACTTATGAAAACAGGGGGTGGACCAAGTGATTCGTAGATGTGTCCCGGAGTTAGAATTCCAATCTATTCTTGAATTCTGTCATTCGTCCGAGTGTGGTGGTCACTTTGGCCTAACAAATAGCTAAAAAGGTTTTAGATTGCGGGTTCTAGTGGCCAATATTGTTCAAGGATGCAAACCAATATTGTTTGTTATGTCATCAATTTCAAAAGTCAGGAGATACATCTCAAAAGGATGAAATGCTTCAACAACCAATGTTGTTTTGTGAAATTTTGTATGTACGAGGCATATACTTTAAGGGACTATTTCTTAACTCTAGTGGATATCTTTACATTCTAGCAGTTGATTACGTATCAAAGTGAGTGGAAGTGATTTCTACCCGCCTTGATGACGCTAATACTGTAGTTTATTTCATTAGAAACAATATTGTATGCTGCTATGGGTCGCCACGACTAATCGTGAGCGACCAAGGTACTCACTTTTGCAACAGAAAGATGGAAGCATTATTCAAACAGTATGGGGGTACTACACTAGGTTGCAACTGCTTAGTACCCCAAAATAATGGCCAAGCGGAGGTATCTAATTGAGAGATAAAGCGGATTTTGAAAAAAGTGGTAAATCCACAAAGAAAAGATTGAAGTTCTCGTTTGGGTGACGTATTGTGGGCGTATAGGACGACATATAAGATTCCGTTAGGGATGAGTCCCTTTTGGATTGTCTATGAGAAGGCATGCCATCTCCCGATTGAAATTAAACATAAAGTCTATTGGGCAGTCAAGCAATGCAACTCCGATTTTACCAAGGCAGGCATAGTAAGGAAGTTGCAATTAGAAGAACTCGAATGTCTTAGGATAGATGCCTATGAGAATGCAAGGATCTATAATGAAAAGACTAAGGCATTCTATGATCATCATATCCGAAAGAAAGATTTCCAAGAGGGTGATGAAGTTCTTCTATACAATTCAAGGTTTAGGTTCATGCCCGGAAAGCTCCGTTTAAGGTGGGATAGCCCTTTTAAAGTGAAGGAAGTGAAGCCCTATGGAGTGGTTGAGCTATTCCACCCTCAAAGTGGAACAACATTCAAAGTGAACGGTCACAAGGTAAAAAGGAATTGGAGGTGTTACTTCTTAAGGATGCACCCAAAGGAGGAGAGTCTTGAGCTCATGACCGTCCAACTTAAGGATGTTAAAGAAAAGTGTTAGGTGGAAGACACCCAACCATATTATGATCTTTCTTGTACATAGTTTCTTGCATGTAGATCGAGTCTTTGTTTGATTTTGTTGAGTTTGTTTAAGTATGCTTGAATTACCATTGCTTCATGAGGATTTCATTGATCTTGATTTGGTTAAATTGACAATTTTGAAGAAAGATGCTTGATTTTGGTTATTGCATGAAATTCTAAGTGTTTTTGACATATCTACCTTGTATAAATGGCAAGATTGTGCTATAATTGTCTTCCCTCATGCTTTAAAAAAAAGAAAATGGGCGCTCCACGCGTGAGCGTGAATGACACGCACGCATCGAATTCACTGTTGTAACTCCCTAGCACAAAAATCAGAGAGTTGTGATGGAACTGTGCGGGTAGGGTGCTAGGCGCACAATCCATCCCACGCGTATGCGTAGTTGACGCGTACGCCTCACCCGTCACCCGTTTTTTTGCCCCACCCACGCGTGTGCGTGGACGACACGCACACGTCACATTTACTTCTGCAAATTTCCGGTACAAAAACCAGAGAGTTGTGATGGAGTTGTACAACTTTCGTGCGGGGAACACGATTAGTATGCATACGCGTCCCCTCTCTTTTCTGCTTGCCATGCGTAGGCGTGGATGACGCTCACGCGTCGCACTCCCTTTTCGGCTTCCCACGCGTACGCATGGATGAAACGCGCGCGTCACACGTACGACGTAACTTACTGGGGTCTAATCATGCTCCCCGCACAATTCCATCCTAACTCTCTGGTTTTTGTACCAGGGAGTTGCAGCAGTAAATGTGACGAGTGCGCATCGTCAACACACATGGGTGGGTGGGGCAAAAAACGGGTGACGTGTACGTGTTAGCTACGCATACGTGTGGGGTGGATTGTGCACCTTGCACCCCACCCGCACAGTTCCATCACAACTCTGGTTTTTGTACCAGGAAGTTGCAGCAGTGAATTCGATGCGGGCGCGTCGTCCACGCTCACCCGTGGAGTGCTCTTTTTCTTTTTTTAAAGCATGAGGGAAGACAATTATAGCACAATCTTGGCATTCATACAAGGTAGATACATACTTCAAAAACACTTAGGATTTCATGCAATAACCAAAATCAAGCATTTTTCTACAAATTTGCCAATTTAACCAAACCAAGATCAATGAAATCCTCATGAAGCAATGGTAACAAGCATACTTAAACAAACTCAACAAAATCACACAAAGACTCTAAAACTACATGCAAGAAACTATGTACAGGGAGGTTCATCTCATGGTGGAATGTCTCCCACCTAACACTTTTCTTTAACCTCCTTAAGTTGGACGGTCATGAGCTCAAGACTATCCTCCTTTAGGTGCATCCTTAAGAAGGAACACCTCCAATTCCTTTGGTGACTTATAACCATGATATTTTTTACCCTGTGGCCGTTCACTTTGAATGTTGCTCCACTTTGAGGGTGGAATAACTCGACCACTCCACAGGACTTCACTTCCTTAGTCGTTTCCTTATAGATCCTTGCATTCCCATAGGCGTCTATCCTAAGACATTCGAGTTCTTCTAATTGTAACTTCCTAGTTATGCCTATCTTGGTAAAGTCCATGTTGCATCGCTTGATCGCCTAATAGGCCTTATGTTCAATTTCAACCGGGTGGTGGTACACCTTCCCATAGACAATCTAAAAGGGACTCATCCCTAACGGAGTTATATAGGTCGTCCTATACGCCCATGATGCGTCACCCAACCGAGAACTTCAATCTTTTCTTTGTGGATTTACCATTTTTTCCAAAATCCACTTTATCTCTTGGTTAGATACCTTCGCTTGGCCATTAGTTTGGGGGTGGTAAGCAGTTGCAACCTTGTGTAGTATCCCATGCTGTTTGAGTAATGCTTCCATCTTTCTGTTGCAAAAGTGAGTACCTCGGTCACTCACGATTGCTCATGGTGACCCATAGCAGCATACAATATTGTTTCTAATGAAATAAACCACAATATTAGCGTTATCAAGGCCGGTAGGAATCGCTTCCACCCACTTTGATACGTAATCAACCGCCAATAGAATGTAAAGATATCCACTAGAGTTAGAAAATGGTACTATAAAGTCTATGCCCCTTACATAAAAAATTTCACAAAACAACATTGGTTGTTGAGGCATTTCATCTTTTTGGGATGCATTTCTTGACTTTTGACATTGATGACATAACAAACAATATTGGTTTGCATCCTTGAACAATATTGGCCACCAGAACCCGCAATCTAAATCATTTTTAGCTGTACGGCAGGGGCCAAAGTGACCACCATACTCGGACGAATGACAGAATTCAAGAATAGATTTGAATTTTGACTCTGGGATACATCTACGAATCACTTGGTCCACCCCTGTTTCCACAAGTGAGGATCATCCCAAATGTAGTACTTGGAATCACTTCTCAACTTGTCTCTTTGATGTTTTGAAAAGTTAGGAGGAAAGATATTGGCGGCTAATTAATTCGCCATAGGTGCAAACCAAGGAAGGCTATTTGAAATAGCATGCAAACCATCCAAAGGAAATGAATCGTCAATCAGAAATGGGTCATATTTAAGATTTTCAAGGCGGCTCAGATGATCCGCAAGAAAGTTTTGTGATCCACTTCGATCCCTAATCTCAACGTCAAATTCTTGCAAGAGCAAGATCCAACGGATAAGCCTAGGTTTTGATTCATTCTTTGTCAGCAAGTACTTTAAGGCTGCATGATCCGTATACACCACTATTTTTGAGCCTAGCAAATAGGATCTAAACCTTCCCACAGCATGACTGGAGGCATCACACATAATGTCAAATGGTTGTGTCCAATCGGGTCTTCTGACAATGGGTGCTGTAGTGAGGGCTTCCCTTAGTTTCTCAAATGCTCCTTTGCAAGCATCATCAAACTCAAACTCCACATCTTTCTGTAACAAGCAGGATAGTGGCAGGGCAATCTTGCTGAAATCCTTGATGAAGCGCCTATAAAATACTGCATGTCCTAAAAAAGAGCGGACCTCCCTCACAGAAGAAGGGTGAGGCAAACTAGTAATGACATCAACCTTGGCAGGGTCAATAGAAATGCTTTTATCAGAAACAACGTGCCCTAACACTATGCTTTGTCTCACCATAAAATGACATTTTTCGACATTGAGGACAAGGTTAGTGTTAACACACCTTTCTAAGACCTTAGCAAGTTATCTAAGCAGCTATGAAACGAAGCTGCATATACACTGAAATCGTCCATAAATACTTTCAGACAACTTTCTATGAGATTCAGAAAATACACTGGTCATGCACCCCTGAAAAGTAGCGGGTGCATTGCATAACCCAAATGGCATCCTTTTGTAAGAAAAAATGCCAAAAGGACAAGTGAAAGTTATCTTTTCTTGGTCTGCAGGAGCAATATGTATCTGGAAATAGCCAGTAAAACCATCAAAGAAGCAGTAATGAGATTTACCTGAAAGTCGGTCCAACATCTGATTAATGAATGGCAATGGTTATTGATCTTTCCTTGTTGCGACATTTAGCTTCCTATAATCAATACAAACCCGCCAAGCATTTTGCACCCTTGTTGTGACCATCTCACCATCTTCTTTCTTGATAGCAGTGATTCCTGATTTCTTCGGAACAACTTGAATCGGGCTCACTCACTCACTATCGAAAATTAGATAAATAATGCCCGGATTAAGTAACCTTGTGACTTCCTTCTTTTCAACATCAAGAATAGTGGGGTTGAGCCTTCTTTGGGACCTCTAGGAGCTTCTCTTCTTCTTGGCTAGAAAGCTCACTAACGATGATTACCGGAAATCTTTGGGTTGTCCTCAAGGAATGCATATTTCAAGTGAGGAGGTAAAGGCTTCAAATCGGTTCACTTCAAGTTGAGGTTCTTTCTCACCATGATCATGAAGCTCATCCTCATTGGCTTTCTCTTGTTTATCCTCATGTTTATCCTTCCCCTGAATAACGGGATAATATACTCTTTTGCAATCTTCTCTTTGTATCTCCGCTACTACCTCATCAATGACATCACACCGGAGAATAGAGTGCTCTTCTGGTGGATGTCTCATGGCTTCTTCCACTTTAAACACCGGAGAATAGAGTGCTCTTCTGGTGGATGTCTCATGGCTTCTTCCACGTTAAACTTGATGGTCTTGTCACCTATCTCAAAAATGTATGTGACAGTAAAGGCATCATACTTGAATTTAGAGGTTTTCAAGAAGGGTCTTCCAAGCAAAACGGATGAAGAACTTCTACTATCCGTCGAAAGCATTTCAAGGATATAGAAATCAATCGGGAACACTAAATCCTTGATTGTCACAAGCACATCTTCTGCTATCCCCACTATGGTGATAACACTTTTGTCGACTAAGACAAATTTAGAGGCCGACCTCTTCAATGGCGCTAATTTACACCTTCCAAATATAGAGAGTGGAATGATACTCACACAAGCTCCTAAATTACACATGCAATCATAGAAAGCAACTCCACCAATTCAACAAGACACTAAACATGGTCTGGGGTCACTACACTTTTTCGGAATGGATTTCATCAATGAGGAAATAGAACTACTCAAGGACAATGTTTCCAACTCACCAATCCTATCTTTGTGGGTGCACAAATCCTTTAAGAACTTAACATACTTCGGAATTTGTTGAATGACATTAAGAAGTGGAATGGTTACATCAACCTTCTTGATGACTTGAAGCATGTTTCGATCAAACTCCGGAGTTTTCTTGGTCTTCTTCACCATGGAAGAGAATGGAATAGGAATGGATTCATCCACTATGGCCTTCCTCTTAGGATCCTTAAGGCTCATCTCTTCTTCCTCTTGCCTTGTGTCTCCTTCATCCTCCTTATGTTGAGCTTCAACAACCACCTATTCCTCATGAATGTCTTCCATGGTCCTAGGAGGCACTTCTTTCAATGTAGTCTCCGACTGTAAAGTGATAGCATTTAGGCCACCTTTTGGATTAGGAAGGGATTGGGATTGAAGGCTAGATGAGCTAGAGGCTTGGGTGGTGTTGGTATTATTGGTGGGAGGTAAAGACAACCTTGAGAGCATCTCGGCTATAGAAGACATTTGAGCACTCATATTACCAACTTGTGTATTGAGATTCCTAGTGTTCTCTTCATTTTTCTCTATCATAGCCCTAAGCTTCTCTTGTTCTTGGTAGAATGCACGGTGAGAGTCATTACCTTAGTTTGTGAAAGAAGAAGGAAGTTGATTGGTTTGTTGTCTTTGGTGAGGTGGTTGGTATCTATGGTTGTTGGTTTGATTTTGTTGTGAGTGTTAGTATGGTTAATTATGGTGGTTTTGGTTAGCTTGGTAGGTATTGTTGTAGTCTTAGGGAGAAGGTTGGTTATAGTATTGAGAAGATGAGTTGCCTTAATTCCATCTTTGATTGTGGTTGTTTCCTTGAGCATTGTCCCTCCACCCTTGATTATAGCTATTGCCATGGGAGTAATTGCTTTGATTTTGAGGTTGATAGGGTGAACGGTTGTTGTAGTTGTTGGCTACCGCAAGGGTGTAATCCCCTTAGACTTGAGGGCATTGGCGATGTAGTGTGAGGTACAAGAGGACACACCACACACTCTTGGAGGTTCTTCAAGTTGGAGGATTTGAGGTGGGACTTGGATGTTTTGGATTGATTGAGATGCCATTTGTCCTTGATAAATTTTTTTGAGGAGAGTGGTCATTTCTCCAAGCACTTTAGTCAAAGCCAAGTCAGAAGAAGATGTTTATGCCACACTCATGGGAGGACTGTTCCTCACTCTCACATGTTGGGTAGTTTCGGAAACATCATTGATCAAACTCCATGCTTCCGCCGCCGTCTTGTTCTTAGACAGAGAGCAACCACTAGATGTAGTAAGCAATCTCTTATCCGGTGCATAGAGACTTCCAGTGAAATAGCTAATAAGCAAATGAGTATCTAACCCATGATGTGGACAAGAATCTAACAATCCCTTAAATCGAGTTCAATATTCAGAGTGTCTCTTGGTCTCTTTGCATGATACTGGAAATCTCGTTCTGGATGTAATCAGTCTTCTCCGGAGAAAAGAACTTATCTAAGAATTCTCTTCTCAATAGGTCCCATTCAGTCACCACTTCATCGGGCTGAGAGTAAAACCATTCCTTAGCTTGCCCCGTAAGAGAGAAGGAGAAAGCAAAAACCATGATTGCAATTTCATCAGCACCACGCCTTCGAGCCATAAAGCAAGTCACTTGAAAGTCTCTCAAGTGCCAAATGAGATCTCAGCCCGGTAGTCCATGGTACTTAGGCAGCAAGTTAATCAGATTATTCTTTAACTCAAAATTAGAGTCAGGATTCGGATACCAAGCTTGCAATGGTTGAAGAATGAAATCTGGTGCTCCTTGCTCATGCAAGGTAATTCTACGCGGCTCCGCCATGTGGTTTTCACCTGTAGTATTCAAGGATATTTTAATAGTTCAAATAGAGGAGTAGGAAGTTCTTTCGTTGAATGTGGACTCTAGATCACTGTCAGTTCGATCTAGTGTCTCGGAAAGTTCCTCAAGAGAGGCCGAAGCACTAACCGTGTAATCCACCCGACGTCTAGCTTTCCGAGTATGAAGTAACGTTCTTTCAATTTTGGGATCAAACTCGGCTAAGTAATCATTCGGTTGAGACCGAGTGATTCAACTTAGAAGTCATAGCTCATGCATTAAAGAAAATCCAAACTAAAAACAAACTAATGAAAGCAAGTAAACTATTCACAATATTCACATATTCATATTACCAATATTGAAGCACACATTGCAACCATTCTTCGGCAACGGCGCCAAAAAAATTTGATGGAAACGTTACCATCGGTCTAGATTTTATCAACAAAGATCATGTCAGAGTATAGTCCTAAACCGACAAATAATCCCTCGATCAAATTTTGATATGGTTGTCACCAGTTCAACCCTAATAAAAGTTAATCGAGATATTACTCGTAAGTCGTCCTCAAGAGAATGGGCAAGTGTGTGAGTCAAGATTGGTTAGAATTCCAGGGTTGAGAGTCATAAACAAGAATTTAAACTAACAAACTTAACATGTAAGAAACTTGAAGTGCAAGGAATTTAAATCAAACCATTTAAATCAAGAACTAGATAAATGACAATCTATAAGACACTATATAAATCTAATTATATTCTAGAGCTAGCTAAGCAACTAAAATTTACTAAGACAAGAACCAAGTAATTAGAATTTTGGGTTTTCAAAAATGATATGTAAAAGGACTCTTGGCTAAGACATAGGAATTGGGATCACCATCCTTGTCTAACAACCATATATTGACAATTATCAGAAACTAAGTCCATCAAGTCTACTTCTACAATTGAAGTATGTCAAATAGGCTTGGTCAATTTCAACTCATAAGTCACAATCTAAGTACTAATTGACTTGATAGTAGATTAGTGTCAACCGGTATCAATTTAATCCCAAAGGGTTCTCAAATCACCAATTCAATTATACCCAATGACTCAAGGTCACCCAATTCTCTTAGCCTAAACTAAGAGTATAGAAAACTACTCCATAATCAATGAAAACATTTCATCAAACACATGGTAGGCAATAACTAAAGACATATCTAAATTGCAAAATTAACTAGAGATTAAAGTTACCCACTAACAATTATCAATAGAAAACAACTTAAGTAACACTATAAACCATAGAAAACATCAATGCATTAACAAAAGTTCAAAATCCACAAGATTTACAAAATGAGATGAAGAAGGGAAAAGAAAGAGAAAACAAAATTCTAACACAAGATCCAAGCAATTTACACTAGAGAAATTAAGATTAAACAAATAAAGCTCAATTCAATAAGACCCAATTCAAAAATTCAACACAAGATGATAAAAAAAAAACTAAATCTAGAGAGAAGTAAGACCCAACTTCACACATGAAAGGTATCCAATATCTAAGTATTTGTCATATGGAAAATCTTTTGCATCTCATACTGTATTTTCTTTGGATATCTCCTCAAATATTGAACCCAAGCACTATAGTGACGCCATAACTCAACCTTGCTGGATCAAAGCCATCAAAGATGAACTTATCGCACTTAAGCAGAGCCAAATTTGGAAGCTCACTTCCGTTCCACATGGCAAGAAGACAATTGGGTGTAAGTGGGTGTTCAAGGTGAAATACCATCTTAACGGAACAATAGAGAGGCACAAGGCCCGCTTGGTAACAAAAGGGTTTACTTAAGTCCCTGGTATTGACTATTGTGACACTTTCAGTCCAGTGATGAAGCTGACTAGCTTGAGAATTGTGCTGGCTTTGGCTGTTGCCAAGGGTTGGTATCTCAAACAAATTGATGTTAATACGATGTTTTTACATGGTGATTTGGATGAGGAGGTGTACATGCGGCCACCACCAGGATTAGATGTGAAGCCTGGCCAAGTTTGTAAGCTTGAGAAGTCTTTATATGGTCTCAAACAGGCAAGCAGACAGTGAAATACAAAGTTGAAGTCAGATTTGATTGAAATTAGTTATGTGCAATCCAAGTCAGATTATAGTTTTTTTTTTTTTTACCAAGAGATCTGCTTTTGGTTTCACTGTAGTCTTGGTTTATGTTGATGATTTAGTCTTAGCTGGTAATGATATAAATGAGATCAATGCTATTAAAGCTACCTTGGATAATCGGTTCAGGATAAAGGACATAGGGGACTTAAAGTTTTTCATTGGTATGGAAGTGGCTCGGTCCAAGAAAGGTATCATGCTTTATCAAAGAAAGTATGCTTTAGATTTGCTTTGGGATGCAGGTTTTGAGAATTGTAAACCATCCACGACTCCTATGGATTATACCAACAAGCTAAGCAAGGATGATGGCACCCAACTGACTGACTCTGGTAAATTTCGAACACTGATTGGCAAATTACTTTATTTGGCTAATACACGGCCCGACATTAGCTTTGCAATTAGCAAGCTAAGTCAATATTCAGATCACCCGACTAATGCTCATCTCACTGCAGCTCACAGAGTATTAAGATACATCAAGGGCTCTCCTGCCATAGGCATATTTTTTCCTGTTGATTCAGATCTTTGTGTCATTGGGTTTACTAACTCTGACTGGGCTGCATGCCCAGATTCAAGACGATCTATTTTTGCTTATTGCTTCTATGTCGGCAGTGCTTTAGTCTCTTGGAAAAGTAAGAAGCAAGTTACTGTGGCATGTAGCTCAGCTGAGGCTGAGTATCGCGCTCTTGCTGCTGCCATCAAGGAAGCCATTTGGATAAGCTTTCTTCTGAAGGACCTCAGGATGCCTCCACCAGGCCTATCAGCACCTATTGTGATAGTCAATCAGTCATTCATATCGCCTCCAACTCCGTCTTTTACGAGAGCACTAAACACATTGAGGCTAATTGTCATCTTGTTTGAGACAAGTTCATGGAGGATCTCATTCATTTGCTGTCAATCTCCACAACCGATCAAATCGCAGACATTTTAACGAAGCCATTAGCCCCAGCTACATTTCATACACTATATGGTAAGTTAGGATTGGTAAATTTTCACACTCCTAACTTGAGAGAGGGTGTTATCTAGTGGAAAAATTAATTGACAGCTAAGAAATAGACATTCCTATTATGCAATATAGTAAATTAGCTAGTTAGGCAAATTGAGCTAATTTAGTTGCGTAAATTACTGATAAGTAGTAGAAGCTAATTTAGTTGCGTAAATTACTGCTAAGTAGTAGGTTAGATAATTTTTAATTATGCAAATTTTGCTATAATAGCCGACAAATGTAACTGTTAGTGTAAAGTGTGATTTTGATCATTATTTCAATTGAATTCATTTCCATTTCTCATTTTTTTCTCTTTGCTCTCTCATCTAATTGTTTTTTTTTTGCATCACGTTGCTGCACCTTCAACAGGAAGTAATAGGATTCTGAGTGATTACAGGTTGCTGCTGCTATCAACGAATGGAGATTTTCCAAGTTAAAGGAATACAAAGACCGAAGCATTGAAGCGGAAAACGAAGCTCTTGATCAATACATGCAGAATGTAGGTTTACTGGAAGAAGTGTTATCTGTTAAGTCTTTGGATGATAGTGAACCCTCTGCGGCTGAGCCTAATCCTCTTGTGATGGAGGACGAAATTGAATCGGATTAATGAAGTCATGGTGTGAGAACGAGAATACAGCAAATTGTTGATGAGGGATTAAAGAAGCTTCAGAAGTTTTCGGTTACTGACAATCAATGAACCAATCCCTGAAGAAACTAATTATGCTTCAAAAAAGGGAAAGTGGACTGAAAGGTTGTCAACTATAAGTGATCTTATTGACAAAACTAATAAAGCCAGAAGCGAAGAGGATTTGAAGTCGTGCTTGGAGCTGAAGTTCCGATTCTTCAATTCGGATGAACATTCTGGAAGAATACCATTTCAAGAGAGTGAAACACACAAGAATCAAGCTTCTGAGAATCACCGGCAATTGAATCGGATTACTCTGTACCGAAACTGGTTGGGACCACTGATGTTGATAAAAAAACTCTCAACACCATTGACAAACACTTTTCTTTCTTTTACCATGTGGAGAAATTATAAGGGTATAGTTCTTTTTAAGTAGGATTTAGCTTTTGTAGAGTAATAGGATGTAACTGTTGTATTGTACAAGGAAAATGTTATCTAATTAGAATTTGTAATCTAAATGGAAGCCAGAATGAGGTTAAATGTTCAATTAGTATGTCATATAGATGAGTGCTTTTTACTTTTTAGCTTTTACCATTGATATCTCATAATCCCTAGTTAAATTCTGCCTAGTGCCTGCTCTTTTTCTAATGAACCAAAGTACAATGCGACCATGCTCTGCTGCATTTCTTTGGAGGGAAAAAAATCTGACTTCCATTTTAGTATTTATTAGTATCGTTACTCTGTGTTATCCTTGTCACATTAATTTAATTAAAGTACATTCCTTGCGACTAATGTTATTGTAGGCTGAATGAGAAATTGACAATGCTGTCTTTGTATTGTGACTTGATTTTGTAGGCAAATTGTTTTACCAGTAACCAAGTGATTTGAACTTGAGAATTGAGATAACAGTGCACATTCCATTTCTATCAAGAGTCCCAATACCCTTTTTTTTTTCTCATAAAGTCCCAAACTCCCAATATTCAAGTTTAGAGGTTGTGGTTTATTGCACAGCGTTGGCACCAAGAACAAACAGTAGAGTAGCTAAAGAGGGTGTATCATCATTCTGGAAGTTGAAATGTTTTTTAGGAGAGGGTCCATTAAAGTCTCCATCACCTCACGCTCAAAGTGGCTCTTTCAGAAATCTGAGTTATCTGAATTTGACTATTTTTTTTATATTTTTAATTTATTTTTATGGGGAATAAGATAAAGCTGCATGTATATGGGTTAGTGCAGTTGCATACTCATTAGGCGAAGATAGTGGGTCAATAGCTCAAAGCTATTTAAAGATATGATCAAAAGCATGACGACCCTATTCTAATTCTTGGAGAATATGATCACCTTAGAAGTGAAGAAACTATTTAGATTTTAGAATATGTGCTCATGCCCATACCAATTTTCAATCATGAATAATATTTTAGACTACCGACAAAATAAAAATAAAATGGTAGGTATTCTAACATTTTATTTTATGGATATTGATTATCATAATTATATATAATATACACACGTGTTAGACATTATATCAACTTATAATTTTCATATTTCAATTATTAAAAAAGATGTAGATTCATTTATACCATACTTAATAAAAAATGAATAGGGTAGTGCTAGGGAGCCAATGGCCTAAGTGTACAATGTGTACAATGGACTAAACCTTTGGTTAATGAATAAAATGAACATTACCCACACTATTCAAAATAACCATCCGAACCCTTGACCTTTTGGATCTAAAACTCTAATATCATGTCATGAATCCACTCATCCCAAAAGCGTAACCTGATAGGACAATGTAACACTAATGGTCATATCTCTAATACTTCTTAAACCTCCATTGTACAAATTGTACGCTTAGACCATTGGCTCCCTATACTTTTCCTATAAATTAATACCTTGTCTCACACTATTTATTATTATTATTATTATCGATGGAGCTGTCAGCAGAAGCTCCATGGAATAGTTTGTCCACAATGTTATATTTAGGTTTTAGACTTAAAAGTATTCTAGTTTCAATGGGACATCAAGGCACTTGATTGTGCATGATTTTCTTTTAACTTTTAAATCATACTCTCATCAAATTTCAACTGGCTTCTTTCTTGGTTCTTGCGTCACAAGAATCCAATATGGATGAGAGAGGTGTTCTTAGAGATTAGTAGTGGGACATGGAGAAAATTGAAAATTCCATCTTTAATGTTAATTTCTCCTATGAGCTTTTCATATGCAAGTGTGTGTAGAGTGTACAGCCTTTTAGGCACACCATAGATAGCTATGTGGAATTTCTTAATGCATATAAGTTTTTCTTTCTTTCCTTAATTTATTCTCCATCGACAATTACTTTCTTGGTGGCAATGAAGCTTTCAAAGACAATATTTATTTGTTTTTTCTCTCCTGCCACAAGGCTGTCAAATAGTGCTACCAAGTTTCAATGGCTATACTCATCCCAACATCTACTTTATATTTTTTACGACTCTTTGCTATCAAACCCATTATCATGATCATTGTAATGATTCTCTGTTATTAGATTTTGATTTTATTCCAGACTGACGGTGTTGTTATACCTACTATCTTAGCCCACCCAAAAAATTTCAAAAAGGAAGCAAGCAAATAGAAAAGAGCTCTCAAAAGAAGGAAGTGCTTAACAAATAATCAACCTAATATAACTTTTACTTTACTTTTTAACATTGATTATTTGTGGTGCAAATAACTCTACACAAGTCCAATTAATTCTAATATATATATATATATATAAATTGGAAATGAGTTAAGCTAACTCGTGAGTCAATTTGATTTTCACATGAGTTATATATATATGTACTATTTCGAGAGATACCTGAAACGTTGATTTAAGTCTGGATGTGAGGTCCAAATTCTTTGTAGGGCAACGTCTGACTTGTTTTCTCGTGCTGAGGTATTGCCGTCTGAGTTCCTCATGAGGAGGTGGAGGGTGGTACATACAAGAAACTCCGATGCTTAAGTCAGTAAGGGCTTTTACCAGATTTTTAGTAGATTGGAACGAAAATAATACTTGAGGGGTGTCAGTGTATTTATAGTAGATTTGATAACCACCTTTGTTGCAGTAGTTCCATCTTTATTGATAGATAACCATTCCTTTTTATATTGGGAGTTTGTTGAGGTCTATCTTTTAGGGAAGATAGAGATAGCAGAGAAATCGCTGAGGCAGTTACCTGTTTGGGCAGGTAGAGCTAGGCTCCTTCACGGTGTCCGACCTCTTTAAAGAGTTCGGGTATACTATAGAGGCCTCCTCTTTTGGTGGGCCTTTCTTCATTATGGGGGCTAGCTTTATTTGTTGGGTTAGGGTATGAACAGTGCCCCTGCTTGAGTCTCGAGCTTTCAAGAGGTCGGTCTCAAGCAATTCGTGGCCCTTTGATTTGACGTCGAGTACTCTACTTTTTCAAGGTAGCATTCCCGACGTGTTTTCGAAAATTTGAACATTGCCTCCTTTAATGCGGAGCGAACATTGCACATCAGTTTTTCTTGGGATCCGCGCACATTTTTAAAGAGGAGTTAAGAGGCCTTTTTGCCTTTTGTTTATCATAAAAGCACCTTGGCCCCGCTTCTTCTCCCATTTCACATTCCTGAAAAGATTTTCTCTTGCTTTCTTTTTCGCAGTACCAAGAATTTGTCTTTGTTTACAGGAGAAAAAATTTCCTCCTTTGTTTGCAATTCCCTGTCCCAAGATTTTCTTTATCTTGGCTCACATTTAATCGAAGAGGATCGTCCGTGAATTTCTGTTTGACGTGATCCCCTCCATTTCGACTTTCATCAAGGTTGGTGTTTCATTTTCTTGAAAATATTTGTATTTTACTTTATCAGTAGCTCTGTGTTTTTGTCTGTCTCGCGGTTATTCTTGAATGATCTTTGAATAAATGTAGACAATGGGTTATTGTTGATACTTGGATTTTGATGATGATTTTGTTTTATCCTGAAAACTTTGCTTTTGTTTGACTACTGTTACTTCGCCTGAAAACTTCCTTTTTGTTGACTTGGATTGCTTTTCTGGAATTGCTGAAAGCTGTAATCATTTTGATACGTTTGTGTTGCTCCCAATGGTATCGCTGCTATGTGATGATGTCATTACTGATAGCATATGAGGGACACCATTTTGACACTTTTAGTATGTAGACGACTTGTGAAACTGTGTTGATTGGTTTTGTTTGCTTTTACCCGACCTGTTTTGGACTATGTCCGAGCCCTTTTAGTAACGGCTTCTTCACTTTTTATTTGTAGATGTAGCCTTTATGTCGCACTCTGTTATTGTGAATACGTCGACTAAAGTTCCTCCTAGTCTCCTAAATTGGGTAGATATCTCTGTTCTTTCTTGTGTCTCCGTAGTTGATAAGCAATATTGTGAGGAGTTCCGTAGACACCATAAAATTTGTGAGAACAGAGAGGATGAGAGAAATTATGAGCTAGTAGTGCCCGATACCGAAGAGAGAATATTTTTCCTCCTCTGGATAACTCGGAACGCCCTTTCTTTTACGCTTATGATTTTTGTTTCTCAAACTTAGGCATTTCAGTCCCTTTTACCGATTTTGAATCAAATATTCTTTGGGCTTGTAACGTTGCTCCTTCTTAACTTCACCCCAATTCCTGGGCCTTCTTAAAGATTTTTCAGCTTCTCTGCCGAGAACTTGATGTCTGACCTTCTACTAAGGTCTTCTTTTACTTGTTTGTCTTGACCAAGCCCGGGACGTTGAAAGAAAAATCTTCTTGGTTTTTCTTTCACGCCGCCCAGGGTAGAAAAGTTTTTCCCATTTTTGATGAATATTTTCATGACTTCAAGAATTATTTCTTTGAAATATGGTCTGTAGAAGGTGTCTGACCTTTTCTATTTAGATGAGAATGAGGAGCCATCCTTTCCTTTCGATTCGCAAGAAGATCCTGTTATAAGTAAGTACAATGTAGATCCCCTAGATGAGTTCGACAAATATTTTGTGAATGTGTTGCCAGAGTGCTGGGGCCGGGCTCCTTACTTGGACATAAGGAGATTCTTATGACACCCCAGTCAGCTTTGGTCTGAGCTAGGTAATCTCCCGACCTTTAACTTCTATGATTTATTAGTTGTATTTTGTTTTTCTAATGTGCCTTTGTTCTTGTTTACCAAATACTATGGCCCCTAAGACTGCTGCTATGAGACATCTGCGTCAAATCGGAAAGATCGTGGTACCTTGGGGCCTTCAAGATGAAGAGGCCGAGGGTGCTTCCTCTCGATCTTCCCCTAGGAAGTTGCATTCTGGCCCCACAGCTCCAAAAAAGATCATCCCAACTATAGCAAGCCGACTAATCCCTTCTGATTCTCTTAAGGATAGTGCTATTGTTTCTCCTTCTCCTTCGTCGTAGAGCCACCCTCCAAAAAACAAAAAAATTATCAAAAGTGAGAGCATTTACGAAAAATACTTTGATGGGATTGACTGGGCCAAAAGAAACATTCTACCTCACAATTGCATCAATCTAAACACTCACTAAGTGGGCCCAAAAGTGAATTTTCGCATCTTTCTGCTTAGTTTATTTCATTTTTATAATTTTTAATTGTTAGATTAGTATATATTAAGGATAGGAGCTATGCTCATTCCTATGGATTAATATTATTACTTTTCTACTCTAATATATGTTTGATTTCATTCTATGATGTATTGGCGTTCTTCATATTTATGAATCCACGATGGAACGAGAGTATGACCCCTTATTCTACATGAGTTCTTTACGAGTCCTGACTCGGATAGTATTGAGCTACAACTTAAGAGTGCATCACGGGTTCTAACAAGTTATTTGGGCTAATTGGGATATGTGACAGGAGATCTCATTAGTCATGGGTAATTGAGGTCCTTATGGCATTAAGGGTGGAATCATAGAGCTTCATTCCCCGATCCAGAAGATTCGACCTTGTCTGTGGCGTTTTGAGTAGTATCATCAGAGATTGAATTGCATGAGCTTCACCCTCATCCAAATTGATTGACCTATTCGGGCATTTCGTTTAGATCAGAAGAGATTAATTACCACTACTTCTGGCTTAATCACTTACAGCCTTGTCATTGAATGAATCACTCATTGTTAAAGTAGTCAGTAAGACGTATTAATTCGGAAGAACAAGCATTTCCGCAGCCTTAACTAATTTCTTACTATTGTTTCTACGTCAATTCTTAATTGCTTTCTTTATTATTCTATTTTATGTGCCTACAACAACTATTATCTTTTCTATTCGCCTAACTAAGATCTACAGGATAACCACAACTTGCTCAATCCAACAATCCTCGTGGGATCGACCCTCACCTCACCTGAGGTATTACTTGGACGACCCGGTGCACTTGCTGGTTCAGTTGTGCAAGTTTCATTTTCGCGCACAAATTTTTTGGCTCCATTGTCGGGGATTGTTCGAGAATGACAAACTACCGGTTGTCTTGCTCGTTAGATCAGGTACTTTTATCAGTTTTTGACCATTTATTTCCTTCTGATTTTTCAATTTTGAGTTTTACTTATTTCTCTATTTTTTCAACAATTTTCATTGTTAATTTTCTTTTATTTGAAAAATTTTAATTTTGGTATTTCTTAGTAGTTTTAGCTAATTATTTTTCTTTCATCTTGATTTTCAAAAAAAAAATTTTTCATATTTTGCTTTCTTGAACTTTTGATTTCTATCTTGTTTCACCTGTTATTTTTTTCTTGTGATCAAAATATTTTAGGTGTTTTCTTTTATTTGATTTTAAAATTTTTTAATTTGGCGTCCCTTTAATTTGTTTCCCTTTCTAATTTCATAAAAAAAGTTTATATTTTAAAGCTCTCTTCTCTTTTAAGTCTTAAAATTTGAAATTTTAGATTGATTCTTATATCCCTATTTTAAATTTTTTTGTCTTTATTATCCGCAATATTACTTTAATTTATTTCATATCTCTTTAGGACATCTCACTGGGAGCTCTCTATACTTTGACTTAGAGGCCCCCACCTTTTCTTTGCTTTGCTTCTTGTTTGTGTAAGCAGGAATAAGAAAAACCCATTATGGATCCACTTGAGAGTGCACAACCGAGAAGAACTTTGGGGTCTTATACGGCCCCCACCCCTGATTTTTATGAAAGGAGTATTTGTATACCACCTATTGCGGCAGCCAACTTTGAGCTCAACCCACAGTTGATTATGTTAGTGCAGTAAAACTGCCAGTATCATAGACTTTCACAAGAAGAACCCACAGAATTCCTTGCAAATTTTCTGCAGATTTCTGACACAGTACAAGCCGAAGGAGTAGAGCAGGATGTCTACAGGCTGCTGCTCTTTCCATTGGTTGTGAAAGGCCAAGCAAAGAGGTAGTTGGATACTCAACCCAAATCAAGCTTGAAAACATGGCATAAGCTGGTGGACAAATTCTTGAACCAATACTTTCCACCAAGGAAGCTAACCCAACTAAGGTTGGACATTTAAGGCTTCAAACAAGAGAATGAGTCTCTTCATGATGCTTAGGGGAGATACAGAATGATGCTCCAGAAATACCCCAAGGAAATATTTTCAAAATGGGTTAAACTAGATATTTTCTATTACAGACTCACAGATAGGGCTAAGATATCCATAGATCATTCTGCAGGTGGTTCGATACACATGAGAAAGACAATCGAAGAAGCTCAAGAACTCATTAAGACAGTTGCTAGCAACCAGCATCTCTACTCACCTGGTGAGATTGCAATAAAAGGAGAGGTCAAGGCAGTGTCCACTGATTTAGACCCTCCAAAACAAAGTGAATCATTGGCCCAGTAGCTACACTCCCTCACACAACAGTTGCTAAGTTTGCAAGAAACCCGTGGTTCCAACAAGATTATAGAGGCGCAGTTGAACCAGGCCGAACAGCATTTGTCCGAACAGATAAGAGAAGAGTGCCAAGCCATCTAATTGAGGAGTGGAAGGTCCCTGACCACTCAATCTCAGAACAGTAAGAAGCAAGGGGAAGAGGAAACATCAGAAGGTGGAAACACAGCAACCCAGGACATTACCAAGGGCACTGAACGCCCAGAAGGGGGGGCAACACTAGTGTTCAACGCCTAGAATGGGGCAATGTTAGCGTTTAATGCCAAGAAGGGATCAGTAGGGCATTGAACGCCTAGAGAGGGGAGGCCATGCACATGCTAGTTCAGGAAACACTCACCCTGCACCACTCAGCACAACTGAATACAAGACTAGGATGTCATATCCTCGAAAACTCCGTCAAGCAGAAAAGGATAAGAAATTTGCTAGGTTTGTGAATTACCTCAAGACACTGGAGATCAAGATCCCATTCACAGAAGCTCTTGAACAAATACCCTCCTATGCCAAGTTCATGAAGGATATATTGAGCCACAAGAAGGATTGGAGGGAGGTAAAGACAGTCTTCCTCACTGAAAAATGCAGTGCAGTCATCCAGAGGACCCTATCGGAGAAACTTCAAGACCCTGGGAGCTTTGTGATACCCTGCACTCTCGGAGACAGTTAGACAAGGAAAGCCCTATGTGATCTTAGAGCAAGCATCAATCTGATGCCTTCATGACTACTAAGGAAACTTGCGATCCAAGAAGTCAAGCCTACCCACATCTGCCTTCAGCTTGCTAATGGCTCCATCAAGTTTCCATCAGAAGTAGTTGAAGACATGATTAAAAGGGTTGGACCCTTTGTGTTTCCCACAAACTTCATGGTGTTGGATATGGAAGAACACAAGAATGTATCCATTATTCTAGGAAGACCCTTGACGTACTGATTTTCTATCGGTAAAGAAATTCACAAATATAATCGCGTTGTAAGTATAGTTCCTAAACCAACAGAGAATTCTTTCGTACAAAAGTTTTGTTTGTCACTTAAGCAAACCCAATAAAAATAAATAACCGAAGTATTCAAACCTCGGTCGTCTTCTCAAGGAATTGTAGGGAAGTATGATTTATTATTGGTTATGGAAAAATGTACATTTTTTTGGATTTTTGAAATAGGGAACATGTAATTTAAATGGCAAGGAAAATAAATTAATAATTAAGAAAACTCTCGGTAAGGTATGAAAATTGGAATTCCTATCCTAGTTATCCTTATCAGGTGTGATGAAATTGGGTTTTAATCCCACTTGATCAGCCTTTACTAAACAAAGGAAGGTCAAGTGGACTAATTAGCTTGATCCTCAAGTCCTAGTCAATCCTTATGGAAGGACTAGCTTTAGAGTGATCCAGATCAATCAGTAATTCCAATTTCAATCAACAGCTGAGTTTGATAACTCAAGTGTCTCCAATTAATCAACCAAAGCTAAGAATGTAAAAAGCTAAATAGAATCATAGATTTGAAATATCTCAAATTGCATTAATAAAAGAAAATCAATCCAAACATAAAGAGTTCATAAACCAAATTGAGAAATTAAGTAAAAGGAACATTGAACCTGAAAATTGAGAAGAAGAAATCCTAATTCTTTTAAGAGGAATCCTAATCCTAAATCCTAAGAGAGAGAGGAGAGAACCTCTCTCTCTCTAAAAACTATATCTAAATTATGAAAAGTGAATTATGAAAGTTGTATATGTTGTTCTCCCTGATGAATGGATGGATTCCCCACTTTATAGCCTCTAATCTGTGCTTCTAAACTTGGATCTGGGCCAAAAGATGGTTCAGAAATCGCTAGGAGTGTTTTCTGCAATTTTTGAATGTGGCGTCTGTCACGCGTACGCATGGGTCACGCGTTCACGTCATCTGAAGTTTTGCTCTTCCGCGCGTCCGCGCCAGTTACGCGTCCGCGTTAATTGCGTTCTACGCTAGGCACGCGTCCGCGTCGTTTGTGTTTTGTGCTAAGCACGCGTCCGCGTCGTTCACGCGTTTGCGTCGCTGCTTTTTCTTCAAAACTCTATTTTTGTGCTTTCCTTCTAGTTTTATATGTCTCCTTTTTGTCCTCTAAGTCATTCCTGCCCTATGAAACCTGAAAATACTTAACACACAAATCACGGCATCGAATGTTAATAAAGGATAATTAAATTTAATATTTTTAAAGCATAGGAAACATGTTTTCACATAAATCATAAAATGAGGAAGGAATAGTAAAACCATGCAATTTACATGAATAACTGGGTGAAGATTTGATAAAAACACTCAATTTAAGAACAAGATGACTCATAAAATAGGGGTTTATCAACCCTTTTTGGCTACAAGAAAGACCCTCATTGATATGCAAAAAAGGAAAGTGACACTGAGAGTCAATGAAGACAAATTCGTACTAAATGTTGTCAAGGCCATGCAATATCCTGACACCCAAAAGAAATGTTTGAGGATTGATATCATCGATCCCCTGGTGGAAGAGGTACATGCAGTTGAGAGACTCGAGGAGGAGCTAGATGACATCCTTAAGGATGACACGCCGACATAGAGGTACCAGGAGAACATGAGGAATCGTTAAAAGCTCCTAAAGTGGAAGATGGACCTCCCAAACTCAAGCTCAAGCCATCACCATCATCCTTGAAATATGTGTTTCTTAGAGATGGTGACACTTATCCAGTGATCATAAGCTCTGCTCTAGAGCTGCAAGAAGAACAAGCACTGATTCAAGTGCTAAAGACCCATAGAACAGCTCTTGAGTAGACCATAAGTGACTTAAAGGGAATTAGCACTACTCAGTGCATGCATAAAATCAGGCTAGAAGAAGATGCTAAACCAGTGGTGCAACCACAGAGGCGACTGAATCCAGCAATGAAGGAAGTAGTTTAGAAAGAATTCATAAAACTATTAGAGGCTGAGATTATTTACCCCATCTCAGATAGCCCTTGGGTAAGCCCTGTCCAAGTTGTACCCAAGAAAGGCAGGATGACAGTGATCCACAATGAGAAGAACAAACTGATTCCTACGAGAACAGTTACAAGATGGCGTATGTGTATTGACTATAGAAGACTCAACAACGCCACAAGAAAGGATCATTTTCCCCTACCATCCATAGATCTGTCCTGGAGAGACTGGCTGGGCATGCATTCTACTGCTTCTTAGATGGGTATTCAGGCTACAATCAAACTGCAGTAGATCCTCAGGATCAAGAACATACAACATTCACATGCCCATATGGAGTGTTTGCTTACAGAAGAATGCCATTTAGCCTCTGTAATGCACCTGTTACCTTTCAAAGGAGTATACTCTCCATTTTCCCAAAAATGGTTCAGAAATTCCTGGAAGTATTAATAGATGATTTCTCAGTCTTTGGTGATTCCTTTGCTTCTTTCCTTAACCATCTAGCCCTAGTTTTGAAACGATGCCAAGAAACTAACCTGCTTTTAAACTGGAAAAAATGCCACTTTATGGTGACTGAAGGCATTGTTCTTGGACATCGGATTTTAAATAAGGGAATAGAGGTCGATCAGGCCAAGGTGGAAGTAATTGAATGATTAACACCACCCACTAATGTTAAGGTAATCAAAAGTTTCTTAGGACATGCAGGTTTCTACAGGAAGTTTATAAAAGACTTCTCCAAAATTGCAAAACCCCTGTGCAATCTCTTAGATACTGACACTCCTTTTGTTTTTAGCGAGGATTGCCTGTATGCCTTCGAAACTCTAAAAGAAAAGCTTATCTCTGCACCTGTCATTTCTGCACCCAACTGGGACCTACCATTCGAACTGACGTGCGATGCTAGTGATTATGCAATTGGTGCAGTCATTGGACAGAGCCATGATAGGATCTTGCACGTTATTTATTATGCCAGTCATGTTTTAAATGATGCACAAAAGAACTACACCACCACAGAGAAGGAGCTACTTGCGCTAGTCTATGCCATTGACAAATTTAGATCCTATTTAATAGGCTCTAAGGTCATTATCTATACTGACCATGTTGCTCTCAAGTACCTTCTCTTCAAGCAGTTCTCTAAACCAAGATTGATAAGATGGGTATTACTCCTGCAAGAGTCTGACATAGAGATCAGGGACAGGAAGGGATCAGAAAATCAGGTGGCTGACCACTTGTCCCGGATTGAACCTATAGCAGGGACGTCCCCTCCCACTACTAAGATATCCGAGACCTTCCCTGATGAACAATTCTTTACAGTATGCAAGGCTCTTTGATTTGCAGACATTGCAAATTACAGGGCAATAAGGTTCATTCCTAAGGAATACAATAGACAGCAAGTTTGGAAACTCATCCATGATGCTAAGTGCTACTTGTGGGATGAACCATATTTTTTCAAAAGCTGCTCGGATGGTATAATCCGTCGTTGTGTATCTGAGAAAGAAACGCAGAAAATCCTATGGCATTGTCATGGCTCAGATTATGGAATTTGGAGGCGAGCGAACAGCCGCCAAGGTCCTTTCAGAGCGGCTTCTACTGGCCAACACTCTTCAAGGACTCTCGGGAGTTTGTCCACAACTGAGATAGTCGTCAACGGGCTAGAAATCTCCCTCACAATCATGAAATGCCTCAACAAGGGATCTTAGAAATTGGGGTATTTGATGTATGGGACATAGACTTCATGGGGCTTTTTCCACTCTTATTCTCAAACACATTCATCCTTGTGGCAGTAGACTATGTGTCTAAATGGGTTGAAGTAATTACATCACCCACTAATGACACTCAAGTGGTGATGAAATTCCTCTAGAAATATATTTTCAACAAATTCGGCATCCCAAGGACACTGATTAGTGATGAAGACAGTCATTTCTGTAATAAACACCTCGACTCCATCCTGCACCGTTATGGTGTTCGCCACAGAGTGTCAACTCCCTACCATCCACAGACAAATGGACAGGCCGAAGTCTCCAACAGGGAGCTCAAAAGAATTATAAGGAGAACAGTGAGCACCTCCAGGAAGGACTGGGCAAGAAAGGTTGACGATGCCCTTTGGGCGTATAGAACAGCTTTCAAAACCTCTATTGGGATGTCACCCTACTAGCTGGTCTATGACAAAGCATGTCATTTACCAGTGAAATTGGAACACAGGGCCTACTGGGCAACCAGATTCCTCAACTTTGATGCCAAGGCTGCAGGAGAAAAAAGACTACTCCAGCTAAATGAGTTGGATGAATTTCGACAAGCTGCATTTAACAATGCTAAAACTTACAAGGAAAGGGCCAAGAATTGGCACGATAAAAAGATCTATTGCAAAGTCTTCGAGCCTGGCCAGAAGGTTTTACTTTTCAATTCCAAACTCAAGCTCTTCCCTGGGAAGCTAAAGTCACGATGGACTGGACCTTTGTGGTCACTAATGTATCACCTTATGGTCATATAGAACTCCAAGACAGACACTCTGATAAAAGATTTATAGTGAATAGACAGAGAGTCAAGCATTACCTGGGGGATAATCTTGAGCAAGAAAGCTCTACACTACTGCTAACATGACAGCAGTCAAATCCATCTATTGACGGTAATGAAGTGCTTGTTGGGAGGCAATCCAACCATAAATAGCATATTATTATTTTTGTTCTTTTGTTTATTCTCATTTAAATCCATTTCAAGTTCATTTCCCATTAATTTTCATAGTTTTAGTTGCCTTTTAAAGTTTGCGGTCATGCGCAACACTTAAAATAGAGACAGAGATTTTAGAATTGAAAATAGAACACCCTGGGGAGAGCCCCTTGCTGGCGTTGAACACCAGACAAGGAGGAAGAGGGCGTTCAACTCCCACTCAAGAATGCAAGACTCAGTTATTCAGTTTCAATATCAAATCATTTCCAATGTCAACATTTTCAAAATTAAATCATTTCCAATGTCAACTCAGTTTCAATATTAAATCATTTTTAATATTAAATCATTTCTGAATATCAATTCACTTTCAATATCAAATCAACTCCAAAACCCAAGAAAACAATTTAACAAGTCAACCAAGAAACCAGAATACTTAACCTTTTCAAATAGTCAATAAATTAACTACGCAAACAATTACATTCATCCAGAGCAACTCAGTTCAATCCATAAGATTTGCAAAAATCACAAAAAAAATTATATCGATATCCAGTTATAACAATTCTTGTAAATAAACTGAGTTTAAGAAAAAGTCCATACCTCAAATAGTCGAAATTCGAAAGTTATAAAATGCGTCGAAACCCCTTTCTATCGACCTGCAACAGCAACAGCAGCAGCTGCAACTACAGTGGAAGGAAGAATGGCTACGTAGAAGTGGAAGGAAGCATACAAAATGGGAGATTTCATGTAGAAAACAAAGGAAAAGAACACATTACAATGTGCGTACGCACACCTTCCTGTGCATACGCACAAGTGAAATTTCAGCTAGTGTGTGTACACATATAACTTTATGCGTATGCACAAGTCCTGATGCGTGACTTCATTAAAAAGTCAAGTGGATTGCGATTTTGGGAGCCTCTTGGCCCAATTTTGAAGGATCTGAAGCTGAATTGGAGCCTATATCAAAGGGACAACATTCCATAACAAGGGGGACATTATTACACACACATACAACATTATTAGGAGTAGGAGTAGGTTTAGAGTATTTTGCTCTCAATTCTCTCTTAGGATTTAATCAGGGTTTATAGTAGAAGTAGCTCAATTACAATTTTGATCTTGGATTATAGCTTGCCCTGTAAGTAGCCTTTAATTCTCTCTTTAGTTACACTACATTCACTCTTGCTTTCTTATATATAATAGAAGTTATTTTGTTGGTTTATCCAATTTTGATTTTTTGAATTTTTTGTTGATGAATTTGATGTTTTATGATTTATATATGCGTGGTTGAGTTTTCGTTGTTGATTTTGTGCATAGATTGGTTATAGTTTTCACTATCTTTTGCAATTTGCTATGTTTTGCTTTTATGCCCACCAAGTGTTTGTGAAAATGCCAATTATGAATATTGAGTAGATTTTCACTTCTTGGCTTGGGAAATGAGTAACTAGGATACTAGAGTCATAATGTTCGACATTTAGTACTAATTTTGGATTGTTAGTTGCTCTCACTACAAGAAAATAAGCTTTCTGCCACGCTTTTAAAGCGTGCCGAAAAGTGCAAAAAAGCGTACCAATAGCTTTTCGCCACGCTTTTTGAGCTATCGGCATGCTTTTGAAAGGGTCACATCCGCCAACGTGCCGGTTGCTCTATCGGCACACTTTTGTAGATCTATCGGCACGTTTTTTTTTGTTAGCACGCTTTCATATCTTAGTACGCTTAAAAAGCGTGGCTATAGGTCTTAACCTATAAGTACGCTTGAGAAGCGTACCGATAAGTGTACATATCGCCACACTTTTAAAGCGTGCCCAGAAAGTTGGTTTTAGGTACACTTCAAAAGCGTGCCGATAAGGAACAATAAGGCTACGCTTTTAAACGTACCTAGAAATGAGCCTATTTCCACGCTTTAAAAGCATGGCTGTATTATTATCAAATTAAAAAAAACTATTGCCACATTTTAAAAACGTGGCTATATCCTTATCAAATTAAAAAAATTAGTATACACTTTTTTACATGCACTCTAATACACTCCAAAAATAATAAAGAAAAAACATTAACAACAATATGTAAATGTCATTTAAAAAATTAATCGATAAAAAGTAATATTACATCAATAGAATTCAAACCAAATTAGCCCTGTCATCTCTATACATGCAACGACAGTGTACATGAAATTTAGAAACAAACAAAAATAAATTTCTAAAAAAGAAATTAAGAAATGTCATTGAATCACCCCAAGCTTGTACTAGGCCTTCCTCGGATAAAGGAACCAAATGGAAAGCTCCACAATACACTTCACGAATAATCTGCAAGTATGATCATATGAATAACGAAAAAATAGAAGGTAAGCAAATTATAAAGCATCTTGCCATGATGAATATTAAAGAAAGGAATCATAAAAAAATATATAAGACTTGGAATAAGGGTGTGTCACATTTTCATATTGAAATATGTGACATGCACAAGTTGATCACATGCAATTCGCCCCCACTATTCCAGAAAGATAATTCTAAAGATATGCATATAAAATTCTGAGTTCAACCATTTTGTATAATTTTATTATAATCTCTGAAATATCTTGGAATAAGTTGCAAATAAATAGTAACCATAGTAACCTAGCATGGAGGGAAAGCAACGTGACATACCTCTTTCGGAAGTAAATTAGGGTGTGAGACGTCCAAGTGCAGGCCAACTGCAACAACAATATATAGAAAAGGCTCAAGCATCTCTCTATTAATATCAGAAATAAAAATAAGTATGTATAAAAATCACTAATACCAATTTATCCCCAACTTCTATCAATCTTTCCATATCCCTAAAAAAACACCACCAATACAACAACAGGAAAATAAGCGGATTCTTATCAAGTGGTCACCAAATTCATACTTAACTAAATAGCCACCAAGAGCCACCAACTGTGTATTTCTTAATCAAATAGTCACCAAATTCATACTTAATTAACAAACAAGAAAATAAGTTGATTCTTATCAAGTGAGGATGATGAAGTTAATGATAATTCCTTTTATTTTCCAAACACTTTGATAAAAGAAAAAAATTATTTCACTATAAACAAAACTTACTTTTAATTTTTCTCAAACGACTGTAGAAAGAGCAAATAAAATATAATAACTAAGTTATAAATCAGAAATTGCACAATGAAATAACAAAAAGCAAAGAAGGGCAACAAAAGAAATCAAACCATCTAGCTCAAATTGAAAAAAAAAAAACTTAAAGTGAAGTAGTTGTAAATTTTGACCAAATATCTGAGCTCAAGATCCACTAGGAAATTTTATAACTTTTTTTGGGATTTTTTCAAAACCATAGTAAAGCATTTTTGTGATTTACCTGTTCTCTCTGTCCCTGAGGGAAATTGAAAACTCTTCTCATTCCCCCCAAACTGATGTTACTAATGTTAGCAAAATATCTGCCAAACAGGACCCAGCATGTTACTAACGTTAGCAATAAACACATATTAAAATGAAATTAAGAAAAACCTAAACTAAACCCAGCAAAATATCTGCCAGTTAAAAGGCTAATATTAACCTCCATTCTGTCATACCTGGTCAATGTGTGGTGGAATTTTCTTTATTTCAATTCCAAATTCTTGTTCAATCTTATATCAGTACAAAAGACAGAATGCATAATAAATCTATAGCATATACAGTTGAAATGCATTAAGTTATTAGACTGTAAATTACATACAAATTAAAGTGGTCCCAATAAGTGATCAAGTTAACTGCTAAACCAAGATGCCCAAAGCTCCCTAAGCGACTGGCCTGTATATCCGTCTATGATCCGTTAGAACAGAAAATCAGTGTCAAGGCAAATAAATTAGGAAGGGAATGAGGAAAAATCAGTATACCCTATGGAGATAAGTTTCTGAATTCTTGGGAAAATCAAAATTAATAACTATAGAATGTTGGAATTTTGGGGACAAAAGCTTATCAGCCTGAAACCAAACAAAAAGCAATGTAAAAAAAGGGATTAGGAACCAACTCTTACTACTAAAGAAACAGAATGAACATATGAAGAGAATAGAATTAAAAATTTGTTTGTTCTCATTTAAAAGGATTACAACTTTTCAAATAGTTTATGCATGTCAACCACTTTTATAAATGAGTAGAAGTTGAGGCAAAAAAGTATTTACCTCATCCATAACATGATTAGTTCCCATTAGTTTGAATCATGGCAACAAAGCCAACATCAACACATATATAATCTAAACTAGGACAAAATCCTAAAAACATGAGAAAAAAATATTATAGTAAAAATTTATGCCCATTGAAGCAAGCTTGTTTCATGAGAAGTTCATTCAAACTGGCCTTGAACTACAATAAATATGATAGTCCTCTCAATCGATCTCATGGGAATCTAATAGAAAGATAAAGGTAAGAGGAAGAAGTCAAACCTTAAATAACATTATTATCCTGTTTTGCCTGTCCCATTTTTAGCCCTTGCAAGAATGTCACTACCAGTAAGAGCAATTGGAATGCTTTCTTCTTGGATAGGAGAAGGCCTTTCAAAACCCTTCTCATATATTCCCATGAGCAACTCTCGCTTCAAAAAATAATTCTCAAATTCATTTCTTTTAGTTGCTGTCACATCTTAGGAAATAAAATTAAAGCAGATTCAATACCAACACTGGAATATATAACATAGAAATTACCTGCAAATCTTATAACCATAGAACCTTAAGTGGCTTACCCATAAATGGTATCATTAATTATGCCTTTCAAGTGGATATTGGAAACGTGTAAATATGAAAAAACAAAATCACATTGCAACAGAAAATCTAGCTCTGAAATTTTGTAAATGCCAATGATTGTACTAGTTAATTAAGATCAGTTTATCTCAATTTCTCAGCAATTTAAGTAAATTAGTTAAATCAATTTTTATAGTAAAAACAATGAACTGAATGCCTAATAGAGAGCAGGAATTAGGATATTAAAAATGACATTGGTAAATTAAAAAAGAAGCAAGTTAAATTCTATGACCAAAACTTCAAGAAGCATTTCATTATAAATTCACTGATATTATTTTTAGTTTAATCCCCTCCTCCCTTAGTGAAGATCAAGACTGCTGTTGATCCTGAAAACTTTTTCAGGAATGAACAAAGCATTCCCACCAATCCAAGTAAGCACCTTAGGGAAACTATTTTAGTGTATCCACGGTCACATTAATACTCTTTTTAAAAAAAAAACTTTGATAATTTGATGCTTGATCATCTATTAGCCCCAAGTATATATAGGTTGTAGGACTCATGTTTGAACGTATTGTCTTGCAGGTGGTGGTACACCATTTAACCGCAACCTAGGTAGAAAACTCATGGTAAAGGGGATAGGGTTACTCATCCTAGAACTCTTTATTATAAGATTATTGTACTTTGTTTAATAAGCATACATGGCCAATTTGCCCTTTGAATAATTGATCTAGCTTTATTGTAAATAGATAATGTAAATTGAAAATTCTATTTAATAAATTTATTATTTTTATTGTTTAATTTCAATTTTCTTTTATAAAATTCTAAAGCTAGAAAAGACTGAATGAGAATCAAAAATAAAAATATAAACCAAATTTACCCTTAATTTTCTCAAAATGACTGTTTATTTGCTAAAAATCTATGATTAAATTTTTTATATATTAATAAGGTTCTATACAAATTAAGTTTATGACTAAAAGAGTACATATGTCCACTATAAAAGAATTGGAGCACATTATATGAAAATTAACACACAAAACAGGACAAATTAAAACAACAACCCTCTAACACTTAGCTATTAGCTGACACCAAAATACACTATCAATATTAGCAGACGAATAATGACAATTATAACAACAAATGAATAATAATCTAAATGATCCAATTTTAGCATTAACAAATCAAAGCATTAAAGGTTGAATTTCAGCAACTGCAAATAATATCAATTTAAAATATCAAATATTCGATGTTTAAGAGAGAAAGAAAAAAGAGGTTGAGTGAATTCGTTGTTGAAGTAAGGTATAGAGAGTGAATCTTAGGGTTTTTAGAGCGTTAGTGTGTAATAGGGGAGAAATTGGCATTAAAAAGAAGTAACAATGATAAAAATTACTCACGACAAAGCTGTCTAGTTCTCTTGCTGCTGCAGCTGAGACCAGAGGATTTTATTTATAGCATTTGGTACAATCCACGCCAATGCCACACATGCAACAAAAAATGGAGTTGCAAATCAGTCATCGTAGCCACAGCAACACCGGTAGATACCACCGTTAATGCTATAGCCTGTAAAGCGACAAATAATATACTAGGCATTTCAATCTAAAATGAGATAAGCAACAAATAATATACTAGGCATTTGAAGAAATCATGGTTAGTTCCAAATTCAATCTCAATTTACTTAGTTTAGCTTTGTTGTAAATTAGTGCCACATACAAATGCTAAAAGTTAACCCACCTAACCGAAACTTATGCTTCAACTACATTGTAGTTATAGTCTGTTAAGTGAACTTAAAATACAAAGCTTTACAACATAAAAGGACTTGGAAAAAAACTAATCTTAGAAAATTATTAATAAGCAAACCTTGACAGAATATAGATCAATAACAGTAGGAATGTGTTCTATGGCCTCATCAATTTTGGAAAGAGCAACTTCATATTGGCCTTGTATGTCATATTGCTGCACCGGCAAAAATCCTCATAAATAGGCCAAAATAAAAGGGGAAGAAAAGATAGTCAAGAAACCAATATAAAAACTAGCTACAGACCTGAGCCAACAAAAACAAAGTCCACATAAGAGTTAAAGGGGTTTCTTTTTTCACCCTGTATAAATTATAAAAATGAGTAAGTCACCAAAAAGAAGAAAAGAACTCTTAACGTATTATGAGGGGTTTTGTGATTTATTTGTAATGGAACTCCCTGGAGAGAATACAAAAGAAAGAAATCACAATCAACTTGGAAAAACCTGAACGAGGCATAATTTGAAGCTGAAAAGAAACTTGAATACCTTAGTTAGGAGAGGCCTAATGTAATTATCTGCTGGTGCTCTAAATTTGTCACCTTGCAAAAAATCTGGAGGTATTCTCTACCAAACAAGATTCAGCAAAGAATGAACTCAGAATGAGCACCTCATATCAGTAGCTGAGCACTACTACAGCTGCAGCAGAACAGAACCAAATGTCAAGAAATTAAAAAAAAACCCTAAACCAAATATCATATAGAACAAAAAATAGAAATATATAAAAATCAAGAATAATGAAGAACCAAGAAAATCAAAACAAAAAATCAAACTCAAAAACAAATAATCAGATAAAAAAAAATTGACCAAATAATTTACCACAGCGCTGCGAATGCTGAAGGTGGTTGACGGAGGTGCGACAAGTGAGGGAGAGGGAGACGGCGGCGCGACGGCTTCAGAGAGGGAGATGGCAACGCGACGGGTGCTGAACCATGGAGGGAGGAGCGACAATTGAGGGTTTGCGGTACCGAGTGTGCGTCGACGGAAGGTTTGCGATAGGGAGTGAGCGCCGAGGGAGGCTTTACCAGAGTGAGTCACCGCCGAAGAAGGGACAGAAGTTTACAGGAGAGACAGAAGGAGCGCGGACATAGGGAGCACCGACAGAGGTGGCACCTACGGAGAGGTTGCGACAGAGGGTTGGAACGAGGTTGACCAACGAGTGTTATTGGGGGAGAGAGTAAGAGCACGGATGATGAGCAGCTCTATGTTAGGTGAAGATTGCTGCCGCCATTGGGGTGATGAGCTCAGCTTTTCACTTTTCAAGGAATTGTTAGGAAGAAGTGCGTGAGTTTCGAAGAAAGGAAGGAGTGTTGTTAGGGCATTGTTGTGTAAAACTGTGTTTCGAAGAAAGAGGGGTGGAAAATTTTTTTTTTGGTTTTAGAACTTTATGGCCACTCTTTTAAAACGTGTCGAAAGAGTTAGAGGAAATGGCCACGCTTTTAAAAATGTGACGATAATGAAACCATTTTGCCATGCTTTTTAAGCGTGCCGGTTTCTCTCAAAGCGTGGCACAAAAAAGCGTGGCCAAATTTCAAATCAGTGGCCACCCCCAAAAAAGCGTGCCGATTTCTCTCTATGGCCACGCTTTTCAAGCGTGGCAAAAAAAGCGTGGCCAAATCACAAATTAGTGGCCACCCTCGCAAAAGCGTGGCCATTGACCACTTTTGGGCACACTTTAAAAGCGTGGCAAGAAAAAGTATACCGACAGGCTTTTTTTCTTGTAGTGTCTTATTTCCACTAACGCTAGCTTTTTACTAAGTTAATTAGTAAGTTAGGTAGGATTTGTGGATTAAGGCCTGTTATGCTCTCTTGACTTATCCTCGATGTTAGGGTTGACGAAGTGAGATTAACTCATTATAATTGTCATAGTTGTGGTTATGACAAGGATAGAATTCCTTAACTCTCATTCTCAAGTCAAAGTTCTTTTATGAATTAAATCACATTTTCACTAGTTTTGATTTTGTTTTCTTTTAATTTGCATTAATTGTCTTTTAATCCATTGTTAGTTTATTTATTCTTTAGTTCTTTTAAATTCCCGTTCCATGCTTGAAAACCCCTTTATTTCACAACCAAAAGTGTGCACACCTAATTGCTAGTCCGAGGGAAGACGACCTGAGATTTAAAACTCCCGGTTATTTGTTTTGATTGTGACATCTTTATTCTAAACTTTGATTGCGAAGATCGATTGTCGGTTTGGACTATGCTTACAACGAAACAATTATTTTTCTCGAGAAATTCTAAGCCGGCATAAATCTTTCTCTATCAATCCTCTTATGACAATTCTTAAAAATCCCTTACTGAGAACCAGCGAGGACGATGTTCTCACCCCCTACAGATTTTTCTTTTCAGGATGGACGAAGAGTTAAGGATTTTCTTTCGAGTATCTGATTGTATTCTATATTATTGTATATACAGTTATAGTTTTTCCTCGTTTTATTATTATATTTGTAAGAGAGATAGGAGTTGTAATGATATGTATGTATGTATATTTGTAAGTTACTTGTATAAAGAAGAAGGCTCATATCTTATTATTAAATATATGGAAGTCGTCGTAATATTTTTACTATCATAGTGGCACAGCTGAAAGCATGACATTCTGATGGTGACGGTGTTATAGGCACCCAATGCCCAGCATCCATGTTCAAGTAGGGCGCCCATGATCCCAAAGTAGAGTGCCAAGTGGGGTACCCATGATGTATAGAGTGTGCGCCCAGCACCCATGGAAACCCAGAGTGAGGGTGTCTGACGTCAAAATTTTTTGTGTTTCCACTGAGCTTCTAACGTCATATAAACACATTGTTATATATCAAACAAATCTATCATCAACCAAGCATCAAATACAACTAATTCGTAATTAATTTACCGAACCTTACGTCTCGGTGTTAGCTAATAAAAATTGGTTCTTCTCAGATGATCTTTAACTCACGTTCTTCCTAGTTTTAGTCAAAATAACGTTTAAACCACTATATACATAATAATCAAAGTTCAAGTTCAAGAAGAAAATTCTCACTTGCCGAATCTTGTACGGTTATAAAAAGGAGAAAGAAACGTATACTTTAATCCGTTTAAAATCTTCGTTAGAGTTTTTGAATTGAACGACTGAGCCTCAGAAACTTGTTGGCTATGGCAGTTTCACTTTTTCTCTCGCTCTCCCTCTTCGTATTACATGTATAAAAAGGAAAAAATAAATAAAAGTAACTCTAAAAAGTCAATATAAATAAAAGAGCAAACAGGAGGTGGCAAAATTATAACGGATTGAACCCCGAGGTGATTACTCACTGGCTTCGGTAATAAAAAATATTTTAAGATGATAATTACTAAAACTAAATATATTAGATTACAAATAATTATATTACTAGAATAAATATATGAACTACTAGTATAAATGATATTAATAATAAAAGTGTCGGCATTAATTCGTACTGATAGATTTTGGGTTTAGTTATTATATTATTATTATAAAATATTACTATAATAAAATATTACTTTCTAAAATATCATTATAATTAAAATATTATTATCTTCGAAATCAGTTCGTTAAACAAAATCTAAACCGTGTTATTCGATTTTTTTTTTTAATTTCTAGCCGTAGTGTTCGAACATGCAGTTTCTCGCTAATTTAGTAACTGATAACGTGACGAAGTGTTTGATGGTGCAATGCCTATACAATAGAGGTATCTGCTTCGCAAATTCTGTAAAAAATTCTATTTCACCGACAACAAAGTCGTTTATACAGTAACTTTTCAAGAATATATGGTCCGATTTTGGAGTGTATCACTCAATCACTTGGTGTTTTGCTTGAATCACGAATTATTTAATTGTAATATTTGATTATTATCAATCTATTAATATCTACAATACCCATAAAAAATATAACAAAAAATTATTAATTATATTTATCATCACAAAATAATTTATCAATTCTTGACTCAACATATATATGCATCAACATAAAAGCATACCTACATTTGAAGGCGCAAAAGACGACATTTTAGAATCAAGATAAGGATTTGACAACCCCAACCGAGAGAGGAATTTACACGATTGGAGGCAACTAGATAGATACCATTCTTCTTTTTCTTTTATTGGACTAACCTCACTTAATGTCATTGAATAAATAATGCTTTTAAGCTAACCCAATATATAAAGCACTCAATCATGACTAAAAAATTTCTATTAAATCAAGTTTTTATGGTGGTTATGAGATGTGACTTGTGAGAGTAGATCAGATTTAAGTTCCTATGAAGATTGAAAGTTGGAAGATATTCAGATCTTTTGTAATTTAATCCTCAAATGCACACTTTTAATTTTTCTTCGTTTCCTTTTGAAGGCTTAAATAATGACATTCTAGTTAGATATATATAAAACAATCAACTTAATTACTGATCTATCTCTTTATCAAATTAATAATTTAATGAACAAGGAAGAGTTATTATTTGCTAGCGCAAGAATCAGGTACATTTTCAAATCCAGATTAGAGATAGCATCTTTTAGAAAATTTGAAAGATTTACGTGGATTTTGACTAGTTAGTTAATTTAATTTTCCTACATCATGTTTTCATACTCGTTCTTACTAGATTATATTTTTTTAAAAGAAAAGAAATATTAAATATCTAATTTTTTTTATATTTATCTTATATTTGAATCATAATTAATTTCTATTTTTTATTAAAAATGTTAGTTTTCGAATATTTCGTGTCCTTATAACAATAAAAAAATAAAAATATTATTTATGTATTAAAATTAACTATTAAAATCAGTCACTATATATATATTATTTAATTTATTTTTAATATATATTTTATATTTCAATATACATTTATATTATGTCTGATTTTAGTGTACACCTAATATAATAGTAATAAAAAACTCTCATAGCAATAATAAAAATTTGAATTCGCTCGTGTTCTTTGTTAAGTTTGTATTGCCTTTGTTTATTTGCTTTAATTTTAAACCCTTGCTAACCTAATAACATCATTATTGAGATCAAATTACCGATTCAGAAGGCAATACAGATTCTAATAAATCGCAATCATAGAAGCTAAAAGGCATAAAAACAAATAACGCCGCTTGAGGTTTAACTTATGAGCAATGCTAGGGCCAGTAATTTTTGTGATTGTTA
This sequence comes from Arachis duranensis, assembly GCF_000817695.3. Lineage (NCBI taxonomy): Eukaryota > Viridiplantae > Streptophyta > Magnoliopsida > Fabales > Fabaceae > Arachis > Arachis duranensis. The sequence goes on along the minus strand of NC_029772.3, from coordinate 31,039,128 downwards.
GTCATCAACTAACCATCAATAATGATTTGATGGTGTGAGATTGGTGTGAGATTTCATCCAATGGCTCACCTTCCTCTGCTGGTTACATGCTAGCCAAAATTCAATAAAACTGCTGGTCCCCTAGACTTTTCCTTAACTTATTAATTCAATTTCAATATCATATAGCTGCACCCACGCCAAAACATTTTGTTATATCAACTTCAAAGCTAGCTTTTGCTGAGAAGTGAGTTAATTCATGGTTACCCCACATACACTTGACTTTATTATATACGCACATAAAAATCCAGTCATGCCTACTAACCTAAATATTGTGCCACCATTCAAGCGTACCTAGTTAGCGATGATATGACAGGGACAAAACGTTTTAATATTAGGAGATTGCTACAGTTTTACTTTGCAACGATTATATATGAACCTAGAATCTATCATGTTGTGGCGGTATTTATCCGCCGATATCTAGAAACATGAAATTTTCATTGCAAATGTCTCTAAACTGCTACCATTTTCCTTTTATTTTTTGCACACTAATTAATTTTAAGAAGTGTTAGTATTCTTTTCTTTAGTAATCTGAATTGACAGTGAAACTCATAAAGATATAAATGCAAACTAAATATATATATATATGAAATAACACCCATCTTAATATATATTTTTTGATTTGTCCATCCAAAAAATTCATCCCTACCACAATGTTTGGTGACAGGTCTCTACTTTACTGTTAAATTAGATAACTTATTAAAAGCATTTTTCATTGCCTACTCCTTAATTTTCTCTGCTACTACTTCATCTTTTACTGTCTTCCTCTTCAATTTCTTGACTGCTAGCTCTGCCTGCAATTCAAGCAACACACTATGTTCTATTATGACTCCCCTTTTTGATATTCAAGCAATTAATTGAAATTTGCTAAACCAGATGTTCATGAAATTTACCTTACTTAACGATATACTATCATCTTCTCCACAAGAAACATTTGAAATTCCTAAAATTTGAATTAGGTGAATCATGTGAGCTGGAAAAAGCTAGATTGTTCTTAATGAAAAAGATTGTCAAAATCGTTATTTAGTTCTCAATTGCCATAATGAAAATATGAAATATTAAAAAGAATAAGAATAAGAATACTATAAGAATTAAACACAGCAAGTTAAAAAAGTCAATTTTGAAATGAAAAGACATATTAATACAATATTGTGATGACTCTTTTCATACTAGAAAGAAATAAGTAGTAAATGATATATTTATATCTCTAGAACTTCTACTCCTCATATGAGAGATTTTTGGTGTGAGAGAATGTGAAAAGCTCAAATTATAATTTAATTTGAAGAAGGCAAGTAGTTGGAATCAAAGGCTATTTCACTTGGTCATAAACATGCTCATAACATGTCAAACAAATATTCAAAGAACTTTAGTTGTTATGTACAGGTTCAAGAATAGTTCCCAAATCTAATTGGAATAAATAAGCAATAATGAGCTTTATGGCTTTTTATTTTCTACATCCAATGATACATGTAACCTGGATGGAAAAAGTTCTAATTATACAAGTCCACATGGCTAGTAAGCCATATTAATTATTCGACTACATTAATGAATTTTAAATTAGTTCAGCAAATGAAATTATGTTAACTGGAAAGTACACAAACAAAAATGATAATCGAAAAACAGAATTAACAACTAGAAGAGATCTTAAATTACAAACACATTCAGAGTCAGATTTGGCATAACAGCATCGACGAAAGCTAGAGGAAGGGGGTTAGGGGCTGGGGGTTTCAATTGTTAAAGCAGCGATTTGATGCAAAATCGCCGTTAATTCCGATGATTTCGCTGCTCGTCACCTAACCGCTACATTAACCACTTCCATCTTTCCATTTAGCGGCAGTCAGGAAAACTGCCACCAACTTCCACATCTGGCGTAGTGATCTGAGGATATAGCTATTATGTAGGTGCAAGAAGCAATGGTTTGACTTATTGCATTACTTTGAAAAGAAAAACGCTATAATATAAGCTAAACAACCTTTTTGTGATGATTTTTCACTGGAATTATAATGGAAGGTAACATCAAAACGCATGTAAGTAATAATAATAAAGATGAAAAATGCAGTTTTCAAGTTTTCTGCAAGCCGGGTAATTTAGAAGGCCACTATGTGGTTTTAATTTGTATATAGAAATGTTAGTAGGAATATATTCCTGTTATATTTTATTTATTATGTTTGTAAACTTTTAATTGATGATAATAGTAAGATGCGCCTAAAATAAGCACAATAATTTTGAGTTTATTAGATGCCCCACTTTTTATAAGTTGTTAGATATTTAGATTTATTAAATACAAATCAATAAAAATTATAAAAGAAGAGTATTGATAGTCTTTATAAATATAGAATATATTAGTATATACATACAAAAATATATTTTAATATCACTACTAGAAAATTAGTTATATAGACGGATATTTCCGATAGATTTTTTTTGGAAATTAAAAAAATAAATTAGCATAAATTACAGACGAAAAAGAAAATCCGTCGATAATTCTATTGGAAAAATTAATTTATTTTCGTGAAAAATGATTACCGACGAAAAATTCGTCTCTAATTAAATGAATAAAATACTGCATTTAATTAAAATATTACAGACAAAAATTCTGTCTATAATTTAAAATATTCCGTCGAAAAATATTAACTTAAACCTAATCTACCCCTCTTTCTCTCGAGGTCCATTCACAAATAAACACAGCTGCCAACTCCTACCTTTATGTGTTTCTTCCTCTCTCCGTCGCACAACTGCTTCTTCTCTCCGTCGCACGAGCTGCTTCCGTCGCTGCCGCTGCCGTCGCCGCCGCTTGCATTGCACGATCTCTCTCTATCATCCTTTGCATCGCACGAGTTCCCTCCGCCGCCGCTCTCGTCGCATCTACTCCCATCGTCACAGAGCTCTCTCCGCCATCGCTCTCATCGCATCTGCTCCCTCTGGCGCCTCTTGCATCTAATGTCAACTCGCTCTCCCAGTTCTTCTCGTAACCATCTTGAATTTCAGGTATATATATCCTGATTTTGTGATTCTGTTCTTTGTGATAAACCTTAGGGCTCAATTTCTATGCCAGTTTTAGCTAGGTTTATCATACTCTGCTTTTGTGCTTCGTGAATCTGCGGGTTTACTATGATTTTGATGATTATCAAGTCAAATCTGCAGCGCAGCGTCTAATTAAGGAACCGTTGTCTATTGATCACGTCGAGTGATGAGCGGATAATTTATACGCTTTTTGGCATTGTTTCTAGTATATTTTTAGTATGATCTAGTTAGTTTTTAGTATATTTTTATTAGTTTTTAGTTAAAATTCACTTTTCTGGACTTTACTATGAGTTTGTGTGTTTTTCTGTGATTTCAGGTATTTTCTGGCTGAAATTGAGGGTCCGGAGCAAAAATCTGATTCAGAGACTGAAAAGGACTGCAGATGCTGTTGGATTCTGACCTCCCTGCACTCAAAGTGGATTTTCTGGAGGTACAAAAGCCCAATTGGCATGCTCTCAACGGCATTTGAAAGTAGACATCCTGGGCTTTCCAGCAATGTATAATAGTTCATACTTTGCCGAGATTTGATGGCCCAAACCGGCGTTGCAAATCAGCCTCAGAATTTCCAGCGTTTAACGCTG
>NC_029772.3:31029616-31031482 GCF_000817695.3 Arachis duranensis | reverse complement strand
GGAGAAATGTCACTTTATGGTGACTGAAGGAATTGTCCTTGGGCACAAAATTTCAAGCAAGGGAATAGAGGTGGATAAGGCAAAGGTGGAGGTAATTGAAAAATTACCCCCACCTGCCAATGTTAAGGCAATCAGAAGCTTTCTGGGGCATGCAGGATTCTACAGAAGGTTTATAAAGGATTTTTCAAAAATTGCAAAACCTTTGAGTAACTTGCTAGCAGCTGACACACCATTTGTGTTTGACACACAGTGTCTGTAGGCATTTGAGGCCCTGAAAGCTAAGCTGGTCACAGCACCAGTCATCTCTACACCAGATTCGACATTGCCATTTGAACTAATGTGTGATGCCAGTGACCATGCCATTGGTGCAGTGTTGGGACAGAGGCATAAATGATGAATCCCTTTATAATGCCTGGGAGAGGTATAGAGGTATGCTAAGAAAATGCCCCTCTGAAATGTTTTCAGAGTGGGCACAGTTAGACATCTTTTACTATGGGCTTACAGAAAAAGCTCAGATGTCTTTAGACTACTCAGCTGGTGGATCTATACACATGAGGAAGACAATTGAAGAGGCTCAAGAGCTCATAGACACTGTTGCTAGAAACCAATATTTATACTCTAGCAATGAGTTATCTCAAAAAGGGGAAGTCATGGCAGTAGTCACTGATCCTAATCCCCAAGAACAGATGATTGAGCTTAATCAACAATTACTCCTGATGACAGAACAGTTAGCAGAATTTAAAGAGATGCTCCATGAAACTAAAGCTGCTAACAAGAACATAGAACTGCAGTTGAATCAAGCAAAATAGCAAATATCTAAACAGATAACAGAGGAATGTCAAGCAGTTCAACTGAGGAGTGGGAAGACACTGAATAACACTGCTCAAAAGAGCAAAAAGTCAAATAAGGAACACTTGACAGAGGATAACCAAACCACTGTTCAAAATCCCTCTGAGGACAGTAAGAGCCCAGAGAGGAACACTTTTGGCGTTCAAACGCCAGAAAAGGGGGGAAAGCTGGCGTTAAACGCCCATTTTCCACCCAATCCTGGCATTCAGACGCCAAGGGAGGATCAGACACCTGAGAGTGCTGACAGTAATCCCTCTAACAAAGTTTCTTCAACCACTTCTGTAAGGAATAAACCTGCAGCATCTAAGGTTGAAGAATATAAAGCCAAGATGCCTTATCCTCAAAAACTCTGCCAAGCGGAACAGGATAAGCAATTTGCCCACTTTGCAGACTATCTAAGGACTCTTGAAATAACGATTCGTTTGCAGAGGCATTTGAGCAAATACCTTCCTATGCTAAGTTCATGAAAGAAATCTTAAGTCATAAGAAGGATTGGAGAGAAACTGAAAAAGTGTTTCTCACTGAAGAATGCAGTGCAGTCATTCTAAAAAGCTTACCAGAAAAGCTTCAAGATCCAGGAAGCTTTATGATACCATGCACATTAGAAGGTGCTTGCACCAAGACAGCCCTATGTGACATTGGAGCAAGTATCAATCTAATACCTGCATCCACTATCAGAAAGCTTGGATTGACTGCAGAAGTCAAACCAACCCGGATATGCCTCCAACTTGCTGATGGCTCCATTAAACACCCATCAGGCATAATAGAGGACATGATTGTCAAGGTTGGGCCATTCGTCTTTCCAACTGACTTTGTTGTGCTGGAAATGGAGGAGCACAAGAGTGCAACTCTCATTCTAGGAAGACCTTTCCTAGCAACTGGACGAACTCTTATTGATGTACAAAAAGGGAAAGTAACCCTGAGAGTCAATGAGGATGAGTTCAAGTTGAATGCTGTAAAAGCTATGCAGCATCCAGACACACCAAATGACTGCATGGGCGCTGACATTATTGACTC
>NC_029772.3:31025238-31025725 GCF_000817695.3 Arachis duranensis | reverse complement strand
AATATGGTTCAGGAATTCTACTCAAATCTGTGGCTAACAGATAAGCAGAGAATGACTGGAACTGCTTACCATACTTACAGAACCATAGTCAGAGGGAAAGTTATGTACTTCCATCTGGACAAAATAAGAGAAATCTTCAAATTGCCTCAACTGCAAGATGATCCTGAATCCTTTAATAGGAGAATGGTGAGAGCAGATAAAGGGTTGGATCAAGTTCTAGAGGACATATGCCTCCCTGGAACTAAGTGGACAACCAATTCAAAGGGTGTCCCAAACCAACTCAAGAGGGGAGACCTCAAACCAATTGCAAGAGGTTGGCTAGACTTTATTGGGCGTTCCATACTGCCTACTAGCAACCGTTCTGAGGTCACTATCAAGAGAGCAGTGATGATTCATTGCATTATGTTTGGAAAAGAAGTGGAGGTTCATCATGTGATTGCTTGTGAGATCTACACAATTGCAAATAAGAATTCCACTGAAGCCAAAT
>NC_029772.3:31019643-31021010 GCF_000817695.3 Arachis duranensis | reverse complement strand
CTGAAAAGGATTGCAGATGCTGTTGGATTCTGACCTCCCTGCACTCGAAGTAGATTTTCTGGAGCTACAGAAGCCCAATTGGCACGCTCTCAACGGCATTGGAAAGTAGACATCCTGGGATTTCCAACAATGTATAATAGTCCATACTTTTCCCGAGATTTGATGGCCCAAACCGGCGTTGCAAATCAGCCTCAGAATTTCCAGCGTTTAACGCTGGAACTGGCATAAAACTTGGAGTTAAACGCCCAAACTGGCATGAAAGCTGACGTTTAACTCCATAAAAAGTCTCTACACATGAAAGCTTCAATGCTCAGCCCAAGCACACACTAAGTGGACCCAGAAGTGGATTTTTATGTCATTTACTCATTTCTGTATACCCTAGGTTACTAGCTTACTATTAATAGGATCTTTTGACATTGTATCTGTACCTCATGACACTTTACACGTTTCTTTTTGTACTTCCCACGGCATGAGTCTCTAAACCCATGGTTGGGGGTGAGGAGCTCTGCTGTGTCTTGATGGATTAATGCAATTACTACTGTTTCTTATTCAATCATGCTTGCTTCCATTCTAAGATATCACTTGTTCTTAAACTGGATGAATGTGATGATCCGTGACACTCATCATCATTCTCAACTATGAATGTGTGCCTGACAACCACCTCCGTTCTACCTTAGATTAAGTAGATATCTCTTAGATTCTTTAATCAGAATCTTCGTGGTATAAGTTTCATATTTTAAGTTTGGTGTCAATTGCATGCTTTTGTTTTTCTTTTAATTTTCGAATTTGCATGTCTTTAGTCCCTTTCTGATCCGTAAAAATTCTAAGTTTGGTGTCCTCTTTGTGTTTTTCCCTTAAAAATTTTCGAAAATTAGTGGTTGATTTTCTAAAAATTTTAAGTTTGGTGTCATTTTGTTGTTTTTCTCTTTCCTCATTCCAAAAATAAAATCTTTTTCATAAGATTTTTCAATCATATCTTCTTAATTGCTGATTTCAAAATCTTTTTAATTAACTAATTGATTCAGTTCTCAATTTGCTTTGATCTTATTTTCTTTTTAATTTTCGAATTTTTATTTTATTTTCCTTTTGTTTTATTTTATTTTTTTTCGGTTAATTCAAAAAAAAATATTTTTATCTACTTGCCATCCATATCATTTCCCTTTATCCATCATGGACTTAAGTGGGATTGAACAGTCCAGAAGGACTCTGGGGTCATATGCTAACCCCATTACAGCTGCATATGGGAGTAGTATCTGTACACCTCCCATCAAAGCATGCAGCTTTGAGCTAAATCCTCAACTCATCATCATAGTGCAGCAAAATTGCCAGTATTCCGGTCTTCCACAGGAAGAGCCTACTGAGTTTCT
>NC_029772.3:31017390-31018053 GCF_000817695.3 Arachis duranensis | reverse complement strand
ACTTTTCCAGTGATTATAAGCTCTGCTTTAGATCCACAGGAAGAGGAAGCACTGATTCAAGTGCTAAGGACACACAAGACAGCTCTTGGGTGGTCCATAAGTGATCTTAAGGGCATTAGCCCAGCTCGATGCATGCACAAGATCCTGTTGGAGGATAATGCCAAACCAGTGGTCCAACCACAGAGGAAGCTAAATCCAGCCATGAAGGAGGTGGTGCAGAAAGAGGTCACTAAATTACTAGAGGCTGGGATTATTTATCCTATTTCTGACAGCCCCTGGGTGAGCCTTGTACAAGTTGTCCCCAAAAAGGGAGGCATGACAGTGGTTCATAATGAAAAAAATGAACTGGTTCCTACAAGAGCACTCACAGGGTGGCGTATGTGTATTGACTACAGAAGACTCAATACAGCCACCAGAAAGGATCATTTTCCTTTACCATTCATAGACCAAATGCTAGAAAGACTAGCTGGTCATGATTATTACTGCTTTTTGGATGGCTATTCAGGTTACAACCAAATTGCAGTAGATCCTCAGGACCAAGAGAAAACATCATTTACTTTCCCTTCTGGCGTGTTTGCCTATAGGAGGATGCCTTTTGGTCTGTGTAATGCTCCTGCAACCTTTCAGAGATGCATGTTATCCATCTTCTCTGATATGGTTGAG
>NC_029772.3:31015613-31016635 GCF_000817695.3 Arachis duranensis | reverse complement strand
TGCAGTGGTCTATGCCATTGACAAGTTTAGATCCTATCTAGTGGGATCCAAGGTGATTGTGTACACTGACCATGCTGCTCTTAAATACTTACTCACAAAGCAGGATTCAAAACCCAGGCTTATAAGATGGGTGTTGTTTCTGCAAGAGTTTGATATAGAAATAAGAGACAGAAAAGGGACAGAGAACCAAGTAGCTGATCATCTGTCCCGAATAGAACCAGTAGCTGGGGCGTCCCTCCCTTCTACTGAGATCTCTGAGACTTTCCCAGATGAGCAACTCTTTGCCATTCAGGAAGCTCCATGGTTTGCAGATATTGCAAACTATAAGGCTGTGAGGTTCATACCCAAGGAGTACAGCTACGTGCAGAGAAAGAAATTAATTTCAGATGCCAAGTACTACCTCTGGGATGAACCATATCTCTTTAAGAGATGTGCAGACGGAATGATCCGCAGATGTGTACCCAGAGAAGAAGCACAAAGGATCCTATGGCACTGCCATGGATCACAGTATGTAGGACATTTTGGAAGTGAGCGAACAGCTACTAAAGTCCTCCAATGTGGCTTCTACTGGCCAACTTTCTATAAAGACTCCCGAGTGTTTGTACTTAATTGTGACAGTTGCCAAAGATCTGTCAATCTGCCGCACAATTATGCCATGCCTCAACAAGGGATCTTGGAGATTGAATTTTTTGATGTATGGGGTATTGACTTCTTGGGGCCATTCCCACCATCATACTCAAACACTTATATTCTGGTGGCAGTGGACTATGTATCTAAGTGGGTAGAAGCAATTGCTACACCCACTAATGATACCAAGACCGTGCTAAAATTCCTCCAGAAACACATCTTCAGCAGGTTTGGTGTTCCCAGAGTACTAATCAATGACGGGGGCACTCATTTCTGCAATAGACAGCTATACTCTGCTATGGTTAGATATGAAATTAGCCACAAAGTGGCAACTCCGTATCATCCACAGACAAATGGGCAAGCTGAAGTCTCTAACAGAGAGCTAAAAAGAATTC
>NC_029772.3:31011112-31011783 GCF_000817695.3 Arachis duranensis | reverse complement strand
TATTTTTATTAGTTTTTAGTTAAAATTCACTTTTCTGGACTTTACTATGAGTTTGTGTGTTTTTCTGTGATTTCAGGTATTTTCTGGCTGAAATTGAGGGTCCTGAGCAAAAATCTGATTCAGAGACTGAAAAGGACTGCAGATGCTGTTGGATTCTAACCTTCCTACACTCGAAGTGGATTTTATGGAGCTACAGAAGCCCAATTGGCGCGCTCTCAACGGCGTTCGAAAGTAGACATCCTGAGCTTTCCAGCAATGTATAATAGTCTATACTTTGCTCGAGACTTGATGGCCCAAACCGGCGTGGCAATTCAGCCTCAGAATTTCCAGCGTTTAACGCTGGAACTGGCATAAAACTTGGAGTTAAACGCCCAAACTGGCATGAAAGCTGGCGTTTAACTCCAGAAAAAGTCTCTAAACACGAAAGCTTCAATGCTCAGCCCAAGCACACACTAAGTGGACCCAGAAGTGGATTTTTACGTCATTTACTCGTTTCTGTATACCCTAGGTTACTAGCTTACTATTAATAGGATCTTTTGACATTGTATCTGTACCTCATGACACTTTACACGTTTCTTTGTGTAATTCCCACGGCATGAGTCTCTAAACCCCATGGTTGGGGGTGAGGAGCTCTGCTGTGTCTTGATGGATTAATGCAATTACTACTGTTT
>NC_029772.3:31010089-31010790 GCF_000817695.3 Arachis duranensis | reverse complement strand
AGGTCACCATCAAGAGGGCAGTGATGATTCATTGCATTATGCTTGGAAAAGAAGTGGAGGTTCATCATGTGATTGCTTGTGAGATCTACACAATTACAAACAAGAATTCCACTGAAGCCAAACTGGCTTACCCAAGCTTGATCTCCTTGCTTTGTAAAGAGGCTAGGGTAAAGATGGGAGTAGATGAGTTCATACCCATTGAACACCCAATCACCAAGAAGTCAATGGAAGGACAAATGCAAGACAACTCTATGAAAAGGAGGGCGCAGGAGTTCCTCCCTGAATTTCCTGAAATTGGCTACTGGGCCAGCCTAGAAGCATCTATCACCAAGTTGCAAGAGACTATGGAGCAACTTAAGGAAGAACAACAGAATCAGAACTGCATGCTCTGCAAATTGCTGAAGGAACAAGAGAAGCAGGGGCGTGAACTTCAAGAACTGAAACGCCAAAAATTCTCCTCTCAATTTGAGGGAGCATCCACTTCTCAAAATCAAGGTTGTTGAGTCCTAACTCTGTGAAAACCTCTATCATTAGGAGCCTATTTAATTTTTTTTGTTTTCTATTTTGTTTAATCTCATTTTATATCTTTTTTTGAGTCTTGTTCTTAATTCATAATTAATAAAATTTAAAATTCATGTCTTAAAGCTATGAATGTCCTATGAATCCATCACATCTCTTAAATGAAAAATGCTTTAATCACA
>NC_029772.3:31009182-31009922 GCF_000817695.3 Arachis duranensis | reverse complement strand
TGTTTTAAGAATGTTAAAATTGTTGGCTCTTGAAAGAATGAGGAAAAAGAGAACTGTTATTGAGGATCTGAAAAATCATTAAATTGATTCTTGAAGTAAGAAAAAGCAGTGATTCAAAAAAAAAAAGAAAAAAAAAGAGAGAGAAAAAAATAAAGTTGTGATCCAAGGCAAAAAGAGTGTGCTTAAGAACCCTGGACACCTCTAATTGGGGACTCTAGCAAAGCTGGGTCACAACCTGAAAGGTTCAGCCACGTATGTGTCTGTGGCATGTATGTATCTGGTGGTAATACTGGATGACAGAGTGCTTTGGGCCACAGCCAAGACTCATGACATAGCTATGTTCAAGAATCATTATACTTAACTAGGAGAATCAATAACACTATCTGAGTTCTGAGTTCCTATAGATGCCAATCATTCTGAGCTTCAAAGGATAAAGTGAGATGCCAAAACTGTTCGGAAGCAAAAAGCTACTAGTCCCGCTCATCTAATTGGAGCTAAGTTTCCTTGATATTTTGGAGTCTATAGTATATTCTCTTCTTTTTAACCTATCTTGATTTTCAGTTGCTTGAGGACAAGCAACAATTTAAGTTTGGTGTTGTGATGAGCGGATAATTTATACGCTTTTTGGCATTGTTTTTAGGTAGTTTTTAGTAAGTTCAAGCTACTTTTAGGGATGTTTTCATTAGTTTTTATGTTAAATTCACATTTCTGGACTTTACTATGAGTTTGTGTATTTTTCT
>NC_029772.3:31008731-31008915 GCF_000817695.3 Arachis duranensis | reverse complement strand
ACTATGAATGTGTGCCTGACAACCACCTCCGTTCTACCTTAGATTAAGTAGATATCTCTTAGATTCTTTAATCAGAATCTTTGTGGTATAAGCTAGAACTGATGGCGGCATTCAAGAGAATCCGGAAGGTCTAAACCTTGTCTGTGGTATTCTGAGTAGGATTCAATGATTGAATGACTGTGAA
>NC_029772.3:31004122-31008668 GCF_000817695.3 Arachis duranensis | reverse complement strand
GGGGCGTTAGTGACAGACGCAAAAGAATCACTGGATTCTATTCCGGCCTGATTGAGAACCGACAGATGGATAGCCGTGCCAGGGTGCGTTGAACATTTCCACTGAGAGGATGGGAGGTAGCCACTGACAACGGTGAAACCCTTGCATACAGCTTGCCATGGAAGGAGCCTTGCGTGTTTGAAGAAGAAGACAGTAGGAAAGCAGATATTCAGAAGATGGAGCATCTCCAAAACCTCGACCTGTTCCCCATTACTGCAGAACAAGTACTTATTTCATGTTCTTTTACTCTTCACAATCAATCCTGATAATTTTTGATATCCTGACTAAGATTTACAAGATAACCATAGCTTGCTTCAAGCCAACAATCTCCGTGGGATCGACCCTTACTCACGTAAGGTATTACTTGGACGACCCAGTGCACTTGCTGGTTAGTTGTGCGGAATTGCAAAAGTGTGATTGCAATTTCGTGCACCATCGAGCTAGCGCTGGATTTAAGATAGGTGGTGTGCTGGGTTTGATTCTTGCAACTGCAATTTCCTTATACGCCAATGCACTTCTTGCTAAGCTCCATGAATTTGGTGGAACAAGGCATATTAGATATAGAGATTTAGTTGGCTTTATCTATGGTATGTGAAAAATGTTTTTTCTATACTCAATGCTTTATCTATGATTTAATGTGGCTGTGCTCTCTGTTATCTATGCTTATTGATGCTTCCTAGTTTACATTGTTGCTTGATTTGTTACCCACCTTAATGAGTGGAAGATAGAGCAATTGGTACATGTTTTGGGATTTTTAAATTTATTCTGATAGTGATCTTTGTATATTTTTTTTACTATTTTGTTTTGGGATCTTGGAAACTGCATTTCAAATAGTTTCCATCTAAAATAATTAAATGAAATTAGCACAACTTTACTACGCAAGAAGCCATGGAATAGACATAAAGGGGCCAACAAAAATCCAAACTCCAAATAAAGTCAGTCATAACTTCTCTATCTATCCATGGACCAATCAATTCACTGCTTCTTTCTTCTTACCTTGCTTGCTATGATTTCATTCATTTGTTGCAGGGAAATGATAAAGCACTGATTTGCCAACCTGCTAGTAAATTCCTGCCAATCAATTCAGTGAGTATTATTCTGACTTTTTTATCTTGAAATTGACAGTCAAAACATTGATTTTCTATCTTAGTCAAAACATTGATATATTACGTTATGATAAATTGACACGTTATGATATTCAATTCTAAGGATCACCAATCAAATTGACACGTTATGATAAATTTATTACATATGAGAATACACATCATGAAAAATTAAATACTATGGTATATGAGCAAGTTTATAACCAAGTGAAACAGAGTTTGATTCCAACCGCTTACCTTCTTCAAATTAAATTTAGTTTTAGCACACGACTTGATCAGAACTGTACTTTTTACGTGCTCTAACACCAGAAATCTCTAATATCATAAACTTGTGTTGATCCTGTGTTGATCCACCTGAAATGAGTGAATTGCCATATTTGAAGTTGTAACAATCTAGTGATCCACTTGTTTGATCATGGCTTCTTTGAGTATGCCTTCTATTTCAGAACAGAACAGCGATGATAACAACAACAAGAACAATAGTATAAGTAACAAGTGTTTGCTTCCAAGAAAGGCTGTAAGTTTATGCATTATTTGCTTTCCCTCAAAGTTGAATAATTGAATCTTATTATATATAGCATCAAGAACTATACCACTAAATATTTTCTGACTAGGTAAGGTAGCAATAGTTGACTTTTTGTTTCACTGACCTCTTTATTTTGGTTTGCAGTATTTTGAAATAAAGGCAAGACAACCAAATCCAATCATATAAATTTTCTGGTTTTTAGCCTAGTAAGTGTATGCATTTGAGTTCTCTTTTATTAGCTTATTCCTTTTGGTGTTGGTATGCAATTACAATTTTCCCCTTCTTTTTTGTAGGTCTATTAATCAGATACATAGTAATCCTTTTTATAGATACCTGGGCTTGTAAATGTGGATTTTGTTGATATAAAAGCTGTGATGAAAGACTCTGGAACTGCAATGCTTGGGATAGGAATTTCCTCCAGCAAAAACCGTGCAGAAGAAGCCGTGGAATAGGCCACTTTTGCACCCTTAATCGGATTATCTATTCAATCAGTGACCGGGGTAGTTGATGAGCGGATAATTTATACGCTTTTTGGCATTGTTTTTATATAGTTTTTAGTATGATTTAGTTAGTTTTTAGTAAATAATTATTAGTTTTTAAGCAAAACTCACATTTCTGGACTATACTATGAGTTTGTGTATTTTTCTATGATTTTAGGTAATTTCTGGCTGAAATTGAGGGACCTGAGCAAAAATCTGATTCAGAGGCTGAAAAAAGGACTGCTGATGCTGTTGGATTTTGACCTCCCTGCACTCGAAATGGAATTTTTAGAGCTACAAAAGTCCAAATGGTGCGCTCTTAATTGCATTGGAGAGTAGACATCCAGGGCTTTCCAGAAATATATAATAGTCCATACTTTGCCCGAGTTTAGATGATACAAACGCCAGTTTTCTGCCCTATTCTGGCGTTAAACGCCAGAAACAAGTTGCAAGCTAGAGTCAAATGCCAGAAACAAGTTACAAACTGGTGTTTAACTCCAAAGAAGGCCTCTACACATAAAAGCTTCAATTCTCAGATCAATCACACACCAAGTGGGCCCGGAAGTGGATTTCTACATCATTTATTTATCTCTGTAAACCCTAGTAACTAGTTTAATATAAATAAGACTTTTTCTTATTGTATTAGACGTCTTGGTCATTCTGGTTCCTCCTCTGGGGCCGAAGCCAATGAACACCATTATCACTTATGTATTTTCAATGGTGGAGTTTCTACACACCATAGATTGAGGTGTGGAGCTCTGCTGTTCCTCGAGTATTAATGCAAAGTACTATTGTTCTTCTATTCAATTCATGCTTATTCTTATTCTAAGATATTCATTCGCACCCAAGAACATGATGAATGTTATGATTATGTGACACTCATTACCATTCTCACTTACGAACGCGTGATTGACAACCACTTCCGTTCTACATGAAAACAAGCATGAATGTATATCTATTGGGTTTCTAATCAACGATTCACATCGATTCTCCTCTGACAATGGGCATCTATGTCTGAGATCAGAATCTTTGTGGTATAGGTTAGAATCAATTGGCAGCATTCTTGAGATCCGGAAAGTCTAAACCTTGTGTGTGGTATTCCGAGTAGGATCTGGGATGGGATGACTGTGACGAGCTTCAAACTCACGACTGTAGGGCATAGTGATAGATGCAAAAGGATAGTAAATCCTATTCCTACACGATCAAGAACCAACAGCTGATTAGCCATACGATATATGTGCATGGTATTTTTAATCGGAGACGAGCAATCCGACAGTTGATTAGCTGTACAGAAACCGTAGAGGACCATTTTCACTGAGAGGACGGGAAGTAGCCATTGACAACGGTGACACCCAACATATAGCTTGCCATGGAAAGGAGTATGAAGGATTGGATGAAGGCAATAGGAATGCAGAGATTCAGAAGGAACAACGCATCTCCATACGCTTATCTGAAATTCCCACTAATGAATTACATAAGTATCTCTATCTTTATTTTATGCTTATTTATCTTTTAAATTATTAAACTTCATAACCATTTGAATTCGCCTGACTTAGATTTACAAGATGACCATAGCTTGCTTCAAGCCAACAATCTCCATGGGATCGACCCTTACTCACGTAAGGTTTATTACTTGGACGACCCAGTGCACTTGCTGGTTAGTTGTGCGAAGTTGTGAAAAAGAATTGAGATTACAATTGTGCGTACCAAGTTGTTGGTGCCATTGAGATCACAATTTCGTACACCAGTAGTGTATAACATTACTGGTGCATTTGCTTATATTAAAGGAGAGTCAATTTCATCTAAGGAATGATGCTCTATTGATGCTCAGTCTAGGAATGCTTATTTATTCAATCAAGGGAGGCATAATATGAAATGCTATGTATTATTTTGTTGCAGTTGCCGAGGTTTATCTGTGAAGTTTATACTGGATTAAAATGTATTTAGTATGTGAACCCTTATTGTTAGAGATTTTTGATGAGCGGATATTTTATACGCTTTTTGGGGGTAATTTCATGTAGAATTTAGTATGTTTTAATTAATTTTTAGTAGAATATTATTAGTTTTTAGAAAAAATCATATTTCTGGACTTTACTATGAGTTTCTGTGTTTTTCTGTGATTTCAGGTATTTTCTAGCTGAAATTGAGGGAGCTGAGCAAAAATCTGAGTTAGGCTGAAAAAGGACTGCTGATGCTGTTGGATTCTGACCTCCCTGCACTCAAAATAGATTTTTTGGAGCTACAGGAGTCCAATTGGCGCGCTCTCAACGGTGTTGGAAAGTAGACATCCAGGGCTTTCCAGCAATATATAATAGTTCATACTTTGTGCGAAGATAGACGACGTAACTTGGCGTTGAACGCCAAGTACATGCTGCTGTCTGGAGTTAAACGCCAGAAAA
>NC_029772.3:31002391-31003537 GCF_000817695.3 Arachis duranensis | reverse complement strand
GACAAAGCATCTCCAAAACTCCAACATATTTCTCATTACTGCACAACAAGTAACGCTTTTATTCTCTATTATTAAAGTAATAACTATTTATTTTATGCCCTTTTCTTTATTAAAATACGAGGCTAAAGAATCCTATTGGTATCCTGACTAAGACAAATAAAATAAACATAGCTTGCTTCAATCCAACAATCTCCGTGGGATTCGACCCTTACTCACGTAAGGTATTACTTGGACGACCCAGTGCACTTGCTGGTTAGTTGTGCGGATTACAAATTCATGCACCAAGTTTTTGGCGCCGTTGCCGGGGATTGTTCGAGTTTGAACAACTAAAGGTTTATTTTATTTCTTAGATTAGGAAGATTTTGGTAATTGGGTCAGAGTCTTTTATTTTCTTTTCAAAAATATTATTTTTCTTTATTAATTTTTAATTTCTCTTGGAGTCTAGTGTCTTATTCTAAGTTTGTTGTCAATTTCATATTTTGTATTTTCTATTTAAAATTTTCGTGTTAGTGTTCTTGGTTCTCCCTTGATCTTCAAGTTGTTCTTGTTCATTTTTCTTGATTGATCTTTAATTTTTCTTGTTTTGTGTCTTTTCTTGTTTTTCTTGTGCTTTTTCAAAACAGTAACTTTCAAAAATTTTTACTTATATCCATAAATATAATACATTTTTAAAATCAACTCTGAAGTTGCTACCCATTTTGCTGGAGCTTTAGTAGTTGTTCTTCATAATTGGGTATCTTCTTTGGAATCTTTTTCAAAAATAATTTTTCTTTTATTGAATCTTGTGCCAAACTTTAAGTTTGGTGTTTTCTTGTTAAGTTTTCTTTAATTTTTGAAAATTTGTCTTGGTTTTCTAAAAATTTTAAGTTTGGTGTTCTTGTGAATTTTCAAAGTGTTCTTGAGTCTTTCTTGTGCTTTGATCTTAAAATTTTTAAGTTTGGTGTTCCTTGGTGTTTTCCCTCCAAAATTTTCGAAAATAAGGAACATTGGATCTAAAAATTTTAAATCTTGTGTCTTTTGCATATTTTTTTTTCTCTTTCACCATAAAATTCAAAATTCAAAAAAAAATATCCTTCCTAACTAATTTTAAACTATTTTTTTCGAAAATTTTATATAAAAATTCAGATTTTAATTTCAAAATATTTT
>NC_029772.3:30998788-30999038 GCF_000817695.3 Arachis duranensis | reverse complement strand
TAAGGTAGAGGTAATTGAAAAATTACCACCACCTGCCAATGTTAAGGCAATCAGAAGCTTTCTGGGGCATGCAGGATTCTATAGGAGGTTTATAAGGGATTTTTCAAAAATCGCCAAACCTCTTAGCAACCTGCTAGCTGCTGACACGCCATTTATCTTTGATAAAGAGTGTCTGCAGGCATTTGAGACTCTGAAAGCTAAATTAGTTACAGCACCAATCATCTCTGCACCAGACTGGACATTACCATTT
>NC_029772.3:30998274-30998564 GCF_000817695.3 Arachis duranensis | reverse complement strand
TCCAAAGTGGTTGTGTACACTGACCATGCTGCTCTTAAATACTTACTCACAAAGCAGGATTCAAAACCCAGACTTATAAGATGGGTGTTGCTTCTGCAAGAGTTTGATATAGAAATAAGAGACAGAAAAGGGACAGAGAATCAAGTAGCAGATCACCTGTCCCGAATAAAACCAGTAAAAGGGGCGTCCCTCCCTCTCACTGAGATCTCTGAAACTTTTCCGGATGAGCAACTCTTTGCCATCCAGGAAGTGCCATGGTTTGCAGACATTGCAAACTACAAGGCAGTGAG
>NC_029772.3:30997158-30998026 GCF_000817695.3 Arachis duranensis | reverse complement strand
CAATGTGGCTTCTACTGGCCTACTCTCTATAAAGATTCCCGAGTGTTTGTACTTAATTATGACAGTTGCCAAAGATCTGGCAATCTGCCTCACAGTTATGCCATGCCTCAACAAGGGATCTTGGAGATTGAGTTGTTTGATGTATGGGGCATTGACTTCATGGGACCTTTCCCACCATCATACTCAAACACTTATATTCTGGTGGCAGTGGATTATGATCCAAATGGGTGGAGGCTATTGCAACACCCACTAATGACACTAAAACAGTGTTAAAATTCCTCCAGAAACACATCTTCAGCAGATTTGGTACCCCTAGAGTATTAATCAGTGATGGGGGCACTCATTTAATAAACAGCTTTACTCTGCTTTGGTTCGTTATGGAGTTAGCCACAGGGTGGCCACTCCATATCATCCACAGACTAATGGGAAAGCTGAAGTCTCAAATAGAGAACTCAAAGGAATTTTGGAACGGACTGTAATTAACCGTAGAAGGGATTGGGCAAGGAGCTTGGATGATGCTCTGTGGGCATACAGAACAGCATTCAAGACCCCTATATGGACCTCTCCATACCAGCTTGTGTATGGAAAGGCATGTCACTTGCCAGTGGAACTGGAACACAAGGCCTACTGGGCAACCAGATTCCTAAACCTTGATGCCAAGTTAGCTGGAACAAAACGATTGCTCCAGTTAAATGAGCTAGAGGAATTTAGACTCAATGCTTTCGAGAATGCAAAAATATACAAAGAGAAAGCGAAAAGATGGCATGATAAGAAATTGTCATCCAGAGTCTTTGAGCCAGGGCAGAAAGTTCTGTTATTTAATTCCAGGCTCAAATTATTCCCTGGGAAATTAAAATCCCGGTGGAGA
>NC_029772.3:30994688-30997034 GCF_000817695.3 Arachis duranensis | reverse complement strand
AGCAATTGATTGAATTCACAGAGTTACAGGGAAATTTGGAAGCTCACTGGCGTGAAAAAGCCAGTAAGAAACATTTTGGGCGTTGAACGCCCAAAAGAAGCACCCACTGGGCGTTCAAAGCCAGTAAGGGTAGCCATCTGGGCGTTAAACGGCAGAAAGGAGCATCTTCTAGGCGTTGAACGCCAGAAAGAAGCACCTTCTGGGCGTTCAACGCCAGATTGTTAGCATCCTGGGCGTTCAGAAAAACGCCCAGTGACAAAGGACTTCCTGGCGCTCAACGCCAGAAAGAAGCATCAGCTGGGCGTTGAACGCCCAGGAGAAGCAGCATTTGGGCGTTAAACGCCCAAAACATGCATCATTTGGGCGTTTAACGCCAGGATGGTGGGAGGAGGTAAAATTCGTTTTTCTTTATAATTTTTCTAAATTTTTATGTTTCAATTCATAATTTCTTGCATAAACATGTTTTAAAATATCATTCTTCAATTCCAAAAACTTTAATCCTAATTTCTAAAAACACTAATTTCTAAAATCCCTTTTTCAAAAATATCAAATATATCTTAATCCATAAACACAAATCTTTTTCAAACTCATCATATCTTTTGAATGTCGAAATAGCCTCTCCTTCTATTCCTCTCCTTTCCTTTCTTTTGCTTGAGGACAAGCAAACCTCTAAGTTTGGTGTGATTTGACATGATCACTGAGCTAAAACTCATTAAGATCATGGCACCTAAGGGAGCAGGAAGAGCAAGGATGTGAACTTAAGGGAGCTGAAGCGTCAGAAATTAATTCTTGAAGGCACCCCACAGACTAGAGGAACATCCACTTCCCAAAACACAGGTCGTTGAGTTCTAATCTTTGCCTTAACTCTGTGATAACTGTTCTTATTAGAAATTTACCTTAGAAGTTATATATTAGTAGTAGTAATTAGTATCTCTACTTTGATTTTAATTCCAATTAAGTTATAATTTATTTTTCTCATCATCATCAAACATGAATAAAATAGTAGATTTTTAGAATAAAGAGGCAATATTTTTTCGAGTTCTTAATAAGAAAAATTCTAATTAATTATATGTGGTGGCAATACTTTTTGTCTTCTGAATGAATGCTTGAACAGTGCATATTTTTGATATTGAATTTTATGAATGTTAAGCGAAAAAAATAGAAAGAAAAAGAAAAAGCAAGCAGAAAAAGCCAAATAGCCTTTAAAACCAAAAGGCAGGGGTAAAAAGGATCCAAGGCTTTGAGCATCAATGGATAGGAGGGCCCAAGGAAATAAATCCAGGCCTAAGCGGCTAAATCAAGCTGTCCCTAACCATGTGCTTGTGGCATGCAGGTCCAAGTGAAAAGCTTGAGACTGAGTGGTTAAAGTCGTGATCCAAAGCAAACAGAGTGTGCTTAAGAACTCTGGACACCTCTAATTGGGGGCTTTAGCAAAGCTGAGTCACAATCTGAAAAGGTTCACCCAGTTATGTGTCTGTGGCATTTATGTATCCGGTGGTAATACTGGAAAACAAAATGCTTAGGGCCACGGCCAAGACTCAATAAGAAGCTGTGTTCAAGAATCAACATACTAAACTAGGAGAGTCAATAACACTATCTGAATTCTGAGTTCCTATGGATGCCAACCATTCCAAATTTCAAAGGATAAAGTGAAATGCCAAAACTGTTTAGAAGCAAAAAGCTACGAGCCCCGCTCATCTAATAAAAATCTGAGCTTCACTTAAAACTCTGAGATATTATTGCTTCTTAATTTCTTTTCATCCTATTTTATTTATCTAGTTGCTTGAGGACAAGCAACAGTTTAAGTTTGGTGTTGTGATGAGCGGATATTTTATACGCTTTTTGGGGGTAATTTCATGTAGATTTTAGTATATTTTAATTAATTTTTAGTAGAATATTATTAGTTTTTAGAAAAAATCATATTTCTGGAATTTACTATGAGTTTATGTGTTTTTCTGTGATTTCAGGTATTTTCTGGCTGAAATTGAGGGAGCTGAGCAAAAATCTGAGTTAGGCTGAAAAAGGACTGCTGATGCTGTTGGATTCTGACCTCCCTGCACTCGAAATGGATTTTTTGGAGCTACAGGAGTCCAATTGGTGCGCTCTCAACGGCGTTAGAAAGTAGACATCCAGAGCTTTCTAGCAATATATAATAGTCCATACTTTGAGCGAGGATAGACGACGTAACTTGGCGTTAAACGCCAAGTTCATGCTGCTGTCTGGAGTTAAACGCCAGAAAAACGTCATGATCCGGAGTTGAACGCCCAAAACACGTTATAACTTGGAGTTCAACTCCAAGAAAGGCCTCAACTCGTGGATAGCTTTAGTCTCAGCCCCAGCACACAC
>NC_029772.3:30987456-30994504 GCF_000817695.3 Arachis duranensis | reverse complement strand
GGCATGAGTCTCTAAACTCCATTGTTGGGGGTGAGGAGCTCTGCGGCGTCTCGATGAATTAATACAATTCCTTTGTTTTCCTTTCAAACACGCTCTGTGACGAGCTTCAAACTCCTGAAGGCTGGGCGTTAGTGACAGACGCAAAAGAATCAATGGATTCTATTCCAACCTGATTGAGAACCGACAGATGATTAGCCGTGCTGTGACAGAGCATAGGAACGTTTTCACTGAGAGGATGGGAAGTAGCCATTGACAACGGTGACACCCTACATAGAGCTTGCCATGGAAGGGACCTTGCGTGTGGGAAAAGGATTTCAAGGAAGAGTTGAAGTTCAGAGGACAAAGCATCTCCAAAACTCCAACATATTTCTCATTACTGCACAACAAGTAACGCTTTTATTCTCTATTATTAAAGTAATAACTATTTATTTTATGCCCTTTTCTTTATTAAAATACGAGGCTAAAGAATCCTATTGGTATCCTGACTAAGACAAATAAAATAAACATAGCTTGCTTCAATCCAACAATCTCCGTGGGATTCGACCCTTACTCACGTAAGGTATTACTTGGACAACGCAGTGCACTTGCTGGTTAGTTGTGCGGATTACAAATTCGTGTACCAATTTTACTGCCATAATTAGTCTTCTCACTATCATTATTTCCTGCATCATCTTTAGCCTTTTCTTGAAACTAGTGACTCGTTATTAGTATACATTATATAAGATTTCTATCAAGCAATTTAATAGTTGTAATTAACAAAGTGAATGTTAAGATGCTTACTTCATGTAACACAGAAAGTGGTGGTAGTGAGTGAAGTCTTTGATCTAAGGCCTTGCTATCAAATTGTATAGAGAACTCTTTTGCTAAATCACTCAATAACTAAATCTTCATTTCCTTTGAAGGGGGATCTTGCCTCAACGTTTTAACAATCTGATCAAATTAAATGTTCAAGTGAGTGGTAGAAACTAATTACTTTGTGTATATATTCTAGATTAGCAAAGTGAAAGTCCATTTACTTTGTTTAATACTCATATAGCTAACATTATTTCTATTTTCATGACAAAAGGTAGAAAAGTTCTGGTGCTAAAGGGGAGCGCCTCAAGAAAGCTACTAATATCAATAAGTCTCTTTCAACCTTGGGATTGGTTATCCTTATTGACAAGCTTAAATTACATTCTATTACATACATATGTTTCTATTGTTGTGTTAGTGTTACCCTCAAAAAATTAATTAGGTGACAACCTGCAAGCTTCTGATTATGAACTTAGTAAGGTGAAAATTGTGAGCTAAAGTGATCATGGGCATCACATTAGAAACAATTAACTTATCAGTATTTGGTCTCTTCCTTTCAGGATTCTCTTGGAGGGAATTCAAAGATGATCATAATTGCAAACATAAGCCCCTCCATTTGGTCAGGGAATCTCCTTCCTGACTGTGGTGGAAAAGGGTCTATATCATGCAGGTGGACCACATGCTAATGTTTCACTTCCTCCTATTTTTCACTATTGTGGAAATAATAATTCATTTGACATTGTCTTCCCTGATTGGACCTTGTGGGGTTGGTCAAGCTTCTATATTCCCTTAGTTCTTATTAGTTATTTCTGTTGTATACAAATACATCTCTCTGCATATAAATATTATTTTTTAATTATTGAAAATATGTTGTCTTAGAAGTAAACATTCACTCCTTCTTTAAAGGGGTTTTAGTTTTTCATAGGGTGCTTTATTAGAGTACTTTATTTTCATTCCTCTATTTTTCATTGTTTCACTTGATGAAGGTGTAATCTTATTTCATTTCATTTATTTGATTAGGATGATAAAACATGAAACAAAAATTACAATTTTTTAATAGGGCTGAACTCCACATAAATCCATGGAAATCAACACTGCAAAGTATACAAGAAGGAAACAAAAGGGTGAAATGTTCATAGAGTCTCAATACTTTGACTTCTTCAAAAGAAACATGGTACCTTTGCAGCATTATTGGCCTATCAGCGCCACCAACATGTGTGAGGACATCAAGTTTGCCATCAGTCAATTCTCACCAAGACAAGGCACAACAGATTGGACAAGGAGGAACAGATTACATCATTCACCAAGGAAGAGATACATGTATGAATTGTTAAGTCACTAAGTTCCACACTTCCATGTATGAAATGTTGCTTGTGTTGGATGAAATGTTGTATGAATCCATTGAAAACATTGATATGATTAAACATTGAAAACATCAATGCAATTTGTTTATGTTTTGAATTATATTGACTTGCTTGTTTATATTACTTTTCTTTAGTTTGATAATACGATGAATTTGTTTATTTTTTGAAATATTATAAATATTCGACTACAAATTAGATAAAAATTTGTATTAAATTTATATTTATTTTGTATGAAAACAAGTTTATTTTGCAATAAAAAAATCTAAAAAAATTCTATTTTACCTTACTGATGGATTTACAGATGAATTTTCTGTTTGTATTCAGAGTTTGGGATGATTTTCCAAGGTTCTAGTTACAGACAAAAATCCGTCAAAAAATATGTCTCTAATTACCGACGAAAAATCCGTCAGAAAGTTCGACATTTCAGAGAAATGGAGGAAAGAATTTACCGAGAGAAAATCTATCGGTAACTGATAAAAATCTGTCGGTAAATAATTTTCGACGAGGCTTTTAGAGAGGGACAAAATCTAGTTGTTCCGTTCCATTTAGGATTAGGAATAGGCGTAATCGGACCCGCTTTTTACATATCTATCATGTCGCCATACGGGGGCGAAAAAAAAGAAAGAAAGAGAGGGATGGGGTTTTTCTCGCTTTTGGCATAGCGGGCCTCAGCGGGAGGCCCACACGTAAGAACCGACTAACTATCTTTTTTATTTATATATTTTTTTAAATAAAAGGGGTAAATTTACCCATTTTGGTTTTTTTTAATTCTCTGTAAATGTAAAAAAAGAGTGTTTATGTAGAAATTTTTTTTTTTGATCCAATGAAAAAAAAAAGGGACTTTAGCTTTTTAACAATTTTGGGAACGGAAGTGGAATTGCCCTTTTCTCGCGTTACCCGTCAAACCAATAGCGATTCATACAAGCTAAATCCTCTAATCGAAAATTTGGCCAAAGAAAAAAATGGAAATTCATTAGGTTTTTTTTTCTATCAAGATCCTTATTTTCAGCCAAAACGTTACAGCAGCGGTTAGCGGTGACCATTGAATAAGTTTCTTCAGCTTGGGTTGGGTTAAAAGCACGGAATGTCTCGATAATTTTGTCGGTAATGAAAAATTCGTCTGTAATAAAGACCAAATCTGTCTGTAAATCTGTCTGTATTAAACAATTTTCTAGTTGTGTATATAGTATTTTAAAAATGGCAAGTGTAATTTTTTGCATACATATAAAAATATTATTTATTTATTTAATTGATGATAATAGTACTCTATTTATGCATATTATGATTATTATTTTAGTCGAAACTTCTGTTTTTCCTTTTGAAACCATAAGTACCTTCTACTCGATGCAAATATAATATTTTCACCTTAGAAATTCATAGGATTAAACATAATTCTCATAACACCAATCTTTTAAATATTATACTATGTTGAGTTTAAAAGTAAAACTAAGAATATCTTATGATAACAAGTATATTAGTTAGATTATGATAAATTAATAGTTCAAATTGTTAGTATGATTTGATATATATGTATATTCTAGTGTCCATGGCCACACTACCAAAAACACGGGAGTTACTAACGGGAAGGTACTCACGAACAACAAACAGTGGCAAAGTTCAATGACCGTGGTAACCAATTGCAACATAATATATATCTGTGGCTAAATTTTGCAGAGTTTTCTGACGTTCTCGTTTCTCTGTGGTCAATTTAAGATGGGTTTTCTTATTTGCCACAGACCCAATGATCACCGTAACAAAATGGAATGATGTCCACTTCTAATTCCGCACTTAATTTGGTGTTTCCCTTCAACCCTTTCAAAATATTTTTATGCAGTTCATCTTTTTCTTAAATTTAAACCATAATTAACCTCAGATAAATATTAGGGTGCAATTTTTTTTAGGAATCTTGATAGTTGGTTTCTTCTCACTTCTTCCCAGTGCTACGATTAAGAATTACTAAGGTATGTTATTTAATTTTAGATGCGATTCATGATTTATAATTTTCACACATTCTACCAAAGTTGTTAATTTTCACATCTTGATTAAATAGTAATTTCTCAGTGTGGTTATGTTGTTCATTAGCGGTATAAAAATTAGATGCGAATCATGATTTGCAATTTCACTTTTTCTTTCATTTTTACCATGCACATTTTCCTGTCGATGTTCTTTCTGGCCAAATACAATTTATTCTTTCCTATTTATTTATGGTGGTTATGTTTGTATTTATTACCCTTTTATTCTTTACAATTTATTTATGGTAGAGTTAAATTTTGATTCTATTTGAGATGCATACTTGTGAGTACAGATACAATAGTCACTACAATCAGCATCAAATCATTAGAAGAGAATTCAATGCTACAATAATAATGATCTATGTTATATAGGTTAAGATTATAAGAAGAGTATAAAAGAGTACAAAAAGAAACTACTTTTATAAATTACTTATGACTAAAAATCACTTTTTATATAAGTTATATTTTTTCATATATATGATGGATCATTATTGTAGCATTGAATTCTCTTTCAATAGTTTGGTGATGATTGTTGTGACTCTTGTGTCTGTATTCTTAAATATGCATCTCAATTATAATCAAAATTTAATTCCACCATAAATAAATAGTGAAAAATAAAAAGGTAAGAAATACAAATAATAAAGAACATACAAAATTTATTCATGGTCAAGTTTTAATTCTGTCTTGAATTTCATCTTTAACTTTTAGTTTTGATGGCTAATTCTATATACAATGATAATATGTTAGTATAGTTTAACACCTCCTGATAGGGAGCATGATTTGAATTAGTGTGTGAAGTGAATGAGAACTAATTTTTTGTTAGTATATTCCAGTAATTTTTCAATCTTTTATTTGTTTATATGAATCTGATTAATTGTCCTAATTATAAAAAATATGACTAATTATGCTTTTAAATCTTGATGTATTTGTTACTATTTAGGTCACACAAAATGACAATCACACGACCTTATAGAAAAGATTCAACCTGTATTACTATAGAAGAGCGTGACTTGCCTGAATGCTGTGGAAGCATCAAGTTTGCATCGGAGATGGCTTCTACTTCTCCATTCTCCTCGTTGCAACACGCACTCGATGTGGCCTCTGATATTTGGTGTAACAAGATTAATGTGCATTCTTGGCTGATAGCACTCAATGCTCACACCAATATCTGTGAAAAGTCGCCCTTCTCACATGCATTCTACACTAGTGACTGACGTGGCGGAAATTGGCGAGTTAAGAATTTATTAATAGAAATACGTTTCAAGTACAGTCCTTAACCAGCCGAAAATCCGCTTATCAATTTAAAAGAGTTGTCACAATATTGAAATTAAAATACTGGGAGTATGAATCCCAGGTCGTCTCCCAACGAGTTGCAGAGAAATGTGCTATTTTATCAATCAGGTGTTTTCAAAAATGGTTGAGTTGATAACGGAAAATTAAATTAGAGAATTTAATTAATCTTAAATAAAAGCCTTGACTGGGAGTAGATTAGTTGGAAGCCCTATTCTTGTTGAAATACTCTCAAGATTAATTAATAATTGAAAGTTGCTTTGCTTAGTTATCCCTTACTAGGTAAAAGAAAGTCAAGCAAGTTGGAAAGCTGTTTCTAGTCACAAGTCCTAGTCCTCTCTCTTGGAAAGGACTAGTGTCAATGATTAGAGGGTGATCCAACAAATAACCCAATTATAACTTCTCTCTTGAGTGATTCAACTCAAGGGTTCCTTTCAATCATCTCCCAATCAAGTTATGGAACTACTCACTCATCATAATTATAAACTTCACAGAATTAATGGGGAAAATAAAAGAAGACATGATGAATAATAATGAAAGGGATTAATTGAAAATAAAAATAGTCTATATTAATAACTCATGAAAATAATCCAATGTAAACTCTAGGAGAATTAAGAATATGGAAGAATAAATGAAAAGTAAATAACAGACTATAGTAACTGGTTCCGGAGGTAGACTCTTCTCAAAAGCTAAAACCAAAACCTTCAAAATCCTAACTATGAACGTTCAAGTGGGTAAAACCTAGGTGTAACACCCTACCATACAGAGTCTTACGCTTAAGTCATAATTCAAAGATGGCAAGGTATTACGACCTCTAAAATAAAAGTTTAGTACATATAGTAGTATGAATGATTGATTATAACTAGGAGCCTTTGTAGAAAAAAGGGTAAACAAAAGCCGCAACTCGAAAGCGTAACACTCCGATCGATAACGTAACGAACAAGGATAACCAACGCGTGATTATATCTATACAAAGGAGTGTCAAAAACAGGAATATCAAGACTCAAGATCCGGCTGCGAAGATAACCGGTCCGAGCATAACAATATATACATGTGATAGAAAATAAGGAAAACCCCAAGGAAACCCATGGGACACCAATACATAAAACCTATTCTCCAAAATTCTCCCATAAGAGGAGTCATCACAGTTTGTATTATTTAATGAAGATAAAAGTATCTGAACAAAATATATAAACCAACACATAGCCCCGAGAACAAAGGATCTTCGCAAATCTAGAAGTCTCCAGCATGCCTCAGCGAGAAACCTCACGTCCTGCATCTGAAAACCACAAAATCCGCATGGGTGAGAACCAGAGGTCCCCAGCATGGTAACAGCTTCCACATATATAATACATAATAATGGAGGAAAGCCAAAGGCAATCCTAGAACTTCCTCCAGATAATATCAAAGCTTATAAACAAGCTAAACCATAAGGGCATCTGACTAAGGATTCTTCAGTCTAACTAACACTTCCCTTTCCAATTCCTTCAGACCTCCCAACCACCAGCAGGAGTATAAAGTAGCAAACACAGTTATATCAAACGAAGAATATGCAAATAGGAACAGTTAAGGCATTTAGACAATTAGCAA
>NC_029772.3:30986243-30987217 GCF_000817695.3 Arachis duranensis | reverse complement strand
CGGTTAAATCCATAACCAGCCAATATTCATAGCATACACAGCTATTCCGGCTCACGGCTCAATCCAGAACCAGCCAATTCATAAACAATTACGGCCCTTCGGCCAATGGCATAACAAGCACTTCCACCACCATCCTCCACATCTCACATAATCATCAATGATCCTCATTGATTATTCATCTTCCCCTTGCTTCACTCGCAAGTTACCTCATTCACTAGCGCCTTTCTAATAGCTAGGCATATCATAATGATTTAAGATATAAGTGGTGAGATCAGAGGCTTAGAAGTATGAGATTTGGCTTTTAAAACTCAAAAATCAACTTTGGGATGAAAACAGGGCCACGCGTACACGCACTCCACGCGCACGCGCGAATGGCCTCAAAAACTTCATCGACGCGCAAGCGTCAAGCATGCTGACGCGTGGATTAAAAATTTGCCAATCGACGTGTTCGCGTCAACCACGCGTACGCGTGGGTGTTCTCGTGCCCCAGGCACAATACTAGCACAGTTCTGGCATAACTCTCTGGAAAATGGCTGGGCATTGGGTGCAGCACCATCGGCGCGCCCGCGCACATCACGCGCACACGTGGATGGCATTTTCGGAAAGAACGGCGCGCACGCGCCAAGTGCGCTCACGCGCAAGGGGTCATTCTGCTAAAAATTTTCTAAGTTAAAAGTTGCAGAATTCACCAATTTAAACCCCAATCTTCCAACGGACATAACTTTCTCATTTTAAATCGTTTTTCACCCGTTCTTCGAACGGCACGGGCATCCCGGATCCAATTTCATTTCTAAATAGATTTGGCACAAAACAGAGATCCGTAGTCCAAGTTATGTCCCACCAAAGTATGCCCAAAAACCATATTTTTCATAAAAACCACAAAGTGCCATTTTCAAACATGTCATTTTCAACTCTTTTCAAAACCAATCAAAACATGCCAATTTCAACCCTTTTCTTTGAAATCAATCAAAATA
>NC_029772.3:30982921-30983676 GCF_000817695.3 Arachis duranensis | reverse complement strand
AGCAACTTCTCCTCTTGAAGCATCATCCAAGCCGCATATAACGACTTCCGACTTAACGCATCTGCCACTACGTTCGCCTTTCTCGGATGGTAATTCAACTCAAAGTCGTAGTCCTTCAACAATTCCATCCACCTCCTCTGCCTCATATTGAGCTCTTTCTAATCAAAGAGATACTTCAAGCTCTTATGATCAGAGAAAACTTGGAATTTAACCCCATAGAGATAATGCCTCCACACCTTCAAGGCAAACACAACCGCAGTGAGTTCCAAACACACCTTCAAGGCAAACACAACTGCAGCGAGTTCCAAATCGTGCGTAGGGTAACTAACTTCATGAGGTCTCAACTGTCGTGAGGCATACGCCACCACATTATGATGCTGCATCAGCACGCACCCTAGACCTTTCAATGAGGCATCACAATACACCTCAAATGGCTCATTCGGCTCGGGTAACACTAACACAGGTGCAGTGGTTAACTTTTTCTTCAATGTCTGAAAGCTCTCCTCGCACTCAGGAGTCCAAACAAATGGAGTGTCTTTGTGGGTCAACTTTGTCATTGGCAAAGCTATCTGTGAAAAGCCTTTGATAAACCTTCGGTAATAGCCAGCTAAACCCAGAAAACTCCTTATCTCCGTCACGGTGGTTGGTTGCTTCCAATCCATCACAGCCTCCACCTTAGTTAGATCTACGGCTATTCCCCTCTTACTCACCACATGGCCCAAAAACTTCACCTCACTCTTCCAAAACTCACACTT
>NC_029772.3:30979874-30982459 GCF_000817695.3 Arachis duranensis | reverse complement strand
TAAGGAGCACTTGAGATTGGTCCCGCCCCGGGCACCAACTCAATAGCAAATTCAACATCTCGGTTAGGTGGAAACTCATCAATATCATCAGGAAACACTTCCGGAAACTCACACACAACCGGAATCTGTTCCAACCTTTGATCATCACCCGAAACGCCCGCGGTTAACAACATGATACCCTGACATTCGGTTCCAGAACAATTCACCGTCATCGAATTCAAGTAATAACTATTTACCACGACCGGCCCTTCTGTATCTCCCGGCATAAAGTACACCGACTTTGTAGAACAATCAAGCAGGACATGGTTCTTAGATAACCAGTCCAATCCCAAGATAAGATCAAGACCGATCATCGGCAAGCAGATAAAATTATGGACAAAATCACGTTGCTTGACCTTAAATGCAACTTGCGGCATCCTAGCCTAGTCACCATGGCTTCGTGGGTGGCATTATACACCTTTAGGTCATAACCTAAAGTTACAATCTTCAATCCTAACTCATGGGCTTTCTCAAATGCAATGAATGAATGTGATGCTCCCGAATCAAATAAAGCATTTAAGGTTTGACCAGCTATTTCACAGTTACCTCTAATGAGTGTCTCAGATCCCTCAGCTCCTACAACTGAAGTGGTGAACACCCGACCAGTCTGTTGTGCCTTCCCAGCACCTTGTTTCTGCCTCTCCGGACAACTTGCGGCTTTATGCCCCACTTTTCCGCAATTGTAGCACAAACCCCATCCAGTCTTGCATGGTGCTCCCGGATGGTGACTTCCACACCTAGTACAAGCTTGATCATTCTGAGGCTGCTTTCCAAACCTCTTCCCTCGGTTCTGCGGGAATGATCCTTTGTGAATCCCTTTCTCGGCAGTTGCCCTTTTCACACACTCCTCAGCAACCCTACACTTGTTTACCCCACACTCTTCAGCAACCCTACACTTGTTCACTAATTCAGAGAAAGTCCTAATCTCCATTGGTCCCACTGAACTGAAAATATCGTTCCGGAGTCCTCCTTCATACTTAACACACTTCCATTCCTCATAGTCCACCGGAGTCCCTTGGCACATACGAGAGAACCTGAACAGCTCCTCAAACTTGTCAGTATACTCTGATATGGACATAGTACCCTGCTTCAGCTGTAACAATTCAAGTTCCTTAGCCGTCCTAGCAGAAGTCGGAAAGTACTTCTTATAGAACTCCTCTTGAAAGACATTCCAAGTGATATAGTCATCACCCTGCTGCAGAAGACGTTGGATACCTTGCCACCAATGCGACGCTTCACCTGTGAGCATATAGGTAGCAAACTCGACACGCTGTCCTTCAGGTACCACTTGTGATTGCAGTGCTCGCTCTATAGCCTGAAACCATGTATCAGCCTCAGTCGGACTAGTAGTTCCCTTGAACTTAGGTGGATTAACCTTCAAAAAGTTTGCCAGTGTCATCGGGCCCTGAACTCCACCTCCATCATTACCATGGTTGTTCATCTGTTGGCCAAGAGCCTCAGCCGTGGCTTGCATAGCAGCAGCCATGTTTTCCAACGCAGTCATAAAGTTCACCGGGTCATTAGGGATATTCTCCGGCGCACGAGCGTTCGTACGACCTCTCGCACTACCTCTACCGCGTCCACGAGGCGCCATCTGGTCCCTATACATACCAAACAATCGATATTAAGTTGATCAGTCTCAATATCGGAAGTCTAGTACTTCAAAGTCCCAAATGCATGCTCATGAACGTTTATGCGAATTATATCAAGCAGATATACTAATAGCACATAACACACACACAGAGAATGCACAGAAGCATAATCAGTCCATCCCTCAGGCTCTACAGGAACGAACTGCTCTGATACCATAATGTAACACCCTACCATACAGAGTCTTATGCTTAAGTCATAATTCAAAGATGGCAAGGTATTACGACCTCTAAAATAAAAGTTTAGTACATATAGTAGTATGAATGATTGATTATAACTAGGAGCCTTTGTAGAAAAAGGGGTAAACAAAAGCCACAACTCGAAAGCGTAACACTCCGATCGATAACGTAACGAACAAGGATAACCAACGCGTGATTATATCTATACAAAGGAGTGTCAAAAACAGGAATATCAAGACTCAAGATCCGGCTGTGAAGATAACCGGTCTGAGCATAACAATATATACATGTGATAGAAAATAAGGAAAACCCCAAGGAAACCCAAGGGACACCAATACATAAAACCTATTCTCCAAAATTCTCCCATAAGAGGAGTCATCACAGTTTGTATTATTTAATGGAGATAAAAGTATCTGAGCAAAACATATAAACCAAAACACAGCCCCGAGAACAAAGGATCTTCGCAAATCTAGAAGTCTCCAGCATGCCTCAGCGAGAAACCTCACGTCCTGCATCTGAAAACCACAAAATCCGCATGGGTGAGAACCAGAGGTCCCCAGCATGGTAACAGCTTCCACATATATAATACATAATAATGGAGGAAAGCCAAAGGCAATCCTAGAACTTCCTCCAGATAATATCAAAGCTTATAAACAAGCTAAACCATAAGGGCATCTGACTAAGGATTCTTCAGTCTAACTAACACTTCCCTTTCCA
>NC_029772.3:30978277-30979011 GCF_000817695.3 Arachis duranensis | reverse complement strand
GGGCCACGCGTATGCGCACTCCACGCCACGCGCGGATGGCCTCAAAAACTTCATCGACGCGCAAGCGTCAAGCACGCTGACGCGTGGATTAAAAATTTGCCAATCGACGCGTTCGCGTCAACCACGCGTACGCGTGGGTGTTCTCGTGCCCCAGGCACAATACTAGCACAGTTCTGGCATAACTCTCTGGAAAATGGCTGGGCATTGGGTGCAGCACCATCGGCGCGCCCGCGCACATCACGCGCACGCGTGGATGGCATTTTCGGAAAGAACGGCGCTCACGCGCAAGGGGTCATTCTGCTAAAAATTTTCTAAGTTAAAAGCTGCAGAATTCACCAATTTAAACCCCAATCTTCCAACGGACATAACTTTCTCATTTTAAATCGTTTTTCACCCGTTCTTCGAACGGCATGGGCATCCCGGATCCAATTTCATTTCTAAATAGATTTGGCACAAAACAGAGATCCGTAGTCCAAGTTATGTCCCGTCAAAGTATGCCCAAAAATCATGTTTTTCATAAAAACCACAAAGTGCCATTTTCAAAACAAGCCATTTCCAACTCTTTTCAAAATCAATCAAAACATGCCATTTTCATCCCTTTCCTTTGAAATCAATCAAAATACATCAATTTCAACATCAAGCCTCCTCAACTCACACATTGACACTTTACCACAAATTACAAAATCACTATCTCATCAATTTAACCCACTTCACCCAAGTGGCTCAAACTCAAA
>NC_029772.3:30936001-30976235 GCF_000817695.3 Arachis duranensis | reverse complement strand
AGAACCTTACCACACCCAAGGTCCAAGGAGACAAGATTAACCTTCTCCTTCAAGAGAGTTGGGTCCTATAATATCAAAGAACCCAAAATCTCAACATTTCACCCATGAAACTCGAAAATAAGGGCTGAGATTTCGAACAGTAACACGTGGCTTACCTCAAGATTGGTTGTATGGGTTTTGTAGAGCTCTCTGCGGTGAACGCGTGGCCGCAAACGGGGCGGCAATCGGAGCTCTAGATCAAAAGTTATGGTGGTTTGAAGATCAACCAAGGGAGAAAACTTGAGAGAGTGTTCTTCCTCCCTTTCTCTCAAATTTCAGCTTGTGTGTGTAACAAATGAGGAGAGAGAGTGCTGAAAACTAGGGTTTTGGTTAAGTTATGTTGGGCCAAGGGCCCACTTTGGGTCCAATTGGCCCGGTTTGGCCCGTTCGGTCCAATCTTAGTCCGAATTATATAAAATTGGTACCAAAATTCTCGTCTCAATCTCCTCTATCACATTTAGCCATAAAAATCACATTTTAGGCTTTCCAGAATAAATTCTCATTTATGGGTTAATTAGCCGTTAATTAACCGGGTTTTACATTAGGGGAGGAGCAATTTCAGATCTAGAAACTAAAAATTATGTGGAATGAATGTTGTCTGTCTCTGTATGTTCCCTGGCTCTTATCTGTGTT
Source organism: Arachis duranensis (assembly GCF_000817695.3). Classification (NCBI taxonomy): domain Eukaryota; kingdom Viridiplantae; phylum Streptophyta; class Magnoliopsida; order Fabales; family Fabaceae; genus Arachis; species Arachis duranensis. The sequence goes on along the minus strand of NC_029772.3, from coordinate 30,975,563 downwards.
TCTGGGCCAAAAATTGGGTTGAAATCTGGCCCAGAACTCTGCCAGCGACTTCCGAAATTCTGCAGATCGCGCACGTCATGCGACCGCATCGTCCACGCGTTCGTGTCACTCGGCGTTTCTCGTACCATGCGTGCGCGTCGTCCACGCATTCGCGTCGTTCATACAGCTTCCAATCCATGCGGTTGCGTCAGGTACGCGAGCGCGTCACTATTATTTCTTCTATCTCGCGCGGTCGCGTCAGCCATGCGACCGCGTGACTTCTCGCTGGTTATCTCGTCAATTCTTTGTGTTCCTTCCATTTTTTCATGCTTCCTTTCCAATCTCCAACTAATTCATGCCCTATAAAGCCTGAAACACTTAACATACAGATCACGACATCGAATGGAATAAAGGAGAATTAAATTACCTAATTAAAAGTCTCTAGGAAGTAAGTTTTCAATCATGTAATAATTTAGGAAGGAAATATAAATGCATGCTAATTATATGAATAAGTGGGTATAATCATGATAAAACCACACAATTAAACACATTATAAACCATAAAATAGTGGTTTATCAACCTCCCCACACTTAAACATTAGCATGTCCTCATGCTTAGTTTGAGGAGATAAAATAAATGAGTAGGAACATGTAAAAACTCATGCAATACAATGCAACCTATATATGTGAATGCAACTATATGATTCTTGTCCACTTGATCAAGAATAAATAATCTCTTCAAAACAATTACAAATCAAGTTCCACTAATTCAATTCTCATACAGTAAGAACAGATAAAAATGCAAGAAGGTAGCTCATGAAAGCAGGAAACATAGAATTTGAAGCATTGAACCCTCACTCATGATGTATGTATACTCTAGTCTCTCTAGTGTATAGGGTAATCACTCTATCCTTCTCTAATCATGCTCCCTAATTTTTGTTCTTCTCCTAACCAATCAACAACATTTAATATACTAATGCAATATCATGAGGTCTTTTCAAGGTTGTAATGGGGCCAAGGTAAAGGTAAGGATACATATATGGTTAAGTGAGCTTATAAATTGAATCTTTAATTAACCCAAACTTTAACATAACCTATATATATATTTTATATAACTTTGAAGTTCATACCTAGCTACCCAGAATTCTCTTTCACATTCCATACTCATGTATCAACTTTTTATTTTAATTTTATCATACATGCATTGATCTTTGAATTCTTAACACAACATTGGGGTAATTTTGTCCCCTTATTTATTTATTGAATATTTTTTTAACATAAACATAAAAATAAACATAGCTAATCAATGCACATAGATTTTTTATTCTTATAGTTTCACATGAGTAGGTGTCCAAATTCCCATTATATTATCATGACACATTCCCTTATTATCCTTTGTCCCCACAATTTCCCATACTTAACTAGCATACACAATTCAATCTTAAGCTAACCAAAGATTCAAATTGGGATATATAATTATTTTTCCGCTTAAGGCTAGTAATGTGGTAAATTACAGAACAAATGGGATTTAAAGGCTCAAAGTGGCTAACAAAGGTAATTGAAAGGGTAGGCTTAATTTGGATAAGTGAGCTAAACAATTAATGGCCTCAATCATATGCAGCATATAAATATATTAAACATTGGACATATAGGATGGAGCAAAATATAGATTACAATCATAGAGAAGTAAACACACAAGAATAAAACAATTATGGTTAAATAATGTAACCATGCATAAAGGCTCAAATCTCACAGGTTGTGTGTTCTTTAGCTCAAAAATTATGTTCCAAATACAACTTCAAGCAAATTTAACATAAAAGTTTTAATTAAAATTAGTGAAATTTTTGTTCCAAAAATAGAGTCTTAGAAGAAACTTATTGTCTTTTCAATCAAGTAGAACATGCATGCAACTAATCTATTACTGTGCAATTTATCCTATTCTACAAAAGAAAAAACTAACTAAATATCCTAATTTATTGGTGTTTAGGGAAGAGAAATTACCTCTGGAAGTCAGGTACTGACCGACCTCCCCACACTTAAGGATTTGCACCGTCCTCGGTGCCATCTGTCAGGAACAATGGTGGGCTGGTGGCAGTGTCTCCACAGTCGGGACCGTCATGGCTCCCTGTGCTGGTGAAGGAAGTGGAGTCCGGAGTGCCTGGGTCCTCGTCAGGTTTGTGGTTGCCTGTGAGTAGCTCCTTGAGGTATTTGAAACGACGGTGGTTGCGGCGCTCTCGGAGCTTGGCTTTCTTTTCTTGTTGGTCCAACCGCTTCAGTATTTGATGCAGCAGCTGACTAGTAGATGGTGGAGGAATTGCAGCGTCCTTTGTGGACTGGCTGGTAGTGGCAAGTGGTGGCCTGAGATATCTCCCGTTAGGGACGTACTGATCATCCCGTGGAAGTATGGCTTTGGTGTCTCCAGCTCTGTAGGGGACTCCGGCTACTGAGACAAGATCAGAGACCAAGGCGGGAAAAGGTAGGTTGCCCGTGATCTGCACGTGTTCCATAGCATTCCGGATATGTCTCGGTAAATTTAGAGGCTGGTCTGTGAGGATGCACCATAGTAAAACGGCTATGTCTACGGTGAAGGAGGACTCATGAGTGCTCGGGAAGACGTAATGTGACATAATCTGTGCCCATACGTGAGCCTCTAAGGTAAGTGCAGAAGCCGAGATTCCCTTAGGACGGGAACGATGGTATCTGAAGATCCATTTGCTGCCAGGTTGAGCGATAACTCTGAGAACAACATCCCAATCAAAGTTATATGCCTGGCGCTTGATTGAGGCTTTTTGAAAAGCGTCCAATCCTTCCGGAGCAGGGGGAAGATCTAAGGCTCGGTGAATGGCTTCTTCTGTAATGGGGACTTGCTTCTGACGTATATAAACAGACTGCAGGGTTGGCAGGTGGAAGTTGGAGTAGAACTCAACTACCTAAGAAAGATTGACCTATCGTGGCTGTCTCTGTAGGAATCCCCAATGTCTTTGTGCAATTTGCGGCTCAACAAAGTTGGCAATACGAGGTGGAAAGATAAGAAGGTGTTCATTGTTGTAATTCCGAGCTGCCAGAATAGGAAACATATGCTCACAGTAGCGATTTGGAAATCGTGCAGTGTCCTTTGCTGGGAAGACTCTTTCCTTTTCATCAACCTTTATAATCCTTTAAATTCTTTTTCTTGAGGGCTTGACTACAGTTGAAGAAGGTTCTGCCACTAATGTTCTTTTTGTTCCTTTCCTTGCTGTGGATTTGGAGATAGCTTTCTCTTTGCCCTTCTTGGTGGCCATTCTGAAAAAGGGAAGAGAAAGTAAATTAAATTTAAAGAGATAGAGCAAGGAAGAGGATTGTATGAGTGATAATCAATGCATGGTAAAAAGGAATGAAGTGAACACATGGTCATGACAACATACGAAAAGTTCATCAAAGGAAATAAAGCAAGTGCATGATAGGGTAAGTAGATGCAAGATGTTTATTGGCATGCTGACAAAGGCATGAGTAGCATAGATCAAGCATCACTTCGTAACAAACCATCACGTTTGTATTGATAATTAAATTCAATTAATAAAATAGTAAAGGGAATTTGTGAAAAGCAAGCATTGAATAGTAGAATAGAATAATGTAGAAAAGTGCATGATGCCATACGGGCTTTTTCACAAACACATAGGATGCATGGTAAATAAGGTATAAAAAGTATTAAAGTAAACAAGCAAGCACCCCTTTGAAAAGGTAATATATAATTTCCAAACAATTTTACAACAATTCAAAAGCATATAATGAGAAATAATGACTCAAATAAATTTCCAACACCAAGTAAAAAGGAAGAAAGAAAGAAGAAGAAAATATGGATAGTGAAAGTAAAAGGAAAAGAAAAGAAGAGAAGATAACATAGAAAAAATAAGAAGAAAAATAGAAAAGTAAGGGGGGAGAAGAAAAGAAAACCTTGTTAATGGGGGTGAGAGAGAGAGAGAGTAGAAAGTGAGAAAGAAGGAAGAAGGAAGAAGGAAGAAGGAAGAAGAGAAAATAAGATTGGGGGAAAGAAAAGATAAAGCAGGTTGGCAGATTTGGATGAGTTGGGCAGCACAAACGACGCGGATGCGTGGGGCACGCGGTCGCGTGGAAGGCCTTTAAGTGAGGTGACGCGAACACGTCGGTCATGCGGACGCGTGTCGGGATTTGCGCTAGTGGCGCGAGGGCAGCTTCACGCTCGCACAACTCTCTGTTTAATTTATGTTTTGCCAAAATTTAGGGTGGCACGGTCGCGTGGGTGACGCGATCGTGTGGATGGCCATCTTGAGAAAACGGCGCAGACGCATAGGGCATGCGTTCGCGTGGAAGGGCCTGTGCGATTAGCACAAGTACAGCCCAACTCCAGCACAACTTTTGGCCATACACCCTTTTTACGTTGAATTGCAGGGCCATGCGTTTGCGTGGGTGACGCGGACGCGTGGTGAGGCCAAATTTCAAATGACGCGGTTGCGTCATCCACGCGGTCGCGTAGATCAAATTGTTCCTAAGGCACGCCTCCAGCCACATTCCGGTGCAACTCTCTGTTCAATCTTTTTATATTTCCAATGCCCATGCGACGCGGACGCGTCGGTGACGCTGGCGCATCATGTGCTTTTTCTTTCTCTCTTTTTTTATGCAAATGCAGTATGCAGATGAGGTGCAAGATATAGGCAGTAGTACGGAGAAGAGTTATAGAAGAGGGAAGATAAAGAGAAGAAGGGGAACGATCATACCGTGGTGGGTTGTCTCCCACCTAGCACTTTGCTTTAACGTCCTTAAGTTGGACGCTTCAGTAGCCCAGTTTTCTGTTGCGAGTGGATCCTCCAAGAGGAAGATATCTAACTCCTTGTTTTTCGTCACCTTCTCACCATGGTAGAGCTTCAAACGATGTCCATCAACTTTGATGAGTTCAGAGCTTGAAGGATGACTTAGGTGAAAAACTCCGTACGGCTCAGCCTTCTCGACTCTATATGGACCTTCTCACCTTGATCGCAGCTTGCCTGGCATGAGCTTCAGTCTGGAGTTGTAAAGGAGGACTAAGTTCCCAGGTTGGAACTCCTTCCTCTTGATGTGTTGATCATGTACAGCTTTCATTTTTTCCTTGTACAGCCTTGAGTTCTCATAAGCTTCTAGGCGAAGGCTCTCCAATTCTTGCAGTTGCAACTTCCTTTTAGCTCCGGCTTTCTCAAATCCCATGTTGCACTCCTTTGCTGCCCAAAAAGCTTTGTGCTCCACCTCAACTGGAAGATGACAGGCCTTTCCATAGACTAAGCGAAAATGACTCATCCTAATGGGTGTCTTGTACGCTGTTTTGTACGCCCAGAGTGCATCTTGCAGCCTGGTGCTCCAGTCTCTTCTATGAGGTTTGACTATCTTCTGCAATATGTGCTTTATCTCTCTGTTAGACACCTCGGCCTGCCCATTAGTCTGAGGATGGTAGGCTGTTGTTACTTTATGAATGATCCCATGCTTCTTCAGTAATCCTGTTAGTCTCCTGTTACAAAAATGGGTGCCTTGATCGCTCACGATTGCTCGTGGTGATCCAAAGCGACAAATAATGTGGTTTCTAACAAAGGAAACAACAGTGTTAGCATCATCAGTACGGATAGGAATTGCTTCCACCCATTTAGAAACATAATCTACAGCTAACAGTATATAAAGGTGGCCATTAGAATTTGGAAATGGACCCATGAAGTCAATGCCCCAAACATAAAAAATTTCACAGAAAAGCATAATTTGTTAAGGCATTTCATCCCTTTGGGATATATTACCAAACCTTTGGCATAGGGGACAAGATTTACAAAATTCAGCAGCGTCTTTAAAAAGAGTGAGCCACCAGAATCCACAGTCTTAGATTTTTCTAGTTGTTCTTTGAGGGCCAAAATGTCCTCCACTCTCATATGAGTGACAGGCCTCTAAGATGGACTGGAATTCTGATTGAGGTACACACCGTCTAATTACCTAGTCAGTGCCACATCTCCATAAATATGGGTCATCCCATATATAATATTTAGACTCGCTTTTCAGCTTGTCTCTTTGGTGCTTAGTACAGTTTGGAGGAAAAGTGCGGCTAACTAGATAATTAGCGACAGGTGCATACCAAGGGACTACTTCAGATACTCCTTGTAGGTTATCAAATGGAAAATTATCAGCTATAGGAGTGGAGTCATCCTTATGTGCTCAAGGCGACTCAAGTGGTCTGCCACTAGATTCTGGTTACCACTCCTATCCTTTATTTCTAAATCAAATTCTTGTAGTAGCAGTATCCAACGTATAAGCCTTGGTTTGGATTCCTTTTTAGCTAATAAATACTTTAGAGCTGCGTGGTCTGAATACACTACTACCTTAGTACCAAGTAAATAGGCTCAGAATTTATCCAGAGCAAAAATAATAGGAAGAAGTTCTTTTTCAATAGTAGGGTAGTTAGACTGAGCAGTGTCTAAAGTCTTAGACGCATAGGCAATGACAAAAGGATCTTTACCTTCACGTTGAACCAGCGCTGCTCCTACTGCATGGTTGGAAGCATCGCACATGATTTCGAATGGCTGGCTCTAGTCAGGTCCTCTCACAATTGGAGCTTGAGTCAGGGCGGTTTTCAGCTTATCAAACGCTTGTTTGCAATCCTCACTGAACTCGAACTCGATATCTTTCTGCAGTAACCTGGATAGGGGAAGTGCTACCTTACTAAAATCCTTAATGAATCTTCGGTAAAAACCTGCATGGCCAAGGAACGAACGGACTTCCCTCACAGAGGAGGGGTAAGGCAAACTAGAATTAACATCCACCTTTGTTGGATCTACAGAAATGCCAGTATTAGACACAACATGTCCTAGTACAATTCCTTGTCTTACCATAAAATGACATTTTTCAAAATTCAATACAAGGTTTGTACTGACACATCTATCTAGTACTCTAGATAAATTATCCAAGCAAAGGCTAAAGGAATCACCATAAACGCTAAAATCATCCATAAAAACTTCCATACAGTCCTCAATAAGATCAGAGAAAAGACTCATCATGCACCTTTGAAAAGTAGCTGGTGCATTGCACAAGCCAAAGGGCATTCTCTTATAGGCATAAGTCCCAAAAGGACATGTAAAAGTAGTCTTTTCCTGATCCTCAGGAGCTATATGAATCTGGAAATATCCTATATAACCATCTAAAAAGCAGTAATGTGATTTACCTGACATACGATCCAGCATTTGATCAATGAATGGAAGAGGGTAGTGATCCTTACGAGTGGCTTGGTTGAGACACCTATAATCAATGCAGACCCTCCAGGCATTCTGTACTCTGGTTGCTATGAGATCTCCATGCTTATTCTTCACTGTAGTGACTCCAAACTTCTTGGGCACCACTTGTACTGGGCTTACCCATTCACTGTCTGAAATGGGGTAGATAATATCTGCCTCTAATAGTTTGGTCACTTCTTTCTTGACAACCTCTAAGATAGTGGGGTTCAGTCTTCTTTGGGGTTGACGAACGGGTCTTGCTCTTTCTTCTAAAAATATTCTGTGCTCACAAACTTGAGGGTCAATGCCTACTATATTTGCCAAACTCCAACCAATTGCTTTCTTGTGCCTCCTCATCATACTAAGTAACTGCTCTTTTTATTGGTTTAAATAAAGATAATAAAATAAACAGAAAATAAAGATAAAGTTACTAATGTAATTCAATGGTGGAAATTTCAGATAGGTGTATAGAGGTGTTGTATTCCTTCTGAATCTCTGCTTTTCTACTTCTTCCTTCCAGTTTTTTTATCACTCCTTTCTATGGCATGCTGTATGTAGGGAGCTCGTCACAGTCATTCAATCCCGAAATCCTACTCGGAATACCACAGACAAGGTTAGACTTTCCGGATTCCCATGAATGCCGCCATCAATTCTAGCTTATACCACGAAGATTCTGATCAAGGAATCCAAGAGATATGCGCCCGGTCTAAGGTAGAACGGAAGTGGTTGTCAGTCACGCGCGTTCATAGGTGAGAATGATGATGAGTGTCACGGATCATCACATTCATCAAGTTGAAGTGCAACGAATATCTTAGAACAGGAATAAATCGAATTGGATAGAAAATAGTAGTACTTACATTGAAACTTGAGGTACAGCAGAGCTCCACACCCTTAATCTATGGTGTGTAGAAACTCCACCGTTGAAAATATATAAGTGATGAAGGTCCAGGCATGGCCGAATGGCCAGCCCCTAAAACGTGATCATAGGATCAAAAATACAATCCCCGGATCTAGGATGAAAATATAATAGTAAAAAGTCCTATTTATACTAGACTAGCTACTAGGGTTTACAGGAGTAAGTAATTGATGTAAAAATCCACTTCCGGGGCCCACTTGGTGTATGTTTGGGCTGAGCTTGATCTATTCACGAGCTGAGACTTCTCTTGGGGTTGAACGCCAAGTTGTAACGTGTTTTGAGCGTTCAACTCTGGTTCGTGACGTGTTTCTGGCGTTTGACTCTAGAATGCAGCATGGAACTGGCGTTGAGCGCCAGTTGACATCATCAAATCTCGAATAAAGTATGAACTATTATATATTGTTGGAAAGCTCTGGATGTCTACTTTCCAACGTCGTTGAGAGCGCACCATTTGGAGTTCTGTAGCTCCCGAAAATCCATTTCAACTGCAGGGAGGTTAGATTCCAACAGCATCAGCAGTCCTTTGTCAGCCTCTTATCAGAGTTTTGCTCAGGTCCCTCAATTTCAGTCAGAAAATACCTGAAATCACAGAAAAATACACACTCATAGTAAATTCCAGAAATGTGAATTTAGCATAAAAACTAATGAAAACATCCCTAAAAGTAACTAGATCATACTAAAAACTTCCTAAAAACAATGCCAAAAAGCGTATAAATTATCCGCTCATCAGGTCTCATCTATGATGTCACACTGGAAGATAGAATGATCTTCTAGAGGATGCTTCATAACTCCATTCAAATTGAAGCTTACTACTCGGCCATCTATTTCAAAAGAGTATGTTCCTGCAAAAGCATCTAATTTGAACTTCGAGGTCTTCAAGAAAGGTCTTCCGAGTAGGATTGATGATGGTTTCTCTGAGTCATTTTGGGGCATCTCTAGGATGTAAAAATCAATGGAAAAAGTGAGACCTTTAATACCTACTAATACATCTTCAGCAACTCCAGCCACTGTAATAATACTTTTATCTGCTAACACAAAATGAGCTGCCGACCTTTTTAAGGGAGGGAGCCTCAAAACATCATATACAGATAAAGGCATTATACTAACGCATGCTCCTAAATCACACATGCAGTCAGAAAATATCACACCTCCAATGGTACAGTTAACCATGCATGGACCTGGGTCACTACATTTTTCAGGTATATTTCCCATTAAAGCAGATATAGAACTACCTAAAGGAATAGTTTCTAATTCATTAATCTTGTCTTTATGTATGCATAAATCCTTTAGAAACTTGGCATATTTAGGTACCTGTTGAATAACATCAAAAAGGGGAACAGTTACCTCAACCTTTTTGAATATTTCTACCATTTTGGGATCAGGTTCCAACTGCTTCCTGGGCTTCCTTGCAAGTTGTGAAAATGGAATAGGAATGGTGGTTTCTACAGTGTCTGCGCCCTTTGGTGCTTCTTCTTGTGATTTAGTGTCTTCTTCCTCAGCCATGTCCTGTATAACCTTTTCTTCCTCAACATCTTCTAATTCCACTACCTCTTCAGTTGAGGCGTGTTCAGGTGGGTTTGGATCTTCCTGATTCCTCTCTTGCAATGTGGTTCCAGACCTTAGGGTGATGGCATTAATGCCTCCCTTTGGATTGGGTAATGGTTGAGAGGGGAGTCCACCAGAGCTTAAGGACTGATTGTTGGAGTTGTTCATTGATCCAATCTGTGAGACAATGGCTTGCAAAGTAGAAGTCAGACCATTCAGAGTAGCAGTAAAATTGTTTTCCATGGCCTGTTGTCTCCGATCAATAGATTGTAGTAACTCATCATTAGGAGATGTTTGAGAGGTCTGCTGAGATGCTTGAGGCTGTCTTAGATGAGGTGCTCTGTAGGCCTGATTCTGATTTTGCTGCCTGAAGTTGTTATTGTTATTCCACCTCTGATTTTCATTGTTATCTCTGCCTCCTCTGTTATGATTGTCCCTCCAACCCTGGTTAGAATTATCTCTCCAGCATTGGTTAGAGTTATCCTGCCATCCATGGTTATAGCTGCCACCTTGATTGTACCCTTGATTGGGGCGGTCATAGAAGTTATGAGTGGCTGCTACAGTGTGGTCTTCCGGTTGGAGTTGTGGACACTCATCAGTGTAATGACTGTAATCTGCACAGATTTCACAAACTCTTTATGAAACCAACTGCGGGCTGTGCTGTGGTGGAGAAGGCTGAACTTGCTGTGGCTGTTGTTGACTTAGCTGCATCTACTTCAGCAAGTTAGTCATTTCACATAAGCTCTGAGCTATAGCAGCAGTCTCTTTGCTAGTGGATACCTCTGCAACAGCTCTTGACCGACTTTGTTTCTACCTGTGATTCCTAGTAGATTCGGCTAAGTCGCTGATCAATTGCCATGCTTCTTCCATAGTCTTGTACTTTTTTATAGACCCATTGCTAGCACCTTCCAATGTGGTCCTATCTTGAGATTTCATGCCCTGTGTAAAGTAGCCGAGTATCATTATCTTGTCAATCATGTGGTGGGGACATGCTTCTAAAAGATTATTAAAGCATTCCAAGTATTCATAGAGAGTTTCAGATTCATCCTGAACGATCATGGACATGTCTTTCCTCAATTTATCGGCAACCTCAGCTAGAAAGAATTTCTCCAAAAATTCTCTTCTAAGCGTATCCCAGTTGGAAACAGTCGTTTTGGGTTGAGTGTAGTACCACTCTCTTGCCTTTCCCTCAAGAGAGAATGGGAAGGCTTTTAACAGAATGGAGATTTCATCAGTGCCATCACGCTTAACAGTGGAACAGGCAGTCTGAAAATCCCTAAGGTGCTTGGTAGGCTCTTGAGCAGGTAAGCCATGAAACTTGGGCATCAAGTTGAGTAGCGAAGATTTTATTTCGAAATCCACAGCCACTGCTCGATGGTGTGCCTGAAATGGTTGTAGTGTAAAATCAGGGGCTCCTTCCTTTTGGATAGTGACTCTCCTAGGTGCTGCCATGTCACCTGCACGTAAATCAACTGGATCAGTAGAGAGGGAGCTTGCTTCTTCCTTAAATGACGTTTCAGGTTCGTTCTCAGAGAGGACTCACCGATGTTGAGCTTGTCTTATACGCGAAAGAGTTCTTTCAATCTCAGGGTCAAATACTGGCAAGATTGGATCAGGAAGTGAACGTGTCATTTAACGAAAGAAACGTACAGCTCATAGTGACAAAATAAAAAGAAAAAATTGCAATTAAATAAATGCCAATCAATAAATTAGCACACTGTTGCAATTCCCCGGCAACGGCACCAAAAATTGACGTGGCGGAAATTGGCGAGTTAAGATTTATTAATAGAAATACGTTGCAAGTACAGTCCTTAACCAGCCGAAAATCCACTTATCAATTTAAAAGGGTTGTCACAATATTGAAATTAAAATACTGGGAGTATGAATCCCAGGTCATCTCCCAACGAGTTGTAGAGAAATGTGCTATTTTATCAATCAGGTGTTTTCAAAAATGGTTGAGTTGATAACAGAAAATTAAATTAGAGAATTTAATTAATCTTAAATAAAAGCCTTGACTAGGAGTAGATTAGTTGGAAGCCCTATTCTTGTTGAAGTACTCTCAAGATTAATTAATAATTGGAAGTTGCTTTGCTTAGTTATCCCTTACTAGGTAAAGGAAAGTCAAGCAAGTTGGAAAGCTGTTTCTAGTCACAAGTCCTAGTCCTCTCTCTTGGGAAGGACTAGTGTCAATGATTAGAGGGTGATCCAACAAATAACCCAATTATAACTTCTCTCTTGAGTGATTCAACTCAAGAGTTCCTTTCAATCATCTCCCAATCAAGTTATGGAACTACTCACTCATCATAATTATAAACTTCACAAAATTAATGGGGAAAATAAAAGAAGACATGATGAATAATAATGAATGGGATTAATTGAAAATAAAAATAGTCAATATTAATAACTCATGAAAATAATCCAATGTCAACTCTAGGGGAATTAAGAATATGGAAGAATAAATGAAAAGTAAAAAACAGACTATAGTAACTGGTACCAGAGGTAGACTCTTCTCAAAAGGTAAAACCAAAACCTTCAAAATCCTAACTATGAATGTTCAAGTGGGTAAAACCTAGGGGAGGAGCAATTTCAGATTTAGAAACTAAAAATTATGCGAAATGAATGTTGTCTGTCTCTGCATGTTCCCTGGCTCTAATATGTGTTTCTGGGCCGAAAACTGGTTAAAATCCGGCCCAGAAACTCTGCTAGCGACTTCTAAAATTCTGCAGATCGCGCACATCATGTGGCCGCGTCGTCCACGTGTTCGCGTCACTCGGCATTTCTTGTACCACGCGTGCGCGTCGTCCACGCATTCGCGTCATTCATACAGCTTCTAATCCGCGTGATTGCGTCAGGTACGCTAGCGTGTCACTATTATTTCTTCTATCTCCCGCGATCGCGTCAGACATGCGACCGTGTGACTTCTCACTGGTTATCTCCTCAATTCTTTGTGTTCCTTCCATTTTTGCATGCTTCCTTTCCAATTTCTAACTCATTCATGCCCTATAAAGCTTGAAACACTTAACATACAGATCACGGCATCGAATGGAATAAAGGAGAATTAAAATACCTAATTAAAAGTCTCTAGGAGGTAAGTTTTCAATCATGTAATAATTTAGGAAGGAAATATAAATGTATGCTAATTATATGAATAAGTAGGTAAGATCATGATAAAACCACACAATTAAACACATTATAAACCATAAAATAGTGGTTTATCAGTGACCCATCTTCTGCTATGGATTCTAGTATAGAGGTTTTCTGCCTTTAATATTCTATTTGTGCTTTGTTATCCAATTTAACATGATGTTACCATTTAATAATTTTCTATAGTTATTAGGTCTAGTTGGAAACTTGTAGGAGATATATGCACTTAGCATGCAGTATCTGCAAAGGCATGTGTTTTCATATTTTACTATTTCTTCTGACTGAGATGCAGATGTTATATTAATGGATTTGAAGGTAACTTTTAAAAATAAATTATTTGCTAGCACCTGTATATAACACTGTAAATAAATCATTGTATTTTTTTATCTATGTAGACAAGCGTTGAAACCAAGCCAGCATGTGAGTTTGAGTGGGCACGTCGAAAACAATTTATCATAATAGAGCAACACATTGCAAATGTTTTTTCAAAAGAGAGGATATATTCGCTCTACAACTGAATCACCAGAAACCCAGGATGCGGTAAAGGATTTTGATCTCAACAAGATGCCATTCTGGAAGGAGGATTTGGATCCTGTTGCTCGTGAGAAAGCTAGACGATTTTGTAAAATTCGGTATCCAGAAAAATATTATGTCTGATGTGCTTCTAGTTTAGTTTTGTTGAACATAACCCCACTATATTATTAGCTCTCTTAGTTTCCTGTTCCAATTTTATCTAGGCTTAGTCTTTCTGTTTAATGTTACATTTGGGTTTCAGCTGAACATGATATATGATCATCACTGTATGATATACTGAAATTTCCAATTCAATTTATGATGCTGTTTTATGCTTTGTTTTCTGCTTTGTTTTATTTTTTATGTGAACATTTTTATTTATAGTTGGTATAATAGTAATGTTGTTAATTCTGTAAACGAAATTCGTATATAACATTAATAAATTCAAAATCTTTATTATCCACCGGTGAGTGTAACAAAAAATTTGCGGGGCCTAGTCCTGCACAGCACCAAACTTAAACCACCAAAGTAGAGAAGAACATCATTTGCAAAGTGCCAACACATATTTTATGTGAAAACAGATCAACAAATTTTAATGTATAATCTTGGAGTCTTGGTATCTGAAATACAAATTAGAACCTCATTATGAACAGAGTGGATTCATTTTTCTCTATATTGTAACTCTAGCAGTGTGATCATTGTCTCAACTAATCAAATTCACATCATATTGTTAAATTTAGTGTGCCTAAATATAGATGTCCATGTTCTGTAAAAACTAGCCAGAGAGTACTGATTTATTGTTAATACCATAGGTAGTGATGTTTATCACATTTTCCATCAATGTTTTATCTTTTAATTTTACATTGACAGCACTCTGAATAAGGCATTTTTATTTCCACAAACTACTAGATTTGAAGATAGTATCACAGCTCTAATAAGTTCTAAACAAAAGTAAACAATATTTGGAACAAAAAATTCATAATGGGCACAAACGTAAAAGTCACCTTAAACATGATCATGCTGGCAAAATTGGTAAATGTTGTAAACATGACATAGTAAACTGCTGATACAATAGCAGTGTTGAAAGTGTTCCATGCCTGCAAAGGTTTCCAGATTACCTAGAAATGCTCTTATCACAAACTACTAACTAAACAAACCTATTTTTACTTCACAAATAGAATGCCGAAATGAGGTGAACTTCTGTCATGAGTCTAGTGGAGATACTAGAATAAGTAAGATGCCATGCCATTCCTAGAGTATTGCATCTCAAGCTTTATTCATCCGGGACAAATCAATTGTAATTGGGAAAATACACTACAAAGCATCTTGTTTAAAACTTCTCAAAATGCTATATACTGAATTACACAATGAAAGCGTGGTCATTTGGCTAGTTATATCATGATAGAAGCCTGAAAGAGGAAGAATGCATAATCGTTTTTATTTTAGAAAAAGCCATGGACATATCCATCTAAAACGGAGAAATATTCTGAAAATTCTAGGAACAACAGAGATGACTATTTCTAATTCTCCAATAATTAGCAAACAGAATACATTACATCACTGATAAATATGATTCCAAAGATTACCTTGTTCACGTAGTTAATTTGTAAAAGACAACATCCTAACACGATCATTGTAAAAAACCAGTTCGGAAATTACTAGAATTGATTTGTGCCTTCAAATGTAAGCTTCAAAGCTATTCCTACTTCTTTCATGCTCATAACCAATAGTATGCAACAAGAAAGCAACTATGATAATTTTTACAAGAATCGCACGTGCAAATGCATAAGCTGCAAAATTGGTTATTCCCCCAACCATCACTGCAAAAAATTTGAATTCTATACAGAATTAGTTGAGAAAATTCCCTAAGATTATTGACACGAGAAAAATAATTACAAAACACTAAGAGATAAGATGGACAATTTTCTCGATAAAACGCCTCAACTAAGTATGTATCTAATATATGATAGATTCATGGAAGGGATCTAAGATAGTTGTGTACACTTCAAAAGAGACGCTTTATTGTTTTGTGACACTGAAAAGCTTAACATGTGCCAATTATGTTTTTCCCTCTTCTAGTCTTTCCCTTTGCTTTTGAGAGTAAAAAGGGGCAGTGTCATTTTATAAAAATTATCAAAGAGTTACGTGAATCCTTAGTGCAACAGAGTTTATGAAAACACCAGTAATGTATTTCCTTTTGAATTAAAGATATTTCAACAATTAGAAATGCTTCTGAAGACCAAAGAAAGCTGAAACTTATGAAGCTTAATTGCACCTGCCATGATTGTGAACATTAATTGCACCTGCCCTGATTGCAGAGATTAATGGAACAACGAAAAATCCACCCGAAGCTTCTGACAAAAAACTGTCGTTCAATCCCACTCTTCATTAAGGATGAAAAAGCTTCTGGAAAAGTCCATCCTTCATGTATTTGGAGGCTTTAGTTAGAGCCAAGAATCGCTTGAAACCTTGTGCTTGCAGCTCCTCGTCCAAGTGCGGTAGCCCTAGTTATTACAGCCTCTCGAGATGCCACGAATCCAGCGGCAGAAGGATTAGGCACCACCAGAGCCACTGGGGAAGCCTGGACAATTGCATGTGTAATATGTGTTTTCTTAATTCCAGCCCCAAATTCTAATTTGAATTTAAGAAAAATTACGACAAAGTAGAAGAAGAACAAGAGGAAGAACAATTTGAATTCAAAGACCAAAGGCCGCTCGAGATGCATACCTTTGTTGATTGCAGATTTATCAGTGGTTATGGCTTGTTAGTTGGCTTTCCTCTTGTCATTCCAAGCATCCTATTTTGATAAGAAACAAGGGTGGGAAAAATTAAAAAGTGGGTGCCCAGAAATAAACGAGATGAACCATAAAAGGCTAAAACAATTTGGTGTCTGCTTTGAGTCCTTTTGAATTTACGTTTTTAAAAGATAAAGTATTCAGGTTGAAAACAAATAGCAATAAGATAAAAGAAAAAATAAAATAGATAATAAATAAGATAGATTTTAGATAAGAGATTAAGATTGAAACGGCCAAGATAAGATATGTGAATAGACTTAGTCTTTTATTTAACAGAGCTGAGTAACTAATTCTTAAACCTGTGCAGTTTACAATGTTATACAAGGGTTGATATTTTCAATCATTCATAAAAATTTATTATACAATACTTCTTCACCGTTGATTTATTCATACGTCATTAGTATTATTTCTTCTATTTCATTCCCACGAGTTTAGCATTTTTTTGTTGTAATCGAGAAAAAAGAATAAGAAAGATAAGATATGATTAAGGAGATTAAAGGACAACAAGTAAGTCTTTAATTGTTGATAACCTATTTCGTTATCTTCTTATTTTTAAAATCATTAAAACATACTAATTAATAGTTATAAATGTCTTTATCTTCTAATTTTTTTAATCACTAAAACATTCTATATCATTATTCTACTATGTCTTTATCTTCTTCTTTTTTTATCATTAAAACATACTAATTCATAGTTATAAATGCCACCAAAATTTTCTATACATGTGAATAACCTGCATTCTAATTTTAATACAAGCAAAAATAAATTTAACTTTTTAGTATTTTTATGAATTTGCATTTTAAAGTCTTTTTTATTCTTTTTTAAATTAAGCTTTCTTTCCAAAGTAATACCTTAGTCACATTTATTATTTTTTATATTTATTTAATTATTGTAATATAATTATTTCATAGGATACAGAAAGGATAAATTTTTAATCCGTAATTCTACTAAATTATTAACAGTTTGTTAACCTGCCATTCAAGTCATATTTTGATAATCTGAACAAATTGCTCTATTTAGGTTGGTTAGGTCAGTACTTTTTAATTTTTTTTGTACCAAAGACGAATTTATATAGGAGAGTGTGGGGAAAAATGTTCCTT
The DNA here is from genome assembly GCF_000817695.3 of Arachis duranensis. Lineage (NCBI taxonomy): Eukaryota > Viridiplantae > Streptophyta > Magnoliopsida > Fabales > Fabaceae > Arachis > Arachis duranensis. The sequence continues at coordinate 30,958,340 of NC_029772.3, read as the reverse complement.
TCACTACAAGAAACATCGTTAAAATTGATGGCCAAATCAACGGTTAGGTCGTCGATAATATTAAAAATCAACGGAAAAATGGACAGCGTTAGTGGTCCCTATTAAGCTTGTCGATTTTTTAAAATTCTAATAAAATCGACAATTCTGGCGTCGATAATATGAGGTTAAGCTTTTCCCATATTAAGTAAAAGCGACGTGTCTGTCGTCGATAATATTAAATAAAATCGACAAACTAATTGTCGATTTTGGATTTATTAAAATGGACAAGCAAACTGTCAATTTTGGACTTACTAAAATGGACAAGAAAACCATCGATTTTTAACTTATTAAAATGGACAAGTGAACCGCCGATAAAATTATAAAAAGATTGACAAGTTCTCCGTCTATTTTTTATTTTCTTTTGTCAATTTTGAATTTAAAAATCGACAATACTTGTAACACCTTAACTATCAAAAGTCACGCTTCCGGCTGCGCTACTCTGATAGCTCGGATATTACGACGACTCTTATACTATTTAGTACTAAAATATGAGACTGTTTAAACCTTTAAACCGCAATACCGCTCCAAAATACTTTTGTTAGGTAACGTACATCCATACATACCATACAACTTACAAAACTCACAAAGAGTACATATATATATAAAATAATTTTACAAGCATTAACTAATACAATTCCTATCCCTCTTACAGAATGTATAAAGATAAAGGCGAGGGAATAATAAATAATAACTAAAACAATACAAAACATCATGACAACAACGAGATAAACTCTTCATGATTTCTGCGTCCATATCCTGAAAAAGGACATTTGTAGGAGGGTGAGAACATCATCATCAAAAGGATTCTCAGTAGAGGGTTTTTGGAAATTATTATAGTAGGATACGTGAAGGTAAAACCTTTACAGTGATTAATAACTGCCTTATGCATCTTTTCAAAAGCGACGATTTACTATAAAAGAAAAATCTAAAATCTTTTTTGAAAGAGGAACTGTTCATTTCTTGAAAATTCAAAAGCCTTTTAAGAGGTTTATCTATACTAATCCAAATTAGTTTTTCATACTTTCCCAAATCAGAAACATACATCAGACATGGCCTTTGACCCACCTCATGATCAACCACGGCTCTAGGCCCAAATAACCCAAACAACAACCAATCACCACAGTCCAATAGAGTCTTAGTTGCAAACACAAATAGGAAAGTTCAAGCACAACAAACAGTTTCTGCAAGTAGAACAATTAGCAGATAATCACAAGTAATCACAAAGGCAAACCAAGTATAATATGTAGACCCAAACAATGTCACATAGATGCATATGATGAATGCTTGCTCTAGTGGCTGATGATATCATCTATCGGTTATAAAGCCAACCCGACAAGTCCTGGTAGCTAACCATTGGACTGTCCTTCTGTCGTGCATCTCCAACACGAGTTATTCACAATCATAATCATAATTCACATCCAATACCCTCACTGGTGTATATTCACGGGGGCGAGCTCATCCGAAACTTTCACAGTGTCTGGCCACACTTACGATATAGGGTCAGCAGAGTATCGAGTCTCAACCTAGAGCACATGGTGGCTAGCCACTGCTTCTACACAGGAAAACTCGTATCTCAGAAAATTAGAAGTACAACAATCTCTTTATCATTTCAATAACCATTCAAATTCATACTCAGTCATCTGGCTCATAACATATTCCACAACTAGCCATGATTCATTATCATATACAGCCATTCCGGCTCATAACATATTTCACAAACAACCATGATTCATTATCATATACAGCCATTCCGACTTATAACAAAATAGCACTTCCTCCATCCAACATCATCAAATTCATAAAATCATCATTCAAGCCATAAATCACTTTTTCTCAATTTAATTTACTTTGAAATCGAAAATCAATTCTTTCCATCCTTGGCTTTAAAATCCCCATTTCACAAATCTTTTCAGGCTCATAGCCACTTTTCCTCAAATGTCACTTTCTTTTTTCTAAAACAAATTCACCCTCAGCATCATATTTCCAAAATTCCACAACCAGGCCAAAATTAAAATCTCCTTTGAAGGATTCAAAATCATTCATCCTAATATAGGATTCGATAATAAAATTTCTCAGCCGAGTCTCAAGACTTTAGGGAAGGACAACCTATCTCAATTTCTTAAACATTCATTGAAATTCTTAAAAATCATAGATCCTTGGTTTAAGCAAATAAAAATAGAGTTTATTATAAAATCAGATCATATAAAGTCACAAGTCCCAACCCAATCCAAAGTCAATCCACTTGAAATGGAACTGATTCATTTAAATTAAAACCACTTTCAGGTTCCTCCTTAAAAACCAATTCTCTGACTTCTTCCAAAATGTCACAAATGCAATTATTCAGTCAAGGTCCAATTTTTTTTAAGATCACTAAAAGCTCCTCTGAATGAAACCCTTAAGTCTAACCAAAAGCAAAAGTCCTTTTTATATTAAAACCAATATTAAAACATAATACTTTCCTTCAGTGATTCAAATGGTAAAATAATTCATTTCTAAATAAATCGAACTAAAGACGTATAGTTTACTTAAATAAATTAAGCTCAAAAACATAAATATTTTCTTAATAAATCAAATAATACAATTTCTCAAATCCAAACCTTTCTAAATAACTTTTCGATCAAAGTCTAGGATTTTTATAGAAATTTCGGCAGCACCTCCCCTAAAACTTAGACTTCGCCACCCCGTTCGGGTCCCAACTAAACCATTCCACAATCCTCTTCAACGGTTTAAAAACCAAAATCAATTCAAAAGCAAGCTAAATCCAACAACCACCTCATTTTCATATCTCAAGGAAACTGTTTCTAGATCAAATCATTATCAACTGATTAAACTCATTTCCAAAGCTTTAAAGAAATAGTTCAGCAATAATCTATTCATCAAAACCAAATACTAAACCAATCAAACATATAATTATATTCATCCCAGACAACCAATATCACATAAGACTTATACAATCACTCAAGGCTACAATTTTCCCACATAATATCCATATATAATAATTCCAGTATATAAAATATAGTTTTCTAAAAAGGCCCCTACCTCAATACGTAAAACCACAGCCCAAACGCCTCATAGAGCTCTTTTTTCATCAATCCGAATTGACGGCAACCAAAATCTCAGCTCCACTTGCTCTCTCTCAAAAGCAGAAACAGCTTTAAATGCCACAAGTAAACTTGGATTCTAACTCCTAGAACTATTAACATCGCAAATACTTTATTACACGGAATAGAACACTAACGCAGGACTTTCGAAACAGAAATTACTTACTGAAATAACAAAGCGAAGTAGCCGTAACTCCAAATCAACCTAGCTGCAGCACCGTAAAAAATTTTTGAGTAACGGTGGCGGCCCGAACCTCTGATAATAGCAGCTGTACAACAACGCAGTGTCAATAATCTTCCCAAAATTTTGAAAGAATGGAAACCAGACTTAAAACCCTTACTGGCAGTATTTTCGGGCGACAGCAGTAAGGTTTTCCAGCGGCAGAAGCGGCCAGAAGCTTCAACGGTGGTTTCAGCAGCGGTTTCCAATGGCAACTGCGGTGTGCTCAAAACAGAACACAAATAGAGAAACGGTAAGAATGGCGGCCAGGGTGACAACGATGTGAGCTCCATCAGTGGCAGCTTGGACCACAGGAACCTAGGCAGCGGTGATGGCAACCACCGAAATGGCATTCATGTCACGACAGTGGCGAAAACGGTCCCCTCCCCCTCTTGTCGCATTCTGTCTCTTCTCTCTGTGTGAAGCCCACACACGACGACGACAGCGGTGGCACTCCTTGCGACTCCCTGGACGGCAATGAGCTTGAACAGAGGCATAGGCAGGACACAACGGCGGTGGCTCCCTTCCCCTGGCCCCTGGCTCGCTCACGGTTCTCCCTCTTTGTGACATGACAATGATAAAATGGGCTTGACGAGCTTGACGTGCACGGCACGACGTCGGCGACAGCAGGACGCAGTGCAGTAGTGACGAGGCGTGGGTCGACGGCAGGGTGCAGGTCCATCTCTCTCTATTTCGCAAGCTCTCTCTTCTCCCCTTCCACTTCTATGTGTGTGTGTCATGTGATAAGGGTGACGGCAGTAGGGGTTTTCGACGCTGAATTAGGGATTGAGAGTGAGTGTGGCGCTGAAGAGGATGAAACAGGGGTGGGAGTGTGGCTGCGTCAAAAGGGAGGGTAAAAGGGAACCGGTAGGGTGCAGCTACTGGGTTTGGGGAACGGGTCACTGGGTTAGGGTTTCAGGGTTAGGTTTTTCCCAATTTGAGAATTAGGGTTTAGGTAAAAATTAGGTTTAAGGGTTGTTTTGTAATTTCAAATAAAAATAGGGATAATATAGTAATTAGAAATAAATTTTAATCCAACAATAATAATGTATAAAAATACTATTTGTTCATCAATTTCACAAATTATTTTCAATAAAATGTTCAAATCCAATAATTAGAAATAATATAATTAAAACCTTTATTTTTCCAAAATAGCAGTATTAATATTTTAAAATATTAATTATTTAGTCCAAATCATATAAAATTCTCATTATTTCATAACTACCAACTTTATAATTTGAATATAGAAAATAATTCAATAATTGTAAAATTGGATAATAATCTTAATTTATTTCAAATTCAATAAATCGAAACTTGCTTTAATTATCTTTAATAAAGAAATTTCAGATAATTAAAGCTGCAAAAATATTGAATTTGAAATTAGCTCATGATAGCCCTTTTTCAAAAGTTCTGGGTCTTATAATACTGCCGTCGATTTAATATCTACAGTTTTTTTATTATTTGAAAAATAATAGTCAATTAAATATTAAGTAATGAGATAAATAAACTTTTAAATACAAAGATAAAATTTATATTAGATATTAAATAATAAGTTTACATACTTATCAAAACAATAATAAATAATCCTCTAACTTAAAGATTTAAAACAAGATAAATAACTAAACTCCACTAATAATACAAAATATTCAACACAAGTAAATAATCCTACTCGTACTCATCTAAATAGTCATCATCTGAGTTATCGAGATTGTCAGAATTATCCTCCATATGAGCTTCCTGTGACTGTCCTGGGGGCTGCAAGATAGGTGGGAGTTTTCTTCCTGGGACTGCGCTTTTCTGGGAGCTTGGAAAAGTAAAAGGAGGAGGTGGAGGAACACGTGATCCAAAACTACTAGGACCCATGGCCCTCACATACTCAGTCAAGCTGCTAAGTTGATGACTAAACTGATCCATTGTGAGTTACTGGTGTTGAGATCCTCATGCAAGGATTCAACCATCTGTTGCCACTCTCTTTTCTCCCTTTGATAGCGGTCTCCAAGCTCTCTATATTTAGCGGCGTGTTGTTCAACTTCCCTATTAAGTATTATAATTTGTTCTCTAAGATCCAAAATATTAGTGCTAGTGGTCGTGGTTGGCCCATCAACTTGGGGTCGCACCATGGAAGAGTTCCTTACCTCACCCATGCCATATACCCTACCTCTTCATTTTCCACCCACTGTCTCAATCCATATGCTTTCCTCAGAGACATGCGGTGGATCAATTACACCAGCCTCTATAGCAGCCTGTCACTCTTGCTCAGCCTGAAACATGCGCTCTTGAAATGTCTCCTACAATGATTGGTAAACTACTTTAAGTATCAATAATAATGCAAAAGTTAAGAAGAAATATGACAAAAATAAGTCCATAATTACAATGAAGGAAAGTATTAAGTCATTTCTTTTTGCACATTCTAAGTTACACAAAAAGCAATTGCAATGAAAATAGGTAAGTTACCTTTGCCATTCGGGAGTGTTCATCAACCAGTTGATGCCTATCCTCTTTGTGAGTATGGGTGTGCTTAAAAAACTCATCCATACGCAATGGTCTTCCAAGAGATTGATTCTACATAATATAAGTAATAATCAAAAGAAAGAAGTTGATATTATTGTCAAAGTTTAGAAAATAAGTCAATTTTTGCATTATTACTAGTCAAATAAGGTTCTTGCATAATTAGGCAGATTAGAATAATCAGCAAAAAGGAAACAATCAAGGGATCTGTATGCATTTGTGTTCACAATAACCAAGATAAATACTATGTATACATATAACACAATGATTACTTGAGTATGTTTCCATTTCATGTCACCTAACACAATCTCCACCAAAAATAATATTCAAATCACAAATGTCAATGATGTTTCAGTTTACCCTCGGCAACAGAAGCCGTAAGATGCTGCATATGACATGAAGCTTTCTCCATGAGTGTTGACTGGCTCCTAATGTGACAGCAAAGTAAAGATAAATACTACAAAGGAGAACTAGTAGAACAAGAGCTGATAAGAGTGATCCCGTGCCTCTCCATGAGTGTTGACCAACTTCCCAGCTCATTCTTAATTAAGAAGGTACCATTTATTACACACAGCAGGTTCATTGCTTTTAAACTAGTTAATTTAATTCTAGATTCCTCGTTAATAGATTTTATTTTGGCATGAATATCTCCGAAACTTCACAAAATAGTGAGACCAGGTAGGCCCATTCATACATATAACATTATTTATAATCATTGATTGTTAGCATCGTATCCATCATCAGAGTTGTAGATGTCATTATTTTTATCTCTCAAAATCTATCAAAAAATTAAATAGAACAAGAATGTGTCTCTCCAATAAAAATCCTACTTCAGCTAGTTGTTCATGCTAGGACAAACATACTAAGGAACAATGAGAAAAATAGTGCATTAAACCAGATTACATATTTTTTGTAAGAAGTATTCATAAACATCAACAAACCAGATTCTAAATCATTTCAATCTCATATCTAATTCTAAATGCAGGTGCTAACAATTTGAGTCGATAAACAACTTACCAAGCGTAATCTCGCTTCTAGAAAGGTGGTGCCTCATGCAGTGTAAAGAGAGGTACCTCGAGTTGATTTTCTAGTAGCTGTATTTCTCGCCTGTAATTGCCTATAGGCATCAGTGTCCCAATGTCTCATCAATTCACTAAGAACTTCTGGTGGGATCCAATATGGACGGGCTCCTTTTTTGCGAATCGCATGGAGCATACCTCATAGGCGCTTGGCTGCCCTAAACCTCCAAGCTCAATAGATGTTATCCTCTTCCGTATCAAGAATGTCAAAGCATTTCTATTTTAAAAAAAGAAATAACATCTTGCTATTATATAACATACTATAATATATAAAATTGTAAAATACGTAAAATAAGATATATAAAATTTTCCCTCCATTTTGTCCACCATATTTTTCGAGTATCATCATCTACCTCATCAAAATTTAGCCAAGACTTGTTGTAATTTTCCCTAAAAACCTGAGAAATGTGCTTCAAGCCAGGCTTAGGTGGGTGCCAACTACATCAATAATTCCAAGGTATATCTATTCAGTGTGATAGGCAATTTTCATAATCATAGGAACAATGTAATTGAAAATGAAAAATTAAAAACAACTTTTAAGTTTGGAAGAAGACTTTTGAATTTCTAGTAATGACCTACCACCAACATTAATTTAAACTAAAAGTGGAGATCATAGGGATTATTGTGTATATTCCTTGGCCAATCGTTAGCAGAAGTTTATATCAGCTAGCCTAGATTGTAACTAATTATAAAGACATATTATTTCATAAAAATGAGACATGTTATTCATAAAATTTAAAGCAAATAACAAACCATTTGGCACCATCATATCTAAGCTTAGGAGCACTTGTGGTGGAGTGACCAGTGGTAGTGGATGTTCCTAGACCTTGAGTATCTTGGGTACTAGTAGATGTGGTTTGTTTTTTCCCACAAGATCCTGTGTGACTAGGAGCTATGATAGCTGGATCACTCTGCACACCATGTGAGGCAATGTTGGGATGCTCATTGGCTTGTTGAGCGCATGATCTTGGTACACCCGAAGTAGGCATTATGTGTATCTGAGGCTCCTGACGAGAGGGGGTAGTAGTAGCAATAGGTGGCGGTCTCCCACTAGTTGGAACAGTCGTGCCTGATGATGACCCAACGAGGGTGTATGGATCTGCATGTAAGTCAAGCGGGCGACCGGTAGAAAGCCTAGGTCTCCCCTTTCGGCCTCGGCCACGACCATAGATATGTACAGTAGCTGGATGACCCTTTTGGCCTCGACCTCAGCCACGGCCACAACCATGACCGCGATCTCCGTCTCTACCAACTATATCCTGTACACATTGAAATAAGGTTTTAATAGAGTGGAAATCATTCTTTAATTAAAAACTTGTCTCTTCAATGAAATTTACTTTTCACTAAAAGAAAATTCCCCTACATAATATGGCAGCTTGTATTTTTATATGTGTGTGTGAAATAGTAGTAATATGGCAGCTTGTAGTAATGGAAGAGATTTTTGGTCAATGTAATTGCTTACAGCTATGTGATTATAACTGGCTAGTAAAGGGCACGCTAGTATTAATCATTTGGTCTCCATGACCTAGCAATTCTTATAGTAAGAGACAGATCAAGAGAGAAATTGGCACATCACATGGTATATAAATTCTTATATCATTCAAAATTTCGGATCACAACAGCATCTAACATAACATGGATTGCTGGCAGCCTGTCACACGCATGCACAAACACTAGCTAATACAAAGAGGCAATGGCGAAAAAAAGGGAAAAAAACCTCTCTGTAGAGAAGTAAAATGCCACATGAAGGTTAATGGAGGTAACAGATCCCTAAACAAACAAAACATGAAGGTATAACAATAAAATTGAAAGAAATATTTCTAGCTAACTTCATCAAATTGAAACAGACAGCATAATAGGATAGTGTAAATGGATGCCACTGCAACTTTGATAATACTTGTGACTATGCCAATCCTACCAAAAAAAATAAATATATGCACTATTATTCATTAAGAGTAACACTCACAGTTAATAATTAATTAACTAACTTATTTGAATTGGGATGCATGCCAGCTTATATGGCAGAAGCTTCTTAATCACTTAGTAACTTGCATGAATTGAAATGCATGCTTAAGCATTTACTTTTCCTCCAATTCTTGCCTAATTTGTTAGCATAGCAAATAACTATGGAATATGAGGCATGAATCATTTTTTTTATATTAAATCTTCATTAAGGTAAGTTAGAGTTGAACTGTATTCTCCACCCTACTCCAAAAGCAAAGAAATCAAGATGTTTGGCTTTAAAAAGATCCAAATTATATGAAGACAAACTAAAATAGGTAGATTGAGCATATGAACAAAATCAAACTCTCGTTTCTCCTTTATGTCACAAGAGCCGTCATGTATGCTTATCGCTACATAGTTTTTATTTGAAAATAAAGCTTGGGGATGAGTTTTACTTATAAAGTTGACAAGACATTTGGTACATGAAATCGTGAGTTCACACTTTTCTCACAACTCCGCGCATCTGACCAGCAAGTGTACTGGGTCGTCCAAGTAATATCTTACATGAGTAAGGGTCGATCCCACGGAGATTGTCGGCTTGAAGCAAGCTATGGTCATCTTGTAAATCTCAGTCAGGCAGATTCAAATGGTTATGAGGATTTGACAATTAAAAGAGAAATAAAACATAAAATAGGATAGAGATACTTATGTGATTCATTGGTGGAAATTTCAGATAAGCGTATGGAGATGCTTTGTTCCCTCTGAGCATCTGCTTTCCTATTGTCCTCATCCAATCATGCGTATTTCCTTCCATGGCAAGCTGTATGTTGGTTGATCACCGTTGTCAATGGCTACCATCCGTCCTCTCAGTGAAAACATATCTACTACGGTTTCTCGCATGGCTAATCAGCTGTCGGTTCTCGATCGTGTCGGAATAAGATCCATTGATCCTTTTGCACACTGTCACTGTGCCCAACAGTCACGAGTTTGAAGCTCGTCATAGTCATCCCATCCCAGATCCTACTCGGAATACCACAGACAAGGTTTAGACTTTTCGGGTCTCAAGAATGCTGCCAATTGATTCTAGCTTATACCACGAAGACTCTGATCTCACGGAATGGAAGGCTCTGTTGTCAGGAAAGGCAACCATGCATCGTGAACCAGGAGGTCAAGAGATACACACTCAAGCTCTTGCAGATAGAACGGAGGTGGTTATCAGACACGCGTTCATAAGGGACGATGATAATGAGTGTCAAGGATCATCACATCCATCAGGTTGAAGTACGAGTGAATATCTTAGAACAAGAATAAGTGTGAATTGAATAGAAGAACAATAGTACTTTGCATTAATTCATGAGAAACAGCAGAGCTCCACACCTTAATTTATGGGGTGTAGAAACTCCACCGTTGAAAATACATAAGTGACGAAGGTCCATGCATTGCCGAATGGCCAGCCCCCAAAATGTGATCAAGAGATCAAAAGTGATCCAGAGATAGTCTAAAAAATGATCCAAAGATATGAATACAATAGTAAAAAGTGCTATTTATACTAAACTAGTAAACTAGGTTTACAGAAAATGAGTAACTAAGTGTAGGTAGTGCAGAAATCTACTTCCGGGGCCCACTTGGTGTGTGTTTGGGCTGAGCATTGAAGGTTTCACGTGCATAGGATCTTGGAGTTTAAACGCCAGTTTTGGTGCCAGTTTGGGCGTTTAACTCCAGCTTTGGTGCCAGTCTTGGCGTTTTACGCCAGAAAAGGGTCTCTGACCGGCGTTTAGATGGGAGTTTGGGCCATCAAATCTCGGGCAAAATATGTACTATTATATATTGATGGAAATCCCAAGATGTTTACTTCCCAACGCAATTGAGAGCATGCAAATTGGGCTTCTGTAGCTCCAAAAAATCCACTTCGAGTGCAGGGAGGTCAGAATCCAACAACATCTTCAGTCCTTTCTCAGCCTCTGAATCAAATTTTTACCCAGGTCCCTCAATTGCAGCCAGAAAATACCTGAAATCACAGAAAAACACACAAACTCATAGTAAAGTCCATAAATGTGATTTTTGCATAAAAACTAATAAAAATTTACTAAAAAGTAACTAAAACATATTAAAAACTATGTAAAAATAATGCCAAAAAGCGTATAAATTATCCGCTCATCAACATTCCAATCTTTAGTTTCTTTGAGAAGCATCCAATAAGCTTTTTAGTGGCCAACTCTTTTAACTCTTAGTGGGAAATGATCATTAAAATCTTGTTGAGTTTTCCAACAAATTTTTGTTATAAAAAACAAATTCATCCATAAAAAGTTTCACCTTATTTTCACCTTATCATTTATGAAGAGAAAAGGCAGTGCTATAGTGCAAGCAAACAAAAGACAAAAGATTGAATATCATTACTAAGATTTGATAAATCAGTTTAAGATGAGAAATTCTGTGATATTACTTTATCTTAAGATCAGTGCAGTCTCTTGTGGTGCTATCATTGTTTTCACTTTGAGCGCTATCTTAGTTTGAAATGCAAATATAAAATCTACCTTATGAATTCACTGCATCCTCACCAAGAAGAGAAAATGAAAATCTATATATATTAGGGTGTCACATGGAAAGTAAAAAAGAAAAGAGGTTAATTGGTGCACGAAATTATGATCACACTTTTCACAACTCCGTACAACTAACCAGCAAGTGCACTGGGTCGTCCAAGTAATACCTTACGTGAGTAAGGGGTCGATCCCACGGAGATTGTTGCCTTGAAGTGAGGCATGGTCATCTTGTAAATCTCGTCAGCCGGATTCAAATGTTATGAGGTTTTGATAATTAACAGATAAATAAAACATAAAATAAGATAAAGATACTTATGTAATTCATTGGTGGGAATTTCAGATAAGCGTATGGAGATGCTTTGTTCCCTCTAAGCATCTGCTTTCCTATTGTCCTCATCCAATCATGCGTACTTCCTTCCATGGCAAGCTGTAAGTTGGTGGATCACCGTTGTCAATGGCTACCATCCGCCCTCTCAGTGAAAATGGTCCAGCTACGGTTCTCACCGCAGGGCTAATCATCTGTCGATTCTCACTTGTGTCAGAATAAGATCCATTGATCCTTTTGCACACTGTCACTGTGCCCAACAGTCGTGAGTTTGAAGCTCGTCACAGTCATCTCCTGCCACATTCTACTCGGAATACCACAGACAAGGTTTAGACTTTCCGGATCTCAGGAATGCTGCCAATTGTTTCTAGCCTATACCACGAAGGTTCTGATCTCACTGATTTGAATGCTCTATTGTCAGGAGATGCTAGTCAAACGCATGGATCAAAGACCCAAGAGAATATACTCTAGCTGGCGTCCAATGACTACGTTGAACATCATGTAGACCGTTTGTGGTTGTCAGGCACGCGGATCTTGGCTAAGCGAGTACTGAAGATAGTGGGTGATTGTCACGAATCACCCCTTTAGTCTGACTTAACTGAATTAAGTAAGAGAGAATATCTTGGAGAAGAAGTAGGCGTGAATTGAAAGAAAAATAATAGTACTTGCATTAATTCATGAGGAACAGCATAGCTCGTCACCTTAATCTATGAGGTGTAAAAACTCCACCATTGAAAATACATAAGAACAAAAGGTCTAGGCATGGCTGAATGGCCAGCCTCCCAAATGGCATAAGAATTCGAAAATAGGGGAAGAAGACCTCTAATACAATAGTAGAAAGTGTTATTTATACTAGACTAGTAACCTAGGTTTACAGAAAATGAGTAGATAGTACAGAAATCTACTTCTGGGACCCACTTGGTGTGTTTGGGCTGAGCTTTGAAGCTTTCACGTGCATAGGCCATCCTTGGAGTTAAACGCTAGTTTGGGTGCCAGTTTGGGCGTTTTACGCCAGAAAAGGGTCTCTGATGGGCGTTTGGACGCCAGTTTGGGCCATCAAATATCAAGAAAAGTATAGACTATTAGACATTTCTGGAAAGCCCAAGATGTCTACTTTCTAACGTAATTGAGAGCGCACCAATTGGGCTTTTGTAGCTCTAGAAAATCCACTTTGAGTGCAGGAGGGTCAGAATCCAGCAGCATCTACAGTCCTTTCTCAGCCTCTGAATCAGATTTTTGCTTAGGTCCCTCAATTTTAGCCAGAAAATTCCTGAAATCATAGAAAAACACAAAAACTCATAGTAAAGTCTAGAAATATAAATTTTTTCATAAAAACTAATAAAAATATACTAAAAAGTAATTAAAACATACTAAAAACTACCTAAAAATAATGCCAAAAAGCATATAAATTATCCGCTCATCATTAATCCTACACCAAATAAGCTAATTAGAAATAGTCAAATGTGAATCATGCATTCTTAGCTACACATTTTCTTACAACACTTGACTAGTTATTAGCAGATGCCATCATGTATAGAATATGTTTAATTACACACATGTAACAATACATAGTTATTAGCAGATGCCATCATGTAACATATTACATTAACTCCCAAGTGATCTTCAAATACCAATTTGAAAAAAAAACTACATTAAGATTAAAGATCAGCAAGCATGCCACTAGTGAAACCCGGACACTAGCGACCAAAAGGTTAGCTCAATGTTTTTCTTTAAACCAAATTTGGTAACCTATATTTTACAAGGTCACGATTCCACTAGTTCGCACAAAAATGTCACTATTCCAAGTAATTATTCACACATACATCTAAAATAAAACCACCTAAAATCTGTGCCTCAAATATCAAATTGATTTCATGAACCTAAGGTCCTAAACTACACAACCTCTTCGAATCGGTTGCTAACTCTACTAAAATATACTCTGAATTCAGCAATAAATTTCTCACAATGTCTTGATCATAATGATAACAAGTCCTTCTTTATCTCCATAATTCTTAACTAACCCTTAACAATCCCTAAATGTGCCTAAATCTTAATGAGCTACCACAAGTGTTAGGCCTTATGGTGTATCATATATACTTAATAAAATCCCCTTGAACTTTTTTCATCTTATATCACTCAATTGGAACCAACACCAAACGAGATAGAAACAGCAACTACTCAACAATCTAATTCTTTTTTCAATTATACGGAACAATATATACATAAACATAAAATTCAGATGACAATAGAACATAAAACCATGGTTACGAACTTCATATAAATAACTCCAAACAATAAAATTCCAGATAAAACACGAAAGATGCAAAATCAGGCAATTAAAAAGAAGCATGCTGGAATCATTTTCGGGAGGAGGATCAGTCCGGGTAGCTAGAGGTGGGCCGGAGGAAGCGGCGCGGCAGTTGAAACGGCATCGCCAGAGGAGGACAGTGGTGGAGAGTGGGTGAACAGAAGGAGTGAGTAAAGGAGAGAAGAGAAGGAGGTTCACTGAAGAAGAAGAAGGGGTAACCGTGATGGAGGAACGATGGCAGTGGACAATGACGGCGGCACAACTGTGAATTTATGGTAGAACAAGGGGGAATTGTGTTTCTGGTGATTGGGAAATTTGGGGATGAAATGGAAAATTTGGGGGAATTGGGTTCTGAACTTTGGACGTAGGAAGTGGACGCGTGTATTTGTGATTTTAGTGATAAAAATCAACGGAAAATTTGTCGATTTTAATTTAAAAAAAGCCACACTATAGACGTCTATTTTATACCTTAAATATACACTGTTTGCTTAATTTTAGAAAGTGATCTAGATCGTATATATTTATCAATGGTAAGTGTTGTCGATATTTTAAATAACAAAATTGACGCCATGTTCGTCGATTTTAAAATAAAAGTATTTTTCGCTCCTCGTTCGTCGATAGTGTGCCGATAATAGTGCTAAGGTTAATTCATTATAAAAATATCGACGGCCTGGTTGTCGATTTTAATATTTTATTTTTAATTACGTTTTTTTGACAATATCGACAACAAGCTATCGAAAAATATCAACGGTAGAAATAGCCGTCGATTTTTGGTGTCGAAAAAAAGGCTTTTTCTTGTAGTGTTTTGACACTTTATAACGTAACATGTATTATATGGGATAAAAAGTTATTTGGCCCAATCCCCCATTTAATAAATAAATTTGACCCCACTTAGTTTTCTTTTTAATTCTCTTTTATTTTTGCAGATTCCTAATTTTCTGTCTCCTAGTAAGACTCTTAAACCTCCTTCTTTATTTTTCTTTGTTTAGTTAAATATTTATGTTTATGTTTTTTATGTTTTTTAATTCATGCAATCATGCTGCATTTTATTTTGTATAAATGTTATTGTATATATTTTTATTACATGTTTAATAGTTAGTGAATAATAAGATTCAACAGTGAAAAAAAGTATAAAATTATTATAATTTTTTTATATTTTACCCCTAACTGAAAAAAATTTTAGATCTATCGCTATGTCTAACTACGGTTCTATAATTCCATAATATGTGGTGTCAAGTATCCATTAACTTGTTCACTTTTAAAGTTTTTTTAGATTTAGTTGTTTGTCTGCTTTTCTGATCCTTACGTTATGCATATCTCGGCATTTAGAACAGAGTGTCTAGCTATGATTGACAAGAATTTGATTGATAAATCAATTACATCAGCAGAGTACAAATGCGGTGTAGTTGGCTTCTTAGATTTTGCCTTTCAAAGGGTTGCCATAAATGGAAAAATTATATGTCCATACATTAAATGTGGTTTTAAGAATATGAGAACTAGAGTTGAGGTCTTAGCACATTTACTCCAAAAAGGTTTTTCAAAAAGATACACTTTTTGGTATATGCATGGAGAAAGTGTAGTCCAACCTGAAGAAGCATCATCAAGCCATGAATTCAAAGAACCAGAGGAAAGAGCTCCGCTACAAGATATTCTTAATGATATTTTTGGTTCAACTGCCAACAACTTTGATGGGGTTGATGATGAGCCTGTTGAAGAGAGGAACGACTCTTTTCCAAATCATATCGAAGATGATACTTAAGAGGAATCTGAAAGAATTCGAGAGTTGCTAAAGCATGGAAATCGCAAATTATACCCCAAGTGTGCGAAGTACAACAAGTTGTCATTTATTGTTAAGCTGTATCATATCAAAGTGCTATGCGGTGTGACTGACAAGACATTCTTGATGATAGTTGATCTTCTCAAGAGAGCGTTTCCTCATGCAAATATGCCTGTTTCATTTTATGAAGCGAAAAAAATGATTAAGCAATTAAGGCTTGGGATATGAAAAAATTCATGCATGTCCAAACAACTGTATGCTCTTTTGGGGTCCAGATAATTAGACCAAGAGTAAATGCACAATATGCAATGCATCTCGATATAAAGCAGAGGATAACACCAGCAACAATCCAGGAGTTTTGGACATAGCTGAACATATGCATAGGCTAATACCTACAAAGGTATTGAGATACTTCCCCCTCACTCCTAGGATAGGAAGGTTATACATGTACTCTAAAACATCAAGACTATTGCGTTGGCATTCAGAGTTTCCTAACTCAGACGGAAAGTTAAAGCATCCAAGAGATAGCGAAGCATGGAAAGAGTTTGATTTGTTATATCTGGAGTTTACTGGAGATCCACGTAACATACGACTTGCTTTGGCTTTCGATGGTTTCAATCCATTTGGGACTCTCAGCTCCAACAGTAGCGTATGGCTGGTGATGTTGTATGTATACAACTATCCTCCATGGTGTTGTATGAAGCAAGCCTCTTGACTTGCAGAAATTAGCGAGTTAAGAAATTATTAATAGAAATACGTTGCAAGTACAGTCCTTAACCAGCCAAAAATTCGCTTATCAATTTAGAAGGGTTGTCACAATATTGAAATTAAAATATTAAGAGTATGAATCCCAGGTCGTCTCCCAACGATTTGCAGAAAGATGTGCTATTTTATCAATCAGGTGTTTTCAAAAAATGGTTGAGTTGGTAAACAGGAAATTAATTTAGAGAATTTAATTAATTTTAAATAAAAGCCTTAACTGGAAGTAGATTAGTTGGAAGCCCTATTCTTGTTGAAGTACTCTCAAGATTAATTAATAATTGAAAGTTGCTCTGCTTAGTTATCCCTTACTAGGTAAAGGAAAGTCAAGCAAGTTGGAAAGCTATTTCTAGTCACAAGTCATAATCCTCTCCCTTGGGAAGGAGTAGTGTCAATGACTAGAGGGTGACCCAACAATGAACCCAATTACAATTTCTCTCTTGAGTAATTCAACTCAAGGTTTCCTTTTAATCATCTCCCAGTCAAGTTATGGAACTACTCACTCATCATAATTATAGACTTCACAGAATCAATGGGAAAAATAAAAGAAGACATAATAAATAATAATGAAAGGGATTAATTAAAAATAAAAATAGTCTATATTAATAACTTGTGAAAATAATCCAATGTCAACTCTGGAGGAAGTAAGAATATGGAAGAATAAATGAAAAGTAAGTAACAAACTATAGTGACTAGTACCGGAGGTAAACTCTTCTCAAAAGCTAAAGCCAAAATCTTCAAAATTCTAATTATGAATGTTTAAGTGTGTAAACCTAGGGGAGGAGTAAATTCAGATCTAAAAACTAAAATTTGTGCTGAATGAATGTTGTTCTCTGCCTCTGCATGTTCCCTGGCTCTAATCTGTATTTTTGGGCCGAAAACTGGGTTGAAATCTGGCCCAGAAACTCTGCCAGCGACTTCTGAAATTCTGCAGATTGCGCACGTCATGCGGCCGCGTCGTCCACGCATTCGCGTCACTCAGCGTTTCTCGTACCACACGTGCGCGTCGTCCACGTATTCGCGTCGTTCGTGCAGCTTTCAATCTGCGCGGTTGCATCAGGAACGCGAGTGTGTCACTGTGATTTTTTCGGTTTCGCGCGGTCACGTCAGCCATGCGACCGCGTGACTTCTCGCTGGTCATCTCCTCAATTCTTTGTGTTCCTTCCATTCTTGCATGCTTCCTCTTTATTCCTTACACCATTCTTGCCCTATGAAGCCTGAAACACTTAACACACAGATCACGGCATCGAATGGTACAAAGGAAGATAAAATTATATAACTAAATGATCTTTAGGAAGCAAGTTATCAATCATAGAACATTTTTAGGAAGGAATTGTAAATACATGCAAATCATATGAATAAGTGGGCAAATACTTGATAAAACCACACAATTAAACACAATATGAATTATAAAATAGAGGTTTATCAACCTCCCCACTCTTAAACATTAGCATGTCCTCATGCTAAGTTGAAGGAGATAAATATGAATGAACAGAAACATGCAAGACTCATGTAATGCAATGCAACCTATATGCATATGAATGCAACTATATGAGTTGGTCTACATGATTAAAAATAGATAAGTTCTCTAAGATAAAATATGGGGCAGATTTCACTAATTCAGAGCATATTGTAAAAGCAGATAAATTTGTAAGAAGATAGCTTGTGAGAGCAGGGAATACAGGACTGAGCATTGAACCCTTGCTGTTGGTGCATGTGCACTTTAATTATCTCTAACATATGGGGTAATCACTCTATCCTTCTCTAATCATGCTTTCAAAAAATTTTGTTTTTCACCTAATCAATCAACAATTTTAAAATGCCAATGCAAACATCATGAGGTCTTTTCATGGTTGTAATGGGGCTAAGGTAAAGGTGAGGATACACATATGGCTAAGTGAGCTTATATATTGAATCTTTAATTAACCCAAGCTCCTACCTAACATACATATACTCTATATAATTTCAACATTCATCTTAGCTACCTAGAATTTCCTTTTCACATTCCATATTCATGTATCAACTTTTATTTTAATTTTATCACATGTGCATTGATTATTAAATTATGACTTATCATTGGGGTGATTTTGTCCCCTTATTCACTAAAATAAAGAAAATATTTTTTAAAATTTTTTTTATTATTTTTTTATTTTATTTTTTTTGTATAGCTTATCAATGCACATAGATTTGTAATTTTCTTTTATGGTTTCACATGAATAGGTACCCAAATTCCCTTTATTCTATTATGATATATTTTCTATTACCCTTTATTCTCACAATTTTTCCATACTCAATTAACACACAAATTCTATCTTAAGCTAACCAAAGATTCAATTGGGATTTTTAATTGTTTTCCGCTTAAGGCTAGTAATGTGGTACAATATGGAACAAATGGGATTAAAAATAGCTCAAAGTGGTTAACAAAGGTAGTTAAAAAGGGTTGGCTTATTTGGGATGTGTGAGTTAAACAAACAATGGCCTCAATCATATGCATGCACATAACACATTAATTTTGGACATATAGGATAAAACAAGATTCAGATTACAATCATAGAGAAGTAAACGCACAAAAAAAAATATGTTTATGGTTAAATAGTGTAACCATGTATTTAGGCTCAAGGTCTCACGGGTTGTGTGTTCTTTTGAGCTCAAAAATTCTGTTCCAATTTTAACTTCAAACAAATTTAACATAAATATTTTTATTTAAATTAGTGAAATTTTGAAAAATATATGGTCTTAAAAGAAACTTATTGTCTTTTCAATCAGTTAGAACATGCATGAAATTAACCTACTAATATGCAATCTATCATATTCTAAAGAAGAAGAAATTGGTGTTAAGGAGAAAAGAATTACCTCCGGAAGTCAGGTACTGACCGACCTCTCCACACTTAAGGCTTTGCACCGTCCTCAGTGCCATCTGTCAGGAACAAGGGTGGGCTGGTGGCAGTATCTCCACAGTCGGGACCGTCATGGCTCCCTGTGCTGGTAAAGGAAGTGGAGTCCGAAGTGCCTGGGTCCTCGTCAGGTCTGTGGTTGCCTGTGAGTAGCTCCTTGAGGTATTTGAAATGGCGGTGGTTGCGGCGCTCTCAAAGCTTAGCTTTCTTGTCTTGTTGGTCCAACCGCTTCAGTATTTGATGCAGCAGCTGACTAGTAGATGGTGGAGGAACTGCAGCATCCTCTGTGGACTGGCTGGTAGTGGCAAGTGGTGGCCTGAGATATCTCCCGTTAGGGACGTACTGATCATCCCATGGAAGTATGGCTTTGGTGTCTCCAGCTCTGTAGGAGACTCTGGCTGCTGAGACAAGATCAGAGACCAAGGCGGGGAAAGGTAGGTTGCCCGCGATTTGCACGTGTCCCATAGCATTCCGGATATATCTCGGTAAATTTAGAGGCTGGTATGTGAGGATGCACCATAGTAGAACGGCCACGTCTGCGGTGAAGGAGGACTCATGAGTGCTCGGGAAGACGTAATGGGACACAATCTGTGCCCATACGTGAGCCTCTAAGGTAAGTGTGGAAGCCGAGATTCCCTTAGGATGGGAACGATGGTATCCGAAGATCCATTCACTGCCAGGTTGAGCGATAACTCTGAGAATAGCATCCCAGTCAAAGTTGTACGCCTGGCGCTTGAGTGCGGCTTCTTGAAAAGCGTCCAATCCTTCTGGAGCAGGGGGAAGATCTAAGGCTTGCTGAATGGCCTCTTCTGTAATTGGGACTTGCTTCTGACGTATATAAACAGACTGTAGGGTCGACAGGTAGAAGTTGGAGTAGAACTGAACTACCCAAGAAAGATTAACCTGTCGTGGCTATCTTTGTAGGAATCCCCAATGTCTTTGTGCAATTTGCGGCTCAACAAATTCGGCAATACGAGGCGGAAGGATAAGAAGGTGTTCATTGTTGTAATTCCGAGCTGCCAGAATAGGGAACATCTGCTCACAGTAGCGATTGGAAAATCGTGCAGTGTCCTTTGCTGGGAAGACTCTCTCCTTTTCATCAACCTTTATAATCCTTTTAATTATTTTTGTTGAGGGTTTGACTGCAGTTGAAGAAGGCTCTGTTACTAATGCTCTTTTTGTTCCTTTCCTTGCTGGGATTTGGGGGTAGCTTTCTCTTTGCCTTTCCTGGTGGCCATTCTGAAAGGAAACGAGGAAAGACATTAGCATTTCAAGAGATATAGCAAGGAAAAGAATAGGAAAGGTGGTAATCAATGCACAGGTATGGATAATGATGTGAACACATGGTCATGACTACATGTGGCAAATCAACAATGGAAATATAGCAAGTGCATGTGATGAAAATTGAATGCAAGGTGTTTATTGGCATGCCGGCAAATGGCACGAGTAGCATAGATCAAGCATTCGATGTCCAAATTAGATTACCAAGTCTCTCAAACTAATAATGTGTTTGTAAAAATAATTATATTTAAGTAATAAAATAAAAAAGGGGTTATGTGAAAAGCAGGCATTTAGAGTAGTAGATTTAAAAAAAATCTAAAAATAGTGCAAAATGCCATATGGGCGTTTTCACAAACACATAGCATGCATGTTAAAAAAGTATGGAAAATATTAATTAGAACATGCAAGTAACCCTATAAAAATAATATATAATTGTTTAAACAAATCCCAAACAATCCATAAGCAACATATAAAAATAATGACCCAAATAAAATTCTAACACCAATAGGAGGAATAGGAAAAGAAAAAGAAAACATGGTTAGGGAAAGTAGAAGAAAAAGAAAAAGAAAACATGATAATAAAAAGAAGAATGAAAAAGTAAGGAGGAAAGAAGAGAGAAGGAAAACCTTGATAATGGTGGTGGAAGAGAGGGGGTAGAAGAGAGAAAGAAGGGAGGAAGAAGGAAGAGGGGGGAAAGAAATAAGATTGGGGGGAAAGAAAAGATAAAATAGTCTGGCAGATTTGAATGAGTTGGGCGGCGCAAACGACGCGGACGCGTGGGGCACGCGGTCACGTCGAAAGCCCTTAAGTGAAGTGACGCGGACGCGTCGGTCACGCGGACGCGTGACATGAATTGCGCTAGTGGCGCGAGGGTAGCTTCGTGCTCGCACAACTATCTGTTTAAATTGTGTTTTGCCAGAATTTGGGGTGACGCGATCACGTGGTTGACACAATTGCGTGGATGGCCAGATGGAAATAATGGCGCGGACGCGTAGGGCACGCGTTCGCGTGGCAGGATTTGTGCGACTAGCACAAATGCAGCCCAAGTCCAGCTCAACTCTCGGCCATTCACCCTTGTTACATCGAATTGCAAGGCCACGCGTTCGTGTGGTCGATGCGGACGCGTGGGGAGGCCAATTTACACATGACGCGATTGCGTCATTGATGAGCGGATAATTTGTACGCTTTTTGGCATTGTTTTTAGTATGTTTTTAGTATGTTCTAGTTAGTTTTTAGTATATTTTTATTAGTTTTTAGTTAAAATTCACTTTTCTGGACTTTACTATGAGTTTGTGTGTTTTTTTGTGATTTCAGGTATTTTCTGGCTGAAATTGAGGGACCTGAGCAAAAATCTGATTCAGAGGCTGAAAAAGACTGCAGATGCTGTTGGATTCTGACCTCCCTGCACTCGAAGTGGATTTTCTGGAGCTACAGAAGCCCAATTGGCGCGATCTCAACGGAGTTGGAAATTAGACATCCTGGGCTTTCCAGCAATGTATAATAGTCCATACTTTGTCCGAGATTTGATGGCCCAAACCGGCGTTCCAAATCAGCTTAACAATGC